>NC_065546.1:730166-1330166 GCF_022605725.1 Anthonomus grandis grandis
TTTAGTTACCTATACTATGGTTTTATTTTGGATTGGTGCCTTTATTCCTTCTATTGATAGTGTTTAGATCATTAGAAAATTATTTTCTTTCTAAATTTGAAATATTTTTGAAATAATTGCTAATTTAAACATATTTCTCAAAAGCGATATTTTAAAAATTCCAAATCCTACATTATTACTATTTTAATGCGTTAATGCTCTTCAGTCTGTAATATGCAGCTAAATCTATTATCTATTTGCAGATAAACAATAAACAAATCGCATTTTCTTATCTTACGTTTTTTACCTATGTAAAAAAATACCTAGGTATTTATTGAATAAAATATCAAAATGTTTATGAATCCTAAAAATTAGCAATTCAAAGGTTAATGGTTACATTCAGAAAAGTGCAATATGTTTTTACCATCTTTAGAGTCCTGCACAGTTGCCTAGTCATAGCAAGCACAATTTTCAACACATTTATCTCATGAATGGTTGAATAAAATAATGGCATGTGATTTTATTACATTATGAGTTCATTGAAATCGTACTAGGTACCTTTATCAATTCTTAACTCCTTTTAGAGGTCTATTTAATATTTTTACAATCAAGAGTAAACGTTTTTTGAAGAAAATTTAAAGAGGAGAGGCATTGTATAGTATTTTTATTTTTTGAAGGAAAAAAATGCGGAAAAATTAAGTTTTTTTGCGTGAAAACGAAAAAAAGTTATAAATATATATATAGAATAAATAAATAAAGTCAATATTCCCGGTACGCGGCTCAAAAGACACTAACCCAACCGATGGGAGGCTCCAACCCATGGTCGATATCCGTTTTGAGATCCAACTCTAAAATAAAGTCTCACTCCAACCCAGGCGCGCCCTTTCGAATTTTGTTCATTCAAACCCGTTAGAATTACCACCTTAAAAAATATCTCTCAGAGCTGCCGGCGCGGCGCGCAACATATGCAGCCGGTATTTTAATATGAATAGCGGCAACGTAGCACCACACATCTGACTGCAGAGGCACAGTGATTTCCAGGCGGCAGACGCTAGTCTCGGGCTGGACATATTGGCACTGCGTTCTTTTACCAGTGTTGCCAGATGAAATAAAATGAAATCATGAAAAATGTAACCAAAAATCATAAGTTTTGGAAAAAAAATCATGAGATGGCGTTTTAAGCCTTATTTAAAAAAAAAAAAACATACATTATTTTTATTAAAATATTTTTTTGATGAAATAAAGATACAAGTACCAAAATATCTACTTTTTTATTAACAAATTTAAATAAAAACATAAAATTATATGTTAAAGTAAACAAACGTACATAATCTTAAAGTAAATAACTGAAAAACAAAAATCCGAAATATCCGTTATTTTATTCTGACTCATCGGAATCATAAATTTGTTTATTTAATTTTTTAAGCAAATCTTTTCCTATTGGAAAATTTGAACAAATACGGTTTTCTCTGCCCACTAAACTTTTGGTGTGCAGTATAGCAGCTATCATAGGAGTTTTCAACCGATTTCTCTGTTTTGTTTTGTTTAAATTTATCTGACTAAACACCCTCTCCACGTTAGCACTGGAATGCGGCAAAGTTAATAAATTAAACACAAAATTACTTAAATTGGGAAACCGGGATTCTGTATTTTCCACACATTTAATCTTAGCAATTTTACCCCAAAAATCGCAAATAACTTTCCAGGTAAAATTAATTTCATAATTTCTAAGTAACAACCATTCATTGTCAATAACTTGCATATCAGCAGGAATTAAATTTTGAAACAACATAGAAACATTACTCATAGACCTGATTTTTCTTGATTTAGCTACCTCAGGATCTAGAAATTCTAATTTCTGAAACACAGAGTTTTTAAGTGGAAATCTTGACAATATTTGCTCCACACTCTCAATATAAAAGTCTAGACATCTTAATTTTACCATGTCGAGTCGGTTTTTCTCCAGATCGGCAGAGTTTATGTGGGCAGAAAAGTACGTCATTTAAATTTATGTTGTTAAAAGTATGTCATTTAAATTTAAAAAAAAGTCTAGGGTCTTTAAAATCTATATTTTCAATGTTGGCATTTAGATATTCGTCCTTAATATAATAATCTAAAATTGTTTTAACTGTTCTAGCAACCTCTTTATAAATAACGTGAATTTTGGGCGATTCGCTTTGCATTAATTTGTTTAAGCTATTAAAAATAGGTAGTACATGCGATAAAAATTATAAGTATAATTTATTTTCGGGCGTGTTTAGTTTTTCTAAAATAATATTTGCTTGACTGATTTTAAGAGACGCCTGATCTACGAAATACAACCTCAAAGCTTCATATTGATTAAGAAGCCTTTTAACCACGCATTCCAGAGATAACCAACGTGTCTGGCTAGGATGTAAAATCTTCGATATTGAGACATTTGCAAATTCCTGGAATTCCTTATATTCTTCCACTCTCTTCGGACTATTTGAAAAATAGTTATATACCTGTAAAAAAATATATTTTTTAATTAAGTATACATTTATTTTATTAGCGTATAGCTTACTTCTCTCGCAAATTGTTCCACTTCCTCAGGCAACTTGTGGCATGCATATGATGCACACAAATGAAAGCTATGGCATATGCATTTCATTATGAATATACCTGGAATATTTTCTCGCAATCGACTGACCACAGAATTATTAACGCCAACCATGTTGCTCGCTCCATCTGAAGCAAAGCCAATAAAGTTTGACTTATATGGAACACCATTTTCGGTAAGGAAGTTGATTAAAATTTCATAAAGTGCAGCCCCTGTGGTCTCTACTACTGGGATTAACGCCAAAAAGTTGTCTTCAATGTCAAAATTAATGCACATTCTTACAACTAAACATAAATGTTTGGTGCACGAGTTATCAGTAGACTCATCTATGATAATGCTAAATTTATTATCCCTCATTAGGCCAAGTAGCCAAGATTCTTGAGACAAGCCTGTAACTTTTTGTAAAACTCTTGACATCTTTGTTCGTTTACATTTCATTTGTTTGACAATATCTGAATCAGTGCCTACAGCATTGAGATAATCGATGAAATGCTCCATCAAATTCATAGGGAGATTATGTTCGGCTAGAAACCCCGCACTTCTTATAATTCCTTCTTTCGCTTTTTCTTCAATGCTTATTTTTTTAGAACTTTCTGCAAACATTTGACTTATTTTTACTTGACTTTGCTTGCCCATTGATGCTCTGTGCAAAGCTTTAACATGCTTTTCAGTCTCAGAATGTTTTACTAGTTGGGTTTTCCCTGCAGATACCTTAACATCACATTTACAGTAATCGCACCTTAAATTTAAAAAAAAAAACGTTTACCTCCATTAAAATAAAAGTTTTGTTCGCCTTAAATTATATATATCCGCATTAAAGCAAATTTTAATTAGTTACGATTCAGTAACTCATATTATCATTTAATTCTCGATTTAACATTATTATAAGTGAATTTAGATTTTGTACTCAATAAATCCAAATTGCACTTATTTTTACAGAAAGTACCTTAACTTAAAATATCATAAATACCTACCAGGCAAAGCCTGTCCCCTTTCTGCTGTTCTCGATCCATTGCAAACCCGGTATATTTTTCCATTCCTTTTTAAAATTTTGCTTATAAACCTTTCTTTTCTTGCTAGGTCCTGGAAGAGATATACTCTTGGATGTACTACTACTAGAACTACTAGAATCACTGTCACTCATATTTTTTAATTATTTTCAACTCACAAATAATGCTTTACAATACCAAATACACGAGCAAATGCATAAAACTTCGTGAAAAATATAGCCCGTAGAAATATCCGAGAATCTCGGGGAATCCCCATACTCGTCAGTATTTCCCGTTTATATAGGGCTGTGCGGATATTATTTAAGGCTTTATGATATTTATATGTGTACATTTAGTTGTAGTTTTAGGTTATTTTTATTTTATTTTTATTTTTACGACTAATATTCTGAGTTACGATTTTAAATCTTTGTTTTTTTTTAAAATCATGAGATTTTTAGACAAAATCATGAGATCTCATGATAAATCATGAGACCTGGCAACACTGTCTTTTACCCGCCGCGTGCTTTTGCCCCACTTTACTCTAAAATAAGTAACTCATTATGAATTCGTCACAACAATACAGATTTTACTTAAGAATAATATTGTTGGATACACATGTTTTTTTTTAGAAAATCAAAACCCGAAGAGCAGGAGCACTTGAATGGAGTGAAACAAGAGAGTTTAAAAAAAATAGCAGAAAATGACTCTCATTTGCTTGAAAAGGAGCATCTGGGCGCGCAAACGGAAAATGAAAATGAGCTTGTTTAATTTTTTTCAAAGCACAATATTTTTTTATTTATTTTTTAAGCAATCAGTTTAAGTTTGTTCTATAAATCAACTAAATTGTTACAATAATATGATATTAAAAAGTGCCAAATAAATATTTTACATTTTCTATACAATAAACAAGCGTTGTTTTTGTTTGGTCAGAAATATCTGCACATGCGTTTTACCTTATTAATCCTTATTTAGCAAATTAGCAAATAGGGGCACATTTGGAAAGATTTAAGTTTCTATATGCCAGACCAACCCGTTTTTGGAAGCCTAAAGACCCTTCAAGGTATTTTTATAATGAAATTATAATGACAGATGAAAGTACTATAGCAGTGTTACTCAAACTTTTTTCGTGACGGAACCCTTTTAAAAAACTAAATTTTTAACGGAATTTTAAACTTTAAGCTAAAAGCAAAAGCTATACTATATCACATAAATAAGTTATATGTGAATTGTTTATTAAAAATCAAACAAAAAAAGACAGATACAGTAAGTAGTGAGTTAGTAAGCAAATGATAACACTAAGTTCATTTAATGCGAGGCATGTAATTATTTTTTATTCCTCATCAACTGGGTAATGTCAGGCTTGATCGAAGAAAGTTGAATTCTCATGTCTGGTTCGGAATCCAGTCTATTGCGGTATTTTGTTTTTGTGGCTGTATATATGCTGAAAATCCCGTTTCACACAAATACGTTGTTGGGAACGGCAGAAGAACATTCAAAGCTTCTGTGCCAAATTGTGGATATTCATCACGAACCCTGCACCAAAAATCATTTAGTGAAATTGTGTTGAACAATGATTCCATGCTTGTATCCGATGTCATTTCTATGAATCATTATATATCTGATTTGACATATTTTCAGGCTTCTGCAATTCAGATGAAAAAGGGTTTTGAATCCATGAGTTTATTTTCAGTTTTGTATTCTGTTCTTCAGGAAAGTAAGATTCAAAAGTCCCTTGCAAATCATTGAGATATTGCACCAATTCAACAAATAATAAATACTAAGACTATGGTGACTAAGGAACTCACTTAGCAATGAAAAGCTTTCGATTTCTCTCTTAGCAAAACAAGTAATCCAAAAATCTAATTTTCTTTTAAAGGCAGTTATTTTGTTGTTAGCATTGAAAACTATTGTCTGTTTTCCTTGTAGTGACAGGTTTAATTCGTTGTGCATGTCTGCTAAAAATGCTAGTCTAAATAATCAGCTTCTATCGGACAAACGGTCTTTTAAATTAAAAGGAATTCTAATTCCGTTCTTAGTTCAAAAAGCCTTGTCAAAGTTTTACCCCGAGACAACCATCTCACTTCAGTATGGAGCAATAGTGTTTTATGATCGCTACCATAATCTTCACATAATATTGAGAACAATCGGGATTATAGTGGACGTGACTTGAAAAAATAATTATTTTTACTGACTCATCAAGAATCAATTTTAGATTTGGTGGCATTTTCTTAACCGCGAGTGATTGTCTATGCAGGATGCAATGGTTGGAACTACAATTTGGCGCTTTCATTGTTATTCGTGATGTTGCTACTGCTGTTCTACCTGTCATTGCATTGGCTCCATCGGTACAAATATAAATGCAATCATTCCAATCGAGTTGGTTTTCTTCAAAAAATATGTTAATCGTGTTAAAAATTTCTTCTCCGGTTGTGTTGGTAGGCAGCGATGAGCACATAAGCAAGTCTTCTTCGAGTGAATGTTTATATGGATACCGCACAATTACTAGCAAGATGACCAGTCCAGCAACACCCTGTATATACAACAACTTTCTTAATGCAGAGTTTAAGTTTAAGAGAAACATTCAACTGGCCCAAAATTCTTGCGTGCGTTTTGTATACGGAGGACGCAAATTTGATCAACCAGAATTTGCATCATAATCAGTCTCCGTTTAAAAATCTTTAATCAGGGGTTTTCCAAGAAATGACGCTGTTCTCAGTGTTTATTTTAGTTTAATTTCAAATCTACTATTCACATAGGTATGTTTTACACACATTACCTACATATTAATACACAATAAATGACATTTTTATTATTCTTATTATTATTATGAATTCTGAAGCAGTTCCTGGACTATCATTGAGCTTTATTAGGAATTCGATTAAGCTTTTAAAGGTGACTTTGAAGTTCAAATATTGAGTGTAATAAAGGTGGCTAGAAAATTATACAACAGGTGTAATTGCACGCAATAATATTCTAATATTCCTAAATCTCCCGCCAAATCACGAAACTTAATAGTACCATTTGCCAATAGAAATAAATTTCAGTGGTGTTGTTAAGTGTCCAAAGTATGGTTAATCTATATCTATTTATATATTATTATATTTTTATATATCTAAGTATTTATCTATAGTATCTTCTGATTATATTAAAAACAAGGCATTTGTCGAGACCAGGCTGCTTTGCAATGTCATTGGAGTAACTCCTTAACTAAGTTCAGAATTTGTTCAAGTCAATTTTTTTGTTGATACATACAGCATTCTAAGTCATCTATATACAAAAGATGATTAATCCTGGTTAATTCTGTAGCGTTGTTCTTCAAAGCAAAGCCGTAGTTGTGTATACATTAGTTATACATTTATTATAATTATATTTCAAAATTGACACTTAACAAAAGTCGGTTTATCCTTCATAGCCTATCCCAGATGCATGCATAAAAAGGAGTAAACTAGTTGTAGTTGGTGTCAAACCCGTGTCAGTTGAAACTAACAATTATTTCTTACGCAAAGATATTTTAAAACACGCTAAAAAGCTGAAAGGAACAAAGATATTCATTGCTCCCGAATACGCGAAAGAAGAGTACAAAGAAAGGAAAATTCTTCGTAAATATCTTAAAGAAGCCCTCCAAAATAAACAAGAGGCACAAATAAAAAACAAAAGGCTAATTGTGGAAGAGAAGCAATATTCTGCAAAAGAATTAAGACTCCGAGAAAGTACTGCTAGTCAATCCTTAATAGTTGGTGGAAAACCTGACGATTGTAGTTCAAATCAGAAAGGAAAACAGCCAACAAATTCTGAAATTCAAGAAGAAAACCCTAACAAAAAAGTAACTCGCTACCAATTAAGAGAACAAGAACTATCTGTATAATGTTACGTCGCTTATATAAATTTATTGAATAGGACATAGTTTAGTATAGTTTAGATAGATTTTTAATAATTGGTAAATCTTACTGATTTTAGGCACGTAATTTGTATTTTTGTATGTTTTAGATTTTATTTTTTATTCCATATTCTGCTGTCTAATTTTAATTTTATTTATCCCCTATGTGTTTTTAGGTTTTTATCAATAATGTAAGGTACCGTAAACTGGGGTTACTTGCACACGTTTTCAGCACATTTCCCAATGTACCCCCGTACATTGTAACTTTACAACTTTGCAAAAATTACATTGTACTGACCTATTTAAGGGCTACCCATGGCTGGTATAAAAATTGGAAGAATGCAGCCATTGGTCCCGAAAGAAATTTGTTTGTGGGGTGGTTGGGGCAACTTGCACACCCATGAAAAAATAATTATAAATTGCATTCTAAAGCATATTCTGTGCATGTTACCCCTTAATAATATGAAAAAAAACCTATAACAAGGGCCACCGTTACAACCAATTAAAAATCAATATTTTTTAAAGAAAAAATAATATATTGTCAAAATATATGAAACTTAAAAACAAATTCTGTACCTATAAATGCTTAGAAATATTAATAAGAAGTTATTAAAAAATAAACAAACTTTATCTAGCAAAACTTTGATAAAATAAGGCACATTCTTTGAAAAATCACAAGTGTAACAAAAACAAAACATTGGCTAATTATTCTTGCCAACTAGGAAGTCCTTGTCGGCATCACTGTCATCGACTGGAGATTCATTGTCTTCCGAATCCTCACACCATTCGCATTTAAAATAAAGGTCTTTGCTGTCTTTATTACAGGGTCCACAAATCCAAGCTCGACACTTCGTGCATTGTATCCAATCAATTGCGCCTCTGTAGTCTTTCCAATTAATCTTGCAGATATCACACTGGGAGTTATTAGTCTTTCTTTCTTTCTTGCTTTTCCTGGTAGGGAGTTGCTGAGTGCATGGCAAAACGCTAGATGAAGAGGATCCTGGTTTTTCAGCTGTAGTTCGAAATTCCTCAGGAACGGTTAGAGGATTTTCAGAAATATTAGGGTCGACATCACTTCCAGGTTCGACTTTTTTCCCCTTTTGCGTTTTTTCTCAACCCCTGTTCCACGGTGCTCTTTCAACAAATCAACCAAGCTATTGTCTAAGGCCTACCGCACACTGACAACTTTAGATAGGCAACTTATTAATCATAAAAATAGAACACAATAATATTTATGATCTGCCGCACACAGGTGATTATTTAGTTGCGGCAACTAAAAAATTCCAACCTGTTGGATTCTTTGAGAGACGAAACAGTTGCTGATAAAATAGAACAAGCTTGTTTTAAACGGGATCGCGCTCACTGGTGATTTGCTTTGAAAAAAGTTGCTTTGTAGTTAATATTTGTCGATAAGCCGGCAAATTACAGCAAAAATGGCTGCTATAGATGTTGAATTGTTTATTACTGAAGTCGAAAAACGACCAGCATTGTACAATACGAAACAAAAAGAATATTCAGATAAAAATCTAAAGAAAAAATTATGGACTGAATTATGTGAAAAATTCATTGAGAATTGGAATGAACTTGGGGATAAGGAAAAGAATGAAAAAGGTAAGTTTTACCAAATTATTTTATGTTTATCAAGTCACAGATTCAACATACCTACAGAATTATTCAAACATATACAGGGTGTTTTTAAATTTGGGGTTTACATTTTAACACTATATAGAATGTAAGAAAATAAAAACTTTTATAAGAATAAAATCTTGTCCAAAAAGGTCTTGATTCTGAGATACAGGGTGTAAACATTTTTCATTTTGCTAGGAGACTAAGCAATTTAGGTCATCTGTTTATAGGAACTTTTGTTCTTATTTTGACCTACAAAATGTCGTTTTTAAAGCACAAATTATAAAAGTTTTTTTTTTAACAATCGATTTCTCGGTTATGAATGAAAAAACATGTTAAATAAAAATGGCCTAAAAAATTAAAAATTTTTGTTCTGCCAAATAATAAAAATATTCATTGCATTTAAATAAAAAATAAAGTTTTTTATAATCACATTTTTTATCATCGAAATTGCTTTCCTCCAAAATACAGTGTGTTTAAGTTAGCAAAATGTAAAACGTGAAGACCCTGTATCTCAGAAACAAGACAATTTAAGACAAAATTTTATTCTTATAAAAGTTCTTATTTTCTTGCGTTCTATATACTTAGTGTTAAAAGAAAAACCTCAACTTAAAAAACACCCTGTATATTCACAAAAGACCAGAACATAAATTTTTAAATCTTATCATATTGCCAAGGAACAGACCCTTGAGGAGAAATAAAGTAATTTGCAATATAATCTCTAACTGTATACCCTTCATTGTTGCTCCTTAGTCCAAGAGCAGGAATATCTTCCAATGGACATTCATAAAAGGTGTCTTCAAAATTTAGTCCATCAAGTTTTCTCACATAATTGTGTAAAATACAGCATGCTTTTGTAATGGAGTCGCTAAATTCAACTTGGGTATCTAGAGGCCTGTGGAGTATACGCCACTTGTTGGCTAAAATTCCAAATGTACATTCTATCATTCTACGTGCCCTCGAAAGTCTATAATTAAAGATTCGTTGTTTTACGGTTAAATTTCTGCTTGGATATGGCCTCAAAACGAATTTTGAGAGAGCAAAAGCTTCATCTCCCACGAGCACAAACGACATAGCTTTTCCATTTTCATCATTAGGAAGATTTTTTTCATTCGGAATATTTAATTCCTTCTTGTCAAGCAAATGCGAAAATGCCGATTGTTTAAATATGTTGGAATCACTTGTCGATCCATAAGATCCTACTTCAACATATATAAAATTATAATTGGAATCTGCAATGCCTAGAAGAATAGTAGAAAAGAAAGATTTATAGTTAAAAAATTCGGACCCAGATTTATCATGTCTTTTTATTCTAATATGTTTCCCGTCTACTGCTCCGATGCAATTGGGAAATTGTGTTTTCTCATTAAACTCATTGGAAACTCTTATCCAGTCATCATGATCCGGTTTTGGCATATAGAGTGGCACCAAACATTCCCAAAGTTTCTCACATGTGTCTTTTACAATTTTTCGTATCGTTGTAATTCCAAGTAAATATTCATAATGTAGTGATGCAAAGCTATTTCCCGTTGCTAAATACCTAAAAAAAAATTGTCTAATATACATCATGTTTTATACATCATATCATATACATAATGTTTTTTTAGGTAACGAGTTACAAAAAAGATGGAAAAATCTTAGGACATGTTTTAAAAGAGAGTACGATGCTCAAAAGAATATTGCCTCTGGTTCTGGGGCTAAAAAGAGAAGGAAATATCTTTACTTTGAGCAGCTTTTTTTTCTGCGGGATTCTATAGAAAGCAGAATTAGTTACAACAGTCTCGAACAAGGTACTGATGATGTGGAAGATAACACAGAAACCAGAGAGGAAGAATCAGAAGCTAGTGAAGCTACGCAACTTCGTACTGGTGACCATTCTAGAAAGAAAATTTACCAAAAGAAAACTCATCAGAAAACATATGAGGAATCTCTGCTTCAGATTTTGAGGGAAAAAAAGGATACAGAGAATGAAATTGACGAAGATAAATATTTTCTTTTGTCTCTACTCCCTTCATTAAAAAAATTTAATGAAGACCAAAAATTTATTGCACGAACGGAAATCCTGAATGTAATAAGACGCGTTCGTATGTCGGGAAGCGGCCAAAATCAAATTCCCCATGAAGCAAATGCTTTGCACCACCAAAATACTGCCAAAAGTCTTGCTGTAAATATTCCTTCAACTAGTGCAGAAGGATCACATTATGGAGATGATAGAAATAGTTCTTTGCACTCGCCAACATATTCCTACCACCAAGAAGGTTATAACAATGTTATACAAAGCAGCAATCGCAATCCAAGCTATACTGCAGCACAATATATTTCAGACTTTTCCGCAGGACAGGTACAGGTTGTACTGTATGCAAATACGTCCCAACAGCAAATTGATGATGAGTCAGAAATGTCGTCTCTGCTTGAATTACATTAAATGCTTATAATACTAATATATTTCTTCGTAATTATGACTCCACGTCAATAACACGCTGTTTTAGATGCAATGTTCTTGGTCATTCAGTGAAGTTTTGCCAAAGTAACGTCGTTTGTCCTCTTTGCGCAGGCGCACATGAAGTTAGAATGTGCACATTAAAAGCAGCAGATAAAAAAAATTATAAGTGTGCTAATTGCGAGTCTTTAAAAAATAAATATAAATTGAATATTGAAATCAATCACGCTGCTTGGGACCATTCTGCTTGCTATGCATACAAACAATCTAATAGCAAATTCAAGTCCGATATTTTTGGGTCCACTCTGTAGCAACCACAGCATAAAGAAACCAGCAGTCGCACTTCAATAAAAATACATTGGCTTGAATAATCGAGTTCGGTGCATGTGTACTAACGCAGGCGAGGCATTTTTGCTTATAGTAGGGATGCCGCTGACACTCGCTACGGTCCACGCGGCTTTTGCCTTGGCTAGAGGCGGACTTAAACATTTTTTTAGATGTTATTATCTTGTAAAATAAAAATACCTACATAGTACAAATATTGATTTTTTAATATAAATAAAGTTCATACATTAACAAAATATTTAAACAAAAATAAACATCGCATTTCTACATCGAAAAACGACGATATAGAAGAATACGTGCAGGAAGTTAATTAGATCCAGAAATTCTTCGTTCTCAATATACAGGGTGTTAAAATTTAACAACAACTAAAATATATGCCACTGATTTTTGTGCAATTTTTATTATGTTCTGTGTATTATACAAATAAAACTTTTCTGTCTCTTGAATTTTTTTCGTATCTTGCTTAGTTAATAATAAATTCCAAATGAAGCTTTTCCCCAAATTCCTTGTGTGATCCAGGGATATGCAATTAAGTGGACTTTTTTTCTCGAAAAATAAGCGAGGTACGAAAAAGGTGTATTTGTATTTCAGTAAATCAAATAAGATATTAAAAATGGCACAAAATTCAGGTGCCCCAATTTTTTTGCCACAAATATTTCTTCAGGTCCCGTTCGAGATTACACTGAACCTAATAAATTTAATCATGTTAGGGGTAAATTAGCTCCTTAATGTTATAAATAACACCGCCAGAGAACTTGCGGACCTATGTTCATATGAACTTTTTGTCTTAAAATTACTCAAACAATCGCCTGTTAAATAATTTATGGTACATACTTAATTAACACCCTGTATAGTAACGCTTTTAGATTAACATCTGACTACATAGTAGTTTAAGGATAACTAATTATACAAATAAAGAAATATTTCAATAAAAATTAAATCAATAAAAATTTTCAATAAATAAAGACAAATAGTTGGCAACAATTCAAAACAATTCTAACATCTGCGAATTTTTGTTATATTATTAAGTACCAACTAAAGTAAAAGTATACAATTTTGCAACTCTTTTAAATATGGCAACACTGTTAAAATGGCAGAAATATAAATAATGTCCTTAAAAATCCAAAAAAAAAATATATTACATTGCTGCAACTTTAGCTGATGCTTAATTATGTTATTTAAGCCATACAGCCAAATTTGCAGCTATTAAAAACTTTGGCAAAGTCAATTATTTTGCTTCATTAATAATTTTTGACATACCCCTCTTTTAATACAAAAGTTTTTATAAAAAACGCTACGCTTTGTAAAAACGCTATCAAAATAGTCACTAAGTACGGCGCTGAACTAGGCGATACACCTATGAACACAGTTCGATAAACAGTGAGCTCGGCATCCGGAGAACATGGCTGCGGCATGGCTAAGGATGCTATTAGTTCGCTTACATTTTCGAGCGGAGTGAGACTGCTGGTTTCTTTATGCTGTGGTAGCAACCAACTTTATTGGATTCCCCCAACCTGCAAGGTAAAACCGCCTGCCCTCTCTCTCGTGGTTCCTGCGGCTCGCATTCGGTCGAGTCTCGGCAGCATGATCGTTGCAATGACCTTCGCATCTGTTATCAAAACGTTAGAGGACTTCGCTCGAAAACAAAAGTACTTTACAATTCTCTTTTAACATGCAATTTTGACGTTATTGCTTTGGCCGAGACTTGGCTGAATGATGGGATTTATAGCTCGGAACTTTTTCCGAATGCGTACTCTGTCTACCGCTGCGATAGAAACTATGCAGAGATGTCCGAGAAGAGGGGCGGGGGGGTGGCATTAGCAGTAAAGCAGTCATTTTCGGTGGTAAAGTTAAACTTGGCGCTTTCTTATAACCTTAAAAATATTATTGAAATCATAGGTATAAAAATTATATTTGAGCACTCTTATGTATATGTTATTTTAATATACATACCACCCGGACTTAATGCTGATATATATGAAAATATTTTTGAATACTTATCTTCTTTAACCTATCTTTTCAACTCAAAAATAATTTTGCTAGGAGACTTTAATATACCTGAGTATATTAATTATTCGGAAAATTCATTATCATCCAACAGATTAAACCAGATTATTTATACTTTAAACTTTTTTGACTGGAATCAGGTAAATTTTATTAAAAATTCTCAAGGTAAATTATTGGATCTGGTCATTACATCAGAGCCTCAATTCTGTACTGTGGAGCGATGCTACGACTTCTTGGTTGACGAGGAAGCTATCCATCCTTCGTTATTTATAAGGTTCAATTATACCCCTGACAAAAAGTTTAATAACTGTAAAATAGATAATATTTTTTATAATTTTAAAAAAGCTGACCTCAGATTGTTATATGACAGTTTTCTTAGAGTTGATTGGAGTGATTTGGAAGCGGTTAAAAATGTTAATACTGCTATGAACATTTTCTATCTGAAGATTTATTCTTGTCTTGATATGTATGTTCCGAAAACTGCAAAAAGAGCTCGTACCTACCCGCCCTGGTTTTCTTTTGAAATAGTAAGAGACATAAAACAAAAACATAAATTTTGGATAAAATTTAGACGCTTTCATTTTCAACAAGATTTAATAAATTTTCGAGAATTGCGTTCTAAAATAAAAAGAAATGTTGAGCTGTTATACAAACAATACTGTGCGAGACTTGAGAATGATTTAAACTCGCAGCCTAATAACTTTTGGAAGTTAATTCGGAGTTCACAAAAAAATAACTCCCTGTCCCAAAATATGTTTGATCAACAAGGAACTTTGTTATCGGATCCGCAGAGTATTACTGATGCATTTGCAGCTTTCTTTCGGAGCTCATACACGACTTTTAATTCATCTCAAGCCTCTAACTCTAATAATATTCAGACACCGTACCCGGAGTGCATAACCATAACTAGATTTACTGAAAACGAGGTATTAAGTGCTTTAAAAACTATAAAACCCACACCGATAGTTGGACCTGACAAAATACCCGCATTTCTTTTATCAGACTGTAGACATGTTTTTGCAAAACCATTAACAATTCTTTTTAACTTGGCCCTTAAACAAGAATGTTTTCCTGATCTTTGGAAGTCGTCTAAAATTGTTCCCATACATAAAAAGAATGACAAAAACATGGTTGAAAATTACCGGCCTATCACAATAATAAATAACTTCTCCAAATGTTTTGAGCGCGCACTTCATTCTGCTTTATATCCTAAAATGGGGAGTCTTATAAATACTCGACAACATGGATTCATGAAAGGTAGATCTACCACTACAAATTTGATTTCTCTTACAGAATATATCACCGAATCAATAAATGCAAACTCTCAAGTCGATGTTATTTATACAGACTTTTCAAAAGCATTTGACCGACTAGACCACAACATTCTCATTAATAATTTCGACCTATATTATGGATTTTCTTCTTCTTTGTCAAATTTTTTACAGTCCTATCTTACCGAGCGACCACAACACGTGGAATGTTTTGGTCGTAGTTCGGTGCAGATAGTTGCCACTTCCGGAGTCCCACAGGGCTCAATTCTGGGACCACTTCTTTTCAACTCATTCATTAATACAATATCTGACCAACTTGATGTTAATAGCCTGCTGTACGCAGATGACAAAAAACTATATATTAGAATTGACTCTATTTTGGATTGTGAGCAGCTACAAAATAATTTAAGTTTTTTGAATACATGGTGTAAAAATAATAATCTACCCCTTAATGCGGCTAAATGTAATGTTGTCTCATTTGGCTTAAAGAAAAACTTCATTACTTACAACTATACCATAGATGATGTTATTCTGCCTAGATCAACTGAATTTAGAGATTTAGGGGTGATCTTTGACAGCTCTTTCTCTTTTCAACCGCATATTTTAGATATTGTCAAGCGCAGTTATAGAATGTTGGGATATATCATCAGGAACTCGCAAAATTTTAATAATGTTCTTAGTCTAAAAATCCTGTACTTTTCTTATGTCAGATCAATATTGGAATATGCATCCCAAGTTTGGTCACCATATTATACAAATCATATTCATGAACTTGAAAATATTCAACGAAAATTTCTCAAATATCTTTGGTACAAGAGTGACGGAGTGTACCCAGAAATTGGTTTCCCACATCAGCGTTTATTGGAAAGATTTTCGTTTGCTTTGCTGGAGGATCGGCGAAAATCCGCTGATTTGCAATTTTTATTTAAGTTGGTAAATAATATTATTGATTCACCAGATCTATTGCAGCAACTAAATTTTCATGTGCCTCGCATATCAGCAAGGAATACATCAACTTTTTACCTATCAAGACCTAGAACCAACATTTGTAAATTTTCTCCTCTGCGCAGAGCATGTAACATACATGACTCTGTTCTGGACATCTTTAATTGCAGTTTGTCGGAAATTAAAAGAGTACACTTTTCCTAGATGTTTTACTTTTAATTTACTTTGTCTATATTTCTTTTAATACCATTTGCTTGTAATTATTGATAATATTGTATTATTTTTAATTTTCTTAAGATACCTGTGTTTTGTAATTTATTGTTGTAATTTTCCCACTCATTAATTGGAATTTATTCTGTGGAGTGGTGTAAATAAATAAATAAATAAATAAGTAATAAATATTTTTCGATAAAATGAGTTTTTTTCTTACCTTAGAGTTACGGCCAATCTTTCCTGTGGCGGCACAGCCATTCGTAATTGTGTATTCTGGTATGAAATATGAGGACCTATCAACACCAGAAGCTCATCAAAGCTTCGTATACTCATACGGAAATAATTAAAAAAATTATTTGGATGTTCCCTCAAAGTGCTGAACAATTTATAAAATTGCCCATCTAGAAGTCTTTTACTTATCAGAGGATGGACCCAAAATTTTCGCTTTCCTTTTTGACGACGTTTTTTTAAAATCAAAGCACAAACGCACGCTGTTTCTAGGAAATCCAATTCGACTGAGGTTGCGGAGCAACTATTCGGTCATCATTGGGCGTTGTAAATAGATTTGCAATAATTTTTAGTGACTAAACTATTTAATCGCCGAGATTAAAAAGTTGCCAGTGTGCGGTAGGCCTAAGACTCTTTCGATGTCTGCATCTTCTAGTCCACCAGGAATGCGCTTCAAAACTTAATTTTAAGTAGTACTATTTAACAAATAATAATAATTTTTTAAAAATAATTATTTAAAAAAATTATTATTATTTGTTCCGTGGACAATCGTCAGACTTTCGGACTTTGATGTTCAAAATGAATGAAATCTTTCACTACAATAAGTGGATAATTGTAGACCAGTTATGTATTGCCTAAACCCTTTGTAATATGGAGGCGTTACTAATGTTGGTCTGCTGTTGTTTTTAATGAATGTAGAACTTCATCAATAATAAACAATTATGTTCCTGAAGAAGGTAAAAAAAAATAGGAATATTGCCAAACCTGTTATCCTTAATGTTTAAAAATATGCGTAAAGCGTAAGTGGAATTTTTTCTAAGCTATTTTTAATTTTTAAAACCGGTTTAAAAACACGCTGATAAATACCACATCAAATAACAATTAAATTTGATTTTGGTATTCACTAATTAGCATTTATACGATTAAAATTTCATTGTCACCGTCCAGGTATTTAAAATAAACTTTCACAATACAATTGTTGATTAAGAATATTCTTGTAACGTCACCACTGCTCAGCACGTACCGAAGACCAAATCTATTATAGCCGAAGGAATGAAGTGAATAATTAAGTATTAAGTAAGAAGTTTAGTTATAGATTGCTAAGGCGCACCTATTGCTCTCCCCACTATTCCTATGTTACCATACTTATATTCGTTCCTCCCACCTCTACTTCTTGCCACTATTCTTGCTATTATGGTATTCCGAAAGAGAAACCAACCGGCGCGAAGGAACCCATATTGGTGGTCTTACGTGAGTAAGCGAAAGGTGCGATTTGCATTAAGTTGACGATTTTTGAAAAATGTACGATATTTAATTCTTAAAAAAATATGTGATTCATAGCTAAAAATCTGGAAAAAACAATATTTGAAAGATATTTGATCGTTAGGCGACGATACCGTGTAAAAGGAGCGCGAATATGGGGCGTTTTTCGATTTGTCAAGGACCTTTAACAGTGTTAAGTGTATTTTTACTGTTCGGGGTTTTATACGGTGAGGCTCATGTCGCGTTAGTTTTCCCGGCAGCGAGAAAATATGATTTGGACTTTTTGGATAGCAGTAGAACGAAAGCTCCTTGCGGAATGCCTAAAGGTAATTAAAATTGAATTAATTTGAAGTGGATAATTTTTATAGTCAAGTGCAAAATACTAAAATATTGTATTCAAAGCATTTACCTGTAATATAAACTATAGTCATATAGGTAATTCTTGTTGGAATGTGCCAAAAATCATACTACATAGAATATTATACAGGGTGTAAATAAATAGAAGGCAAAAAATTCAGGGGCTGATTCTTGGGTAAATTTTAAGAAAAAAAGTTTTAAAAAAATTACAAATCAATACATACTAGTAAACATTATTTTTATTATAAATTCTTACAGGTTTTAGATTGCACCTAGGTAAGCATACCTGTGTGTGCAATGAATAAATATTCTATAACGAATTGGATCAAAATTGGCATTTATATAATATGTAAATATTCAAACAATTTAATTACTTTACACGAAAATATCGTACTACATACTTAATGATGCACCAGAAAAACTTCAAAAAAAGACTTAAGTTATTACAAATGAATTGTTTGACATTTTTATTAAAAAGTTTTTTGTTTTTTAAATTCCTAATATCTAGTGGAATTAGGTTGTAAAATTTGGGTGCTAAATAGGTGGCAGATCTGAGATTGAGATTTCTTTTTGATAATGGTATTTTTAAGTGCTTGTTAAAGTTTTGCCTAGTGTTGTGTTTGTGTTTTATAAAATTTGATTTTCTCCAATGTTTTAAATAAGTAAATTTACATAGAGACAATACGTACAGTGCACGAATACTGCAGGCTTCAATAGAGTAAAGGTGAGAGGTTGGAAACAGTCTTTCTTTTTTAAAAATAACTTTGAGAATATAGTTTTGACTAGTCCTTAGCTGTTCTAGATTGCTAGAATACATACCGCCCCACACCGATATCCCATAGGCAAGTAATGGTTCAACAAATGCTTTGTATGTCATAATAGTTGTTTTTTTTGTTTAATATTTCATGCAAAATATAAAATTTTGGAATTAAACTTCTTATTTTATTCCGTAAATATAGTACATGTTGATCCCATTTTAGGTGTGAGTCAATTACTATACCCAGGTATTTTATTGACTTAGTTTCTTTAAGTTTATATGAACGTATGTCCTAAAGGGTGTAACTTTTGAGATACAGAGTGGTAAAACCTTTGTAGATATTTTAGTAAAATTTGGTATGCATTTTCTGAGGCTCACTAATTTTTTTAATTTGTTCCAATGAAAGGTTTAAACTAAATATTTTTGATTAAAAAAAAAACATGGTACGCCACTTTTTTATGATTTTGTTGTTGTTTTTCTTATTTTTTTTTGAACAAATTTGATCTCTTGATTTTCTTTTGTCCGAGGTTGCGTATTCGATTAAAAAAATAAAATCCATCTACCTGAATGTATTACGTGTTTATTATTAATGTTTATAAATGATAATGTTATTAATATTAATAATGTATATATATATATGTGTTAATAATAATGTTTATAGATGTGATTCTAATTTTTGTTTTAAACCAAATGAAAGGAAAAAGAATTTAAATAATTATAAAAAATGTTGAAAATAACCACCCTCTGCCATTATCGTTGCCTTGCACACATAGGGGCGTATCTGAAATATTTGTATTTTACAGGAAAAGCATTTTAAGATATTGGCTCAAGAGAAACTCTCGCTGTGAGAAAACGGTTTGGAATTTGCGGTTTAAATTTTGTGCTCATGTGGGCATCTATGATTAGAACAATTTGCTATTATGAAATTTTAGATAAGTTTTCCAAAAATCAAAAAAAGATTGAGATACACGATATATACTTTTTGTGTGCTGTAATCGAATTGTTTTCAAAAAGTTACGCCCTTTGCAAAATAACAACAACCCATGGTAATCAAACTTTTATTCGAAAAATTAAACATTTATTAAGTTTCAAATTAACCTAGTACTTCAAAGAAATGAAAAGTGGAAATCCTGGCCTGGCCTTGAAAAAAATAAACGTAAGTTCCTTAACGCCCTTAACACTATTAGCTTTATAAGAATAAGTAAACATTTTTGTTAATTTTTTAACTTAAAAAATATATCATAATAAACCAAAAGTAAAAAACTCTAACAAAAAAACTAAACTGTTTATAACGTGAAACGATAAAAATAGGGACTAATTCATGTGGAAGAGATCTGTAAAATGACACATGCTCCTAAGATCGAATTACAGGAGTTTCTCCACTGCACAAAGAAATTTGGTCCTGATATTTTAGACATGGTATCTTTGGTATGTTATCTAAGATACGCCTTTTTGTCTGCTGTTTTAAAATGACTTGATGAGATACGCCTAAACAGTTTGCGTGCATAACCCAGGCAATAAATTATATTGACACTGCAAAAATTATCTGGATTCTGGCAAAGTAATGGGTTTCTTGGCTTTTTTTTTCTTATAGCAAAACCGCCGAGTTTAAACTAATAGTATTTTTCTTTCCTCAAGAGATCCAAAGTTTTTCAATCAAATCCCCGATTCATTTGCTATATTATTATTTATTGACAAAGCCGGTATTCTTGCCGCTAGCATGGGACTTTTAACAAGATCTTATGATTTTAAAATAAAATATCGATTTTTGTCATACGCGAATATGATTATCTTGTTCCTTTGTATTATTGTATTCCATCGTTTCGAGTTTCGGGATTCAGTCAGTGTTCAGTTGGGGTTCGCCGTGCGACATCACACAAAGTACCGTGTATAGTGCATAGTGCGAGGAATCTACTAATTTAGTAATTTACTTTCTTTTGTGATCTTAACTTTCAAAAATGGGTGACATTGACGGAAATAATTTTAAGCTGCTACTAGACAAGTGGAACTTGGGCCACTTGTTGCAAAAATTTGCAGGTAAGTTTGTAATCTTAAATTTTTTCCCTCCATATTGTTATCCATATGCGCTATGCGCACCGGCATCATCAGAAACTCTTTTTTTCCAGTCCTTTAGCCTATAATAAGTTAGTTTAAGTTACGGGTAAAATTATTAGAAAATTAATGCTACATGTAATGCTAGCTCATGTAGCCTCCATTTTGCTGACGCCGTTTATATAGAACAGTGAATATTTGTTGTCAAAATTATATGCTCTTGGCAGAAAGAAATTTTCTTTTCCAATTACTGAGTTTACTCTTTGTTTAAAGTAATAAAATACTTTTATAAGAGTATATGTTTTTTTCGAAGAGAAAGATCTTTTGTGATAAAATTATATGCCTTTGACATTTTTATTTTACAATTGGATTCTACAGTGTTTTTCTTAAAAGTGTAAATTTTCTTAAAACAGAAAAACTAATTTCTTTAAATTCCTATCTTTACTTTTTAATAGGTACCTATCTTTTAAGGTACATGTCAAATATATACAACTCCATATAGAGCCTTCTAAAATTATAAATAGGGCACTTTTGCACACCCTGTATCTTAAAAGCTATAGCTAACAAAAAGTATGGCATGCGATACATCAAAGTTCTTGGAATTTTGTAAAGAATTCAAAAGTACAATAACATATAGGGTGTTCTATTTAAAATAAGAAAGACGTTGTCAAGTTTACATAAAAGTAACAACACTGCATATTAGAAAAAATATATGTCTAAAGTTTGCATAGGTACCAAATTTTATTTTTTTTAATTAAAAATTAAAACAGATATAGCGGCAAATGATATTGCTGAGACCCTCAAGGTGATGACCAGGAACTTCATCGATCGATTGTATGCAGAATACCATTAACAGCGAAAATTTTAAAAACTTGGCAAACTTGTAAAGTTATTGGGGAACCTTTAACTTAAAAAGTAGTAGTAGTAGTAGTTAGTACTTAGTAGTTTGCGATTTTGTTGGTAATACAGAATTATTTATTCACAGTTTAATTTTAGATGAAAGTGTTGACATTGAGCTTATTAAGTATTTGTCAGTGGATTAAATAAATGTTTTTGCTGCAAATATTGGAGATCGCATAAGGCTGACAAGATTAGTGCAATCATTGCAGAATGAAAAGGGGGAAGAGGATATTGTTTGCAATGTGAGTATGAATATTTAGGATATATACAATACATACATTTTCTAATGTTTATTTAACTTTTGGGTGTTACAAATTCATTTTATAATAAACAAAAATGCGCAACTTTGTCACAATTAAAACTTTTTTGTATCTCTTTGTATATACTTAGTTTACGAGACCCCAAAACACCTTGCATACCTACTAAATATAATAAATAAGTCATATTTTTAAAATGGCCTTTGAGAAAATATCTATGATTTAAAATTCTCAAAAAAAAACTAATTAACAAAAATTATATTTTATTTTTAGACCATTCCTTTAAAAAAAACAAAAAATTACTAGTGATGTGGCACTGACTGAAGATGAATATATGCCCAATTTATCACCCCCGCCAATAGAAGAAGAAAGACACTGTCTAAAGACATTGTACTGACTCTTTAGTCTAGAAGTCTGGGAACGACTAGACTTTTGAGAGACACTGTGAGTTTTTTATGTAGATATATTTTTAAAATGCTCTTTATAGTTTAATATAATATAAGAATCCCTAAAGACTGATGGATTTACAGGAATGTGCCTGTGTTAAGTTATTTTTCTTCGTTTGTTACATATTTTTTCTATGTAAATATTTTTTATGTTTTATAAGAATTGATTTCGAGAAAGGTTTTTGAAGCCAAACTTATATTAATTTGTAGGACTATATTATTATGTTGTTCCTATAATTATTTACTGTTGATTTTTTATTTTTTGTTTGAACCTTAATTTTTTTTTAATGTAATATTTCATACATCTGTTATGTTAAAACTTTGTTTAAACATAATTAAATAATGATTTATAGAAAAAAATTGTATTATTTTATATGTAGGCCCATTTAAAAAGAAAATAACTATAAGTATGTGTAGATACATATATTATAATACATAGGTAGGTATGTTTTTTATAAAATATCTTATAAAAAATATGTAGGTATGTATCTATAATATATTTTTAAAGATGCTATTTTATTGATTAATAATGTTTAATAAGGATCAATTATTATGCTTCAAAAATATATTACCTATCCCAAAAATAATGTATATAATAGTTAACGAATGTTTGCAAAAATTTAAACTTATAATTTTATTTCTACAAATTAACAGAAAAATTAAAACCGGAAGCTGGCCTATTTTTTCATATTATTTGTAGAATCAAATTATAAAACTACTTTCTTGAAAAAATTTTATTACCAGCTATTACATCATGTTTTAAAGTACATATGTTTTTAGAGCAATAAAAATTTATATCTACTCTTAAGGATATAATAAATAATTAAATATTTTCTTAAGAGTAGATATAAATTATTATTGCTCCAAGCATATATTATAACATATTTTTGGAGCATAATTGATCCGTATTAATCAGAATTATTTAAAAAATTGACACCCTTAAAAATATATTATATTAGGGTGTCCGCAGAAAGAATATCGAAACGAATCTATTATATTTATATTTTATTATTATTATTATATTTTTTTAGGTTAATTTTATTTTGGTTAAGGTAATTTTCGTAGTAGCTTTTGGCGTTGCATCTAATGGTGTCATGCGTTTTACCTTATTGATGACATTTAAGATTATTTCAAGGCCATATTTGATTTTTTAAGTGGAACACCATATTTTTTATTATTTTTTTGAATTTAGCATAAAATTACAAGAATTTGGATGTACCATATGCCATACTTTTATTCAACTGTTTTTAAGATACAGGCAGTTGCACTTTTAATGACTTGAAGAGGCTCTAGAACCAATACTATTAATGATAGAGAAAAAACGGATTTCACTTTGCTATCTTAACTTTTTAATATCCATCTTTTGAGATGCATGACACCTGTCAAAATCTTTGACAGATATTTTTGACGGGTGTTATATTTGACATGTATATTAAAAAATAGATATTGGAAAGTTAAGATAGGAAAGCGAAATTCGTTTTTCTCTATCTTTAATAGAATTGGCTCTGGAGCCTCTTAAAGTCATTAAAAGTGCAATTTTCAACTCCCTGTATCTTAAAAATACTTAAATAAAAGTATGGCATGTGAAACATTAAAATTCTTGTAATTTTATGCTAAATTAAAAAAATAATAAAAAATATGTCCAGTTAAAAAATCGAATATGACCTTGAATAATCTTAAATGTCATTGATAAGGTCAAACGCATGACACCAATAGATGCAATGCCAAAAGCTACTACGAAAATGACCATAACTTAAAGACAAATTAACCTAAAAAAAGTTATAGACGTGTCTCGATACTTTTTAGACACCCTGTATACCTATTTCTTATTTTGGCAACTTTTGCCAAAATGCCATAGTATTAAAACAAGATTATAGTGCTTTTGACTCAAAATATTAGAAGCCTTATATCAAAATCACAGTTACTGGGCGAAAAGAATGGGCTTTTGAGATAAGATTCTTGAACTTTGGAACAAGTCTCTTGGAGTTTGTAAGAAATGCTCTCATACTTTTGCTAAAAGTATCGGGAACTTACTGCAAGGTTCTAATTATTTTCGATAATATATTTACGTTCTTATAAGAAGAAACGACTTCTATCCCATAAAATATTTAGAGATTTATACAAAAACCATATATTTTCGTCACCAAACCAGAAGATCTTAAAAGAAATTATTTATATTTTATATGAAGTTCATATGTATTTAGAGTAAAAGAAGATTCTGAATTATATCAAGGAAAGTGCATTTTTGCCGCAAATCGGCCATTCATTTGGCATATATCAAGTCCGCGCCGGCTTTGAGATAATGCCGTGCGCATTAATAGCAAAGTATCCTTTTTTTCAGTGGAGTTACACCCTTTTAAGAGCAGCTACAAAACACCAAATTTGTCAACCTTCGGGCGAAATCCAAAAAAAATCAAATTATGAGTTACGCCCCTTTGTATGCAAGGCGATGTTATGCAAGAGTCTTTACGTCCCGCATTTGTCGATGAATCTGATAAAAAAACTCCGTACAATTTTGAATTACGGCACATGAATTAATGATTCGATTTCCCAAGTTATCAATATCCAGTACCGGAATTCTGTAATTAATTAATATCTGTAACTAAATTAAATTAGTAATTGGATAAATAAACCAAAATTGTTTCTATTAAAAGAAAACCAATTCCTTTAAATTAATTAAATAAAAAACAATAAAAATATTAGCAATTTGAATTTTGACATAAAAGCAATAATTTTTAATTCCATCCTTTAGTACTTTTTAGATAATTCCTAAGATGTCATAACATCTATATTAATATAATATTTTTGTTTCTGTTTTATCATTGATTTATTGCTTATATAGTATATACTGTAAGTATCCATAAATTCAAGATACCCTATTAATAAAACTTTTATTGTCCTCGTGACACTCCGTATGTAGGACTTGAATTCAACGAGAATATAACGAGTTGGAATACCAAATGGTATGGCAGGAATCTCAGATTATTGCTTAACCCAGATCAACAATGTGCCTACGGCCAGATATCACCTGCTGGCTGCGGCCAGGCGAGGCCGTTCCTATAACACCGACCGTACTCGTCAGTGACGTAATTTAGAAACTTGAAATTTTCTCCTGTTTAAACAATTTTTAGATCCTTATGATGGTGAATAATTCGACCAAGAAAAAAAATAAAATTAAAAATTATTGTTCGTCAATTTGATATTGAATTGAATGAAGTCATTAATTTCTTTAAATGCTTAAGAAGTAATTAATCGAGCTATATGAGGAGTGACTTATCAAAACGCATTTTGTCCAATCTAGGACAAAAATGAGTTTGAAATGGTTCTGAACTCATAAAGGCCCGATGCAGGCATACCCATATAGAGAATGTAGCAAATCCAATTTTGTCTCATAGTAATTTAAAGGCAAAATCTGTCATACACATCAAAGATCCACTACTACAAAATTTTCATTTTTCTTGCCAACATAGGGAGGGCCGATTTGGGTGTCTTGGGATTCCGCGAAATGTTCTGGCCAGAGCTAAAAGGACTGTTTTTAAACCAGATAGAAGAGAGCAAGACAAGAGACTATCATTTTTGATGGATGTGAAAATACCTCTGCGTAGTCGTCCTCGAGGTCCAGTAAGAAAAAAACAGCGTTACACTATTGCGGCACAGTACTTTTTATTATCTGCAGAAAATGAAAAACTGTTCAAAGTTTTTCCAAAAATTGTTTAATATTGGTCAAAGAAGATTAAACACGATTGCAGAAGGTATAAGAACTGGAACAGGTGTGATAAACAAGAGAGGGGTAGATTGCAAAAGTGTTAGGTTTTCTGAAAAGTCATTAAAAGTGAAGGAATTTATTTCGAAGTTAAAAGCATGTGAAAGTCATTATGCTAGGAATAAAAGTAAGAGACTTTATCTGCCTTCTACCCTTAGTGTTAATAAGTTGTTTAAAATGTACAATGATAGTGTGGAGAAATAACACCTTAGGGTTAAAAAGAATTTTTTTTCAAAAATCTTCTCAACAAAATTTAACTTGGGTTTCGGTTCACCGGCTTGTGATACTTAGAACTAGATCTGTGATACAATCCTGTGCAGACGGACAAGAAAAACAACATTTAATTGCCTGTTTGGCTATTCGCAAGGCAAAGGCTAAGGCTTTTCATGAACTGATGATGGCTAAACCATACGGCAGTGTCACGTATGTGTTTGACTTACAGCAAGTCCAGCCTTTACCCAAACTTTGGAGAGTGTTTTTATGCACCCCAGGTATCTTTTTATTATTTTTGCGTAACAGATGTTGAAATGAAACATCCGCAGTTCTATGTATGGGACGAAACAGATCTGAGGAAATAAGCTCAGCCTTAACCAACTTCTTGCAGAATATTCAGTTGGATGATACCATTAACACCATTCGGCTCCTTGCAGATGGTTGTGGTGGTCAAAATAAGAACCAACATGTCATGCACGCTCTTGCCTATTGGTTGCTTAAAAAGTCTCCGCAATACATAGAAAATATAACTTGTTTCTTTACAGTTCGCGGCCACTCATACTTACCACCGGATCGAGTTTTTGGCCAAGTTGAAAAGAAAATGCGAAGAGTTGAAGAAATTCTTGACCCTAGTGGATACCACAGCATTTATAAAGAGGTTGCAGATATCAAAATTTTAGGAACCGATTGGCATATAAAAGATTATAAAGATTTAACTAAAATTCTTAAAAAAGTTGAAGGAATAAGTGAAATGAAAAGGACCTTTCTCCAGTAATTAAGAACTAATAAAGGGATAGAAATTAAAATTAAACTTGAGCCAACATATCGGTACGACGACACCTCAAAACAGTTTTTATCAATTTGCAAGAGAGGTTATAGCTTCAATAAAGACTTGAAAGTGCGTTCCGTTCGATCCCTGACTAATAATATAAAACCGGAAAAGAAGAATGATATACGTATGCTTTTAGAAAAAAGATTTGGATTGAATTGGGAAGAAATTATTCCACTATCCACCTTCCGTTTTTACAATAATGTGTTTCAAGAAAATTTGGAGGTAATAGACGACGCTGACGATCCGGAAGAGGAGTATCTTTGTCTTGAGGAAGAAAAGAAACTAAAGCATATCTAAAATATAAGAATAAAACCTTTTGTTTTTTTTTATAAATAAATCTTTCTCCTGCATTGAATTTTATTAAAAAACCCCTAAATAGGTTTTATATTTTTATTTGTTGTTAAAATACTAATGAAAAAAACGTAAAATAATAAATTCTAACTAAAAAAACTAAAAAATAGGTATTATTTTAAATTCCATATTTAGAGGAGTGACTAGGATGAAAACGCATTTTGTCTTATATGATGAATCAAAGCGCATTTTGTCCTAGAATTTTATTACTTTTTTTAAAAACCTCTGCTATTTTTGATTTGAACAACGTAATTTTTTATATCTGCGGATGTATAACTCTCGATTTTACACATTATTTTACTCTAAACCATTTTGGTTTAGCTGTAAATCGTTTTTGCTCATTGTTGAGAAACTGGATTTAGGTGACATAATGCGCTTTGATAAGTCACTCCTCATATTATGTGGATTGAAAGTTCTAGTTCTCAGTTGAGCTTTAAACAGTTGATGATCTCAGGTTCAGGAACATGTTCGAAACATGCCATTCAAACCATGTACTTTCTTGATGGTTTATATATAGAGTAAAATTTATAAATAAAAACGTAATTTATAAATATAAAATAATTTTTTATAATTTTAAATTCGGTTTATATGGAGAATAATTAAAAAAAAAAAGGTAAAGTATAATTATTTACTTTTTATCCTTGATGATGCTCTAAATTGGACAAAGCATGTCTAGCCCTATAATTAAATTTGTCAATCTGTGACATGTTTCTGTCAAAAATTTTAAAAAACTGGTTGAATTATCTTTTATTTACTGTTTGTTTTTTAATGAAATTTCTATCCGGATTCCAATTAGCTTCCTCAACCACATAAATATTATGAAAATACGGTTATCTTGATTTATTTAATAGGTTGCACGCAATATGCAAGATTTTCGTAACACCCCATGACTGTTATAATATGTCGGTTTATAAATGCTTTTCGCAATTTTTACAGCTAATTATTCTATTTCATACATAACATTGATTAAGCCGCTGGTTTGGAAAAGTAGTTTTTATTACAAGTCATTTAATATACCTACTTGAAGAATATTTCACATAATATATTTAAATGTTGTAATTTAAATTTTATTAGATGTTGTACATTGCACATAAAATGATAATTATATAGTACCTACCTATATATTACACATTATATGGATGTAGCAGTAAATATTCTTCTTCGAGTAAAAACTTTGGTTTTTTCAAAATTATTGTGTGTGTTAAGTAAGCTTATTATTGTAAGTGTTAAACAAGCGTTTTTTTTTTTATAATTTTAGCTTCGGAAGGACAAAAGTTGTCGGCAAAAAACTGTGAAGATCACGAGTGCTGGCGTGAAGCAAAATTTAAATTGTTTCATCAAAAATACAGGGTGTCCGCTAATTAATGGTACATGGAAAAACCACAGACTCCTGATGTAAAAATATTACGATTTAACTATATTTACCTATATCCAAAAGTTGATATTAACTGAGATACAGGGTGTTAAACTTAAAACTTTTTTTTGTTTTTCCCCAATAACCATTGGTCCATTGGCTGGGCAATAGATGTTACATTCGGAGGAAAATATGCTACGAATATGTTCCCATCTGTTGACTTTAGTTGCTCTACATCAGGATGCGATGGCGCATTATCCAGTAATAGTACAGCCTTTGGTGGAAGAATATTTTCTTTGAGATAAGCTCTAACTTGAGGTATAAATTTTTCGAAAAACCACTTTTTAAAAATTACTCGATCCATCCAAGCTGCCTTTTGATTATAATAATCCACAGGCAATCTTTTTATATTTTTAAAAGCTCTAGGATTTTTGGATTTTCCAATGACGGCTAACCTAAGCTTATGGGTTTCTGAGGGATTAGCACAGCATAAAACTGTTAAACGGTCTTTGCTTACTTTGAAACCTAAAAAAATACAACTTTGAGAAATATTTTATACGTAAAAAAATATGTATGTAACGCTAACCTGGTGCACTAGTTTCTGAGGCTACAACAAGTGTCCTTCTGGACATTGCTTTCCAATAGAGTCCAGTTTCATCTCCGTTGTACACCTGCTCAGGTTTTAGGTCATGCTCTATTATGAGATTTTCCAAATCATAGCAAAATTCTACCATAGCTACATCATTAGCACTTAATTTCTCCCCTTGAACAGCTAATTCTCGTATTCCATGACGTTTTTTAAATCTGTAAAGCCAACCAGAAGATGCCGAGAAGTTGCCTTTAATTTTCAACTGCTTGTGAAACTTTTCAGCTTGCCTAGTACACATAGGTCCTGATATCGGAACCTCCACTGATCTTTTCTGCAAGAACCACTTGGTCATAGCATCATCAAGTTCTCGAAACGTAGACCCTTTTAGAGATTTCCTGTCAGAAATAGCTTTTGCCCTATCCGCTTTTGCTACAAAGCTCTGTAACTGGGATTTTTTCTTCACAATGTCACGAACCGTTTGTTTTCCAATATTATATGTTTTAGCCAAAATAGCAACACTTATGTTATTTTCAGACTGTTTCAAAATTTCCATTTTTTGCTCAATAGTTAAAACATTGCGTTTACGCTTTTCATTAGCACCCGTACGCTGCATTTTGTGCGCCTGTTTACGTTTAACTAATAAGCGATGAGCCGGTCGCCGGTTGCCAATACTCGCCAGTTGGCGAAAATAACAGGTAAAAACATAAACGAAGGATTCCCCGAAAGAAACTTGGGGATTCCCCGAGACGAGCGTTTGCACGGTTTCAGCATTTAGGCGGCGCCGGCGCTGTCAATCTCGAGCCGTCAGCCACGGATAATCCGCGCACGGATGATCGGGGTTCTACTGTACTTAAAAAGGGAAAAAATAGGTTTTTTTTTAAAATAGAAAAAACCTATTTTTCCTCTGTTTCAGCACTTTTAAACACCCTGTATAACACCATAATAATTTTAAAAGATACCTTTGGAAAGTCTCTATTAATTTCACTTGTTTTTTTCAATTTTTTTAAAATAGTTTCGGTATTAAGACGTGTTTTACATAAATAACCCTGTATAAAGTTTATCTGTTTTTAGTAGTGTCATGAATAAAATGCCACTGATAATATTAAAATGTTTACAGATTATGTCTGACAAAAAAAACCACAGAAGAAAATGGCGTCTTAATAGAGGCCTACAGAGAACACTGGAATTTGCGGGACCCTAAAACTTTGGATTATAAAAACAGAGTAAAGAAAATAGACTCATACAAAGCGATTTCTGGACTTTTTGACACCAGCACGGAAGAAGTCATAAGGAAAGTTAAAAATATAATTTCTCAATACCAACGAAAGGTGGTATTGAGAAAATATGTTTTTGGAAAGTCCCTACTAATTCCAGTTGTTTTTTTTTCCAATTTTTCTTTAAATAGTTTAGCTATAATATTAAGATGCGTTTTACGTGAATAACCCTGTATACTATTTTGGCAGATTCCTTTCGAATTAATACGGTAGTATACCTATATTTATACTACATTGTATATCTATTGATAAACGTTTCGTATCAACTTACCTGTTGTTAAATTTTATTGTTTTATACCACGTTATTTTATTAAATACACCCCTACACACAAACAGCTGAAAAGCAACTAGGTACGCGTTTAAAAACGCAACGTACTGTTTCCACTAGACAGACTCCAGTTCTTAAACACGGGAAACTCTTTGATGTTTACCGCTTCCGAACGGGACCCGAAAAACAAAACAGAGCTGTCTCAAAACCTTCGAGTCTTCAAAAAGTTTGCGTTGCAATTTTGTTTTTTTCGACACAAGTTTGTGTTTTGTTCGTTTAGTGGAAAACCGGCATTACGCGTTTTGCAGTAATTTTTCTTATAGTTCGAGACCAATGCCTTTTGTATGTTGTTATGATTTGCAAGCTATAGCAAACTAGATAATTGCAAGCAGTTTTATTTTTTAATTTTAACGAGAATAATCTGTGGAATTGATGTAAATAAAAGTGAGGTTATGGCTTCAAAAAGATCACAGTTTTTGGCTGATCTTCATGCCAGGGCTACATCATGTCAAGGTAAATACTATAATTTGTTTCTTTTTTATATGTTTTTGTAATCTATACAGAGTGTTACAAATTCGAAGCTCACTATTTGTATCTCGAAAACTAGAAGAGATACGAAGATGATTAAATTAGGGCAAAGTTGCATATTTTTAAGCTCAATAAGATGCCATTAAAAAAATATGAATGGTTCCGAAGATAATCGGAAAAAAAAACCGAAATATTAAAAAACCATTTTTATTTTTTCGTAGGCTTACTTTTGTTTCGATTTCAAAATAATTTGCACTGCCACTTTTTCGGTGCTACATGATGCTGTTTTTAGATATTTAATACGACGTTGCGTCTTCTGCTGGCCATCATCAACTTTTTTTTTTTTAATGGGCGGATTTTTGCTTGGCTTGGATTTTTACATATTTCAATTCTCACTTATATCTTTTTAGTGGTGTATCTACTTGCATATCGGATAAGTAACTCGGGTACTTCTTATAAGAACTCCATAAGAGCGAGAGAAAAAGATAGATAACTTTATTAGGACAAAATGAAATATACGTCTGATATGCAAGTGTGATACATCATTAAAAAGGTGTCAAAAAGACCTTTTTAAGAATGCAAAAATCCAATATGGCCATAAGAAAAGATACATTTGTTGCATTTGTTGAAACGTGAGCTCGTTTTTTTTTTAAATTGAAATATGTTTGCAGATTCTAATGCTCCGAAAAACTCTCCGACTTACGTGCCCATTCAAGAAGGTACTTCTTCAATTTCTTTCAACGACCACAGCATTTAAGGATGCAGCAAAGGTACATTAATAATGTTCACCTTAATACATAAAGTGAAAAAAAAAATTTTTTTAGATGAAAATTTTCAAAGTCCTGCTTCCTACTTATGCCAAGACAATGCTTTATCTACAAATCAGGTATGCTTTACAAGTACTGAACCAAAAAATCATGAAGGTTCTGTAGAAAATTATACATTAGAAAGTGAAATAGACGACAGCGACCTCGATCCTGATTATCAAAATTATTCTGATTCAGAGTCTTCAACCTCCTCGGAGAATGAAAGTTTAAGTACCCTCAAGAAACGACTCTTAGAAAAAAAAGAACTGTTAAAATTATCTCCAAAAGAAAATGAAAGTATCACATGTAATAAAAAAGGAAGAAAAGTAGTTAAAGGTGATACGAGAGAATCAAGAAAGCAAAGAAAAATTTGCAGGAATACTGGCAAGGAGTATTCTACATTAAAAGGAAAAGTAATTCGTGGTCGAAAGCTAAAACAAGTTGCGGAGTGCAGGAAAGGATGTACTAGTAGAATAAGTGAAGAAGTGAGAAAAGAGCTCTACCAAATATTGGGGTATAGGTGACTATGATAAGCGTGTTGCTTATACTGCCCCACTTATTCAAAGAGAAGCAAAAAAAACTGTAGAAGGAAAGATCCTGTAATTATAAATTTCATTTACGTGTAAATGGTGTGTTGGTAGAAATTTGTAAAGGTAGTTTTAAAAACACCTATGATTTGTCAAATAAATATATAGAAGGGGTTATTAAAAAAAACAGATTTTTCTGGAATAACCGAAGGAGATGAAAGGGGGCGGCACGAGCTTGCAAATAAAATTGATCCAGATAGACTGAATATGGTTAGACAACATATCCTTTCCATACCATCATATGAAAGCCATTACTGTCGAGAGAAAGTAGGTGAGAAACGTTTTTTGCCTTCTTTCTATACTCTATCTAGAATGTATGATGAATACAGGTTATGGCTTGCGCCAGCAAATCCAGTTAGTAGAAAGAAATACGAAACCACTTTTCATACTATGAATATTTCAATAAAACATTATTCGAAAGACACCTGCCAACATGTGACAAATTAGACGTAATGATAGCGCACGAAAAAAATGAGGACAAGAAGAATAGTCTGAAAGAAGAACAGAGAAGACATCAACAGGAAGCACAATCAGCCTATGACAACAAGAAGATAGACAAGGAAGAAGCTAGCGTAGATAATTCCAAAGCAGTGTATAGATTCGATTTGCAACAGTGTCTACCTACGCCCAATATAAGCACGTCAGTTGCATTTTATAAGCGACAGCTTTGGACATACAACCTTACCATGCATGAGTGTTTCAAAAATCAAACTGAAAATCAAATATATTTCTGGCAGAGGTGCTAATCAAATTGCATCATGCATCTATAAACAGCTTTTGTCTTTGTCAGATATTCAACATGTAACACTATATTCCGACACCTGTGGAGGGCAGAATAAGAATTCTCATATGGTTGTAATGTTTATGATTTTAATGCAACACTCTTAAATTTTGCTAGTCTTCATAAGACATCTTTTCAAATAAAAAAAGTAAATGAAAATGGTGAACGGTTTTTATGGAAGGACGTCAAATGGATAAGGTATGATAAGCGTTATGGAAAAATGTTTTATAAAAACAGCTATGATATAGACGAGCCATTTAGAATAAGAAGTTTCTTAAGACGAGGTAAAAATAACCCTCCTAAGGATATCCCTAAATGCCAACATCCAAACTTTATCTCAGAGGAGAAGAAAAAAAACTTAATGGAAGTACTTTCTTTCTTTCTTTTGAGGAAGATTTTCCTTAAGATCTTTAGTGCATCTTGAGATAAATAAATTTTATTCCCTTTTTTTTGTGTTGACGGAGACATGTCACTTTTTCTTATTTGTTTATAGAAATAAAGCTTTAATTTTTTACATGCCTGTCCAATACCAAAAATAAACATATGTTGAGAAAAAAAAATCTCGATTTATTTTTTCCCCCCCATCAATGCTTCAGATTATAATATTGGCATTTTTTTAAATCACTAACTTCCTAGAACTGCTATTTTCGAGTTGTCTCGTTTTGCACGCGCAAGAGTGTGCAAAACGAGCAAATTTTGCTGTCTAACGTTTAGTGGAACATTTTCAAGGAGTTCTGGGAGAACTTCCTCCAAGAAACGCAGATAAATAGGTCCTGTTAACCGTTCCGGTAGAAGGTATGGCCCAATTAAATAATCATCAACAATGCCTGTCCATACGTTGACAGACCAACGATTCTGATGTTTTCTTGGAAAAATTGCATAAGGATTTTCTACGTCTCAAACATGGCTATTCCTACTATTAAAAATACCGTCTCTTGTGAAAGAGGCTTCATCGGTCCACAAAACATATCGTAAAAAATTTGGTTGTGCAATGATGTGATCCAGAAGCCAAAAAACTGAACTCTAGGATGATAATCGGCTGCAGTCATACCTTGAACTTTCTGGAAATGGTAAGGATGGAGTTGTTGCTCGTGTAGTACCCGCTAGACAGAAGCGTTACTCGTATTCATATTCTTAGCGACGTCACGTGTGCTATTTGATGGTTCATCGGCAACTCGCTGAAACACCTCTTCTTCAAATTCGACCGTTCTTACGGTTCGAGCAACACCAGTATCATGCATCTTGGTCTTAAACATGCCTGTCTCAGCGAGCCGCCGATGAACCGCAATAAACTTTTTGTATCCAGGATGCTGTCGTTCGGGATAACGTTCATAATACAACCGCGATGCTGCTCGTGCATTGCAGTTTGTTGCTCCGTATGCCAAATGCATATCCGCCAACTCTTGATTGGTAAAGTTTTCCATTACTAATAAATGTTTAAAAATTGTAAGCTATAAAATTTTTAAACATGACATTGATAAGCGTTGATTTTAAACAATTGTTGTTATGGTATCATGTACAAAAGGTAAAAATAAATGCAGCAGATCCTATTTAGGTAATTAATGTTTTTTATAAATTTTAACGCGTCTTAGGGCCGTAGTGGCGTAGTGACGCATTTCCGGAAATGGGTTCCTATACTCAAATGGATTCTTCTGTTGCACTGAACAACCCCCAGACGTTTGATCCCATAGTTCTGAACCACCCTGTATAAAATACATTTATAGCCTATAGGCAAGTAAATTATTGCCTTATTACGCCTTTTATATACGAGTATATCCTGACTTACGTAACTACGTGCTTTACCTAACAAAAGGTATTGTCTTCGCGCATCTTGAATGATGGTATCCATCCACCTATAAAGAAAAAGAAAGTGAGTCAAACACGTGCAAATGAAACTGTTCTATTTTATTGTTTAAATAGATAAGAGTGAGAATTGAATATTTTGAAATTATGGCAACGCTGTGATGGTAGAGAATATTTTCTCATAAAAAAAAAACACGTCATTTGATAAATTGACAACGTCGCTAATATAACTGATGTCAATCATTAGCTACGTTTACTGCGGAGGTACCAAATATTTAATATTTGGATCAAATGACGTCACGAGGACTATTTTTTCGGTGTAAACGGCAGCGCACTAAAATTTGATACGCGAATTTGATGCTTCCCAAACAGGGTAGATTAAATTCAGTTTTTTTCGGTGTAAACACCTAGGACCTTGAAGCTTGTCCTTTGTATTTTCTTCTTTATTTTTGTGTACAAAAATAAAAACCTCGTAAGCTAACTGCTAACATCCAATAAAATGTCAAACGTGTCATTTTGGTACTTCAAAACGTAACACCTAGACCAAAACGTAAACACCTAGAATTTTGAAGTACCAAAATGACACGTTTAACATTTTATTGGATGTTAGCAGTTAGCTTACGAGGTTTTTATTTTTGTACACAAAAATAAAGAAGAAAATACAAAGGACAAGCTTGAGCCTTGAAAACGAAATTATTAGTTTATTTTTATTATCTTTAAACAATAATACTTTTGAAGATTTAGAGGTTATGTATGTAGGAATTTATCAATGTCTAGGGTTATGATAATAAAAGTTTCTGGTATCAATTAAATAAGGTTTAATAATAAAGTCAAAAGTTATACGGATTTTACAAACAGCAGCACAAACAATCTAACAAAGATTCGACACAGCGGTAACACAGCCAAACCAACATGAACAACGGATGATTATTTGAAATAAACATCTAAGAAAGAATACTTCTGTACTCACGTCTTGAGTAACCTCTTAAATTTATTCGTCTTATATCTTAAATAAATCATAACACCAAAACCCCGTCTAGATTATGATGTCAAGACAGATAAAAGCACTCCCGATAATAAATCAAGCGTCTCTTGATTTTCCGTCTTTTCGGGAAAAACTTTTAATATATAAACGTCGTTTCGTCGTTATCGTCGTAATATTTTTTAACGTCCCGTCGCGCAACTTTCGCTACTCAAATCTAAACAGAGACTAAAAACCCCCGATTTTGTTCTTACATCAACATTTCGGCTTCGAACTCGAATACCTGGAACTACCGCAAAGAAAGCCGTTTCTTAAAAACGCTTCGATTTCCATGTTATTGCCTTTGGCGGCTTGCCGCGACGATTATTATTAGAAATGCTTTGCCGTTTGTTTTTATTTGTTACTTTGGGCGGTCTCGTTTGTAAATAATATAAGAGATATTTATTGCATTAAGAAGATAAGGTATGATAAAAAAAATATGTACAAAATTAAAGATTCCCACATGTATAATAATTAAAACCTGTGAGCGTCATTTAAATAATTTTCAATACGTTAAATAAATTCAAAATAGTCCAAAATAATCAAAATAAATCATAAAAATAGAATAAACACCTTGTAAAACAACTGGGCGCTTGGGCGACTCCAAAGTAGAGATGGTGACGTGTAGACCTGAAATAATAAAAGTAACCTGAGCACACTTATTCCCGTAAAATTAATTAATTAAAAAGAAGTTAAGCAAAACTCATTAAAATGAAAAATATGAATTAGTATGTTTTAAACTTGCTCAGTGATTTTACTTTTACGATAACCATTTAATTCATGTTCACCAACATTTAACCACTTTACTTTAATATCCCAAAATTCATTATTCACCAATTTATTACTTTTATCCGATTGTTAAATGTCCCAGTAACAACAACGTACTGATATTGAATGATATACAATCGTTGAATATGCTAAAACGTGAGCACTACATTACTCACAAACGGTAGCCAAAATGCTACCAAAAACATTATCATAAAACATGAGATTGAGACAGCAATCTCCGATCTAGACCACCTGACGATAACACACTTTGTACTGAGGGGTGCAATGGACACCAAAACGCGAGAGTCCTCTCCAGATACAAAACCTTGTTAAATACAACGAGCTGTGCAATGGTCCCAGACCAGCTCAGTATCTTAACAAGAAACAATAAACAATCGTTACAACAACACAAGCAAGACAAACAACAATCGGTCATTAAAATATTTCAATAATCACATTTTTAATTAAAAAGGTAAAATATCGGTGTAATCAATAAGATAGAAATAAGTATACTCTGTGATAACACTCACCCTTTCTTGTAGTAAAACACAACACCAAACGAACACAGCTTATTTCACGTCGCAACACCCTTTATTGTTTTTTTTTTTTTAAATAACTTCACTCTTTAGTGACCAAAACTCAAATGAATTTTATAAACCAAATATTTATCTCAGACTCTTTTATCGAAACCCATAAAAATAATTCCCGAGGGGAAACGCTAAGTGTAAACCGTATTTAGTTACTTACGGTACCGCTGAGCTAGCTTTAGTTTTGTAAATATCCTGGACCTCTTTTCCGTCAGACCGATAAATTTCATCTTAATGACTAAGAAAAATATTTCAATTCTTTAAAAAATAAGCAGGGTCTTACATATGTCCTATAATTATTCGTCTAAACTCACTTCAACTGACATTTTGATCCTAGAGATAATCCTAGACTAATTTGACCCTCAAAATGAATCCTTGTAAACAGGGCTGTACTGAATAAATATAGTCCATCATTTGATCCATGGACCTAATCGATCCGCGCGTTGTAAACGTAGCTATTAATACGAACTAAATTTCTGCAAGTGGGCCACGAGGAAATTTTCAAAGTAATTTAATAAGACGTTGCAAAGCACCTACGATTTCTGAGAAAAGGTGTAACTTTGAAAAAAAAGGATGATTTGTTATTTTAAAAAGTTTCAAGAGTAACATTTCAAGTACCCCTGGCTATTTTATTATTTGACGTATTATTTGTTTTATTATATATATAACTTTCCAAAATCAAATAAAACTAGTGCACTTATTGTGCTCTTTTATCGTACTTATAGTTCAAACGATTTCGATTATATGCCTCGAAACCGTTATATTCAGTTATGCAATAGAAATCATAGAATCAGGTATGTTGCACCTGACTAGTTTAGTATTATAGATATGTATATCGACTAGTATATACCGCAAATGCTCCTCTATTCATTTAGTCGTAGAAGGAATTTAGGTATATTTGTTCTTGGACTTTTACTTAAATCAATACAAAGAATCGAATAAATTTCCAATAATTGTTGGTTCGGCTTAGGTTGGATTAGTTGGGTTAAGGTTAATAATGACGTAATTATTTAAAGATTTAATTATACTTATTATATAGTATGTATACAGGGTGTATACAAAATTCGGTGCAAATATTTTAAGAGCGTATTGTTGGAGTTAAAATAAGACTTTTTTGCGTATAAACATGTGTCGTAGATGCACCCCCTCAGAGCTATAGTCCGCCCAAACTTCTTGAAGAAAATCCATTATTTGGAATCGTACCTACTATGCATAGATTCTTCTGAAAATTTGCATGTCTCCGTTTTTTCAGTGCTCTTTTTGTTTTCCGTCCCAAAAATGGTGTAAATCCAATTTTATGGGAGGATTCAGGGGAGCTTACCTTCCTGATGGCCCGCATCTTATGTTTCCTATAAGAAATTTAAAAATCTAGCAACACTATCTAGTTAGCCACAAAAAAATATAAAATTTTTTCCTTGTATTTTTTCGATATAATTAAGCGTTTTCGAAAAAATCGCTGATAAACGAAAGGAAAGCATTATTCTTAAACCCGATTAACCTATTAAATAAGAAAAAACGAAGTGGGCTGTGAATATTTTATTTTTTGTCAAATCAAATAATTTTTTTCTAAAAATGCAAAAAAATGTAGAAGTTAATTTTATCGGGTGCATGGGGTATCAGTTAAAGTTAACTTTATAAAAGAATCCTGGTGTTTGACATATATTCTGTCAATAATTTTAAATATAAACTAACGCTAAAAAAGCTTCTATTCCTCAACATACAAATGGCGGTGAAAAAACGAAATTATCTCCTCGAGACTACCGGATTATCAAGCATCTGATATGTCACATAAAATCCTGGCATTTTTCATAGTTCTTTAGCTGGTAGAGGCTTTCTTTCTAAAAGTATATCTACGGCCAAGCCAATCCAAAACAAAAACATGAAAAATCTCTTCAGACAATAGTACATGGCTCTAATAACGTCTCAAAGACGAAGAAGAAGAAATGGGACGTTTATAAAACTGACGTTATATTTTTAAGGGTAACTTGATGGTTAAAGTTTAAGTTAACTTTTGAAAAATATTTATAATACCGGTCCTAAGTAGATGATGTTCCATTTTTCTGCACATGACTGTCATCTTTTTTCCTTAGCGTTTCGGATCTCAAACCTACCAAAAATCTAAAAAAACGACAGCTTTTTTTAATATTTTTTTATTTTTTATGATTAAGTGTCTAATATTTATAAAACATAATCAAAATATAATTTCTTTCTTTAACTGCTTCAAAGGGCAGATGAGAAAAGAAAACTGGAAAATTTGGGTATTTTAAAATTAAACTTACGTGAGTATTGACAATGCAATTCATTCTGCGAGCTCCACCATGTATACAGCAAGAGATTGAGAGTACCATGAAACAAAAATGTTTACGATTTACTGAACTGACCCATCTAATAAAGATTAAATTTACTCACCGGGGAACCTCGATCCCCTTGATTCAGTCATGCCAACAACCATCAATATAATTACTTTATGTTAATAGTTTATAAAAGTTTTTACATACTCGCATTTAGTCATTAATAATGACTCCAATACTTTCCAAAAAAAACGTTAACTAATTATTTAAGCTTAGCAAAAAATCTGTATAATGAATTAAAAATTTAATGGAAGAAAAAATCCTAATTGAGAAACTGGTTGGCGTTCTTAATGATGTAACAACACAAATTATGCGTTGAAAAGGCGATGTGGTTATTGAATAGCTGCTATAAGAATGACATGCGTTAGCTTACAACATCTATTGAATTAAATATTCAGTTAAAGGAAAACTGTTTCAAATAGAATGTAACTTCTCAATGACTGAAACAATGATTATGAAACAGATATATGCGTAATCTATTATTGGGTTTTTAAACTTGGTTAAATAGACAGGATATATGGCGGCAACTTCTATATAACATACAAGATTTACGTTGTTTTAGTTTTTTAATATTGCTCGCAAAATTGCTTTTCAAATGCCATAATAGAAAGAAATCTAGAGGTAATGAGTCTGGGCGATCGTAGGCACGATTTTTCTGTCTCCAGATCTTACTCCAACTAACTTTTTCCTTTGGAGTCATACACCGATGAAAAACAATTCTCATTTACATACATTTATTTGTAATGATTTTCCAGTCTAAACGCCGTAGAAAGCTTAAAATCCTTTAGTTATTTATTATAATTGCATTGTTTTTGAAGTATTAAATCTGGCGATCGTGGTGTCCATTCTCATTTCAATTCATTAACCCAAAAACGTTTGAACTAAATATTGTCGAAGTTGTCCGCACATTGGCCTAGTGGGTGTCGATTTTTGGCTTTTGAAATATACAAGATGAAGTAATAACTGTTGAAGACAAGTTGAAGTAATAATTTATTTAAATGGTTGCAATGAATTCTACAATATTGTAAAGACACTGATTTACACTTATTAATCGTTAAACTATGGCCTTAAAAAAGTGACAAATCTGGCAATCCTGGAGGCTTATTTATTTTATTCTCATTATTTAACTCATCAATCTATTGAATTGGATACATTGGCCTGCATTTGATTTCTAGAGCCCAATCCAGTGGAATATTTTTTTTTAAGTTTCTTTTTTATTCTCGAATCTAGACCAAAAAAGATCACTGGCTCTAGGTGCTTTGACTCTTAACTTTAAAATTGAATTTTCGAACATTATTTTTTATTACCTAAATTAGGAGACCTACGTAAATAAGCCCCTTTGGCTGATCACTGCCTTACAATTAGAATTATTTTTAGTTCCTTAATTACAACAGTCACGGTGAAAAAAAGAAACTTTTGCAATCTCAACCTGATGCTAATCGTCATAATTTGAAAATAAAATCCGCGTCCTTTAAGCTCTAATGGATCCTGCTTACTTATTTATTATTTTATATATACAGTATGAGTCAGTGCATTCGTATTTTGCTGATCTAACTCATCTATAATGCATTAGTATTCAATGGCAAAAAAAATATTGGTATTCAATTGTAATAAATTGTCCAACTTATTAAAATTAATTATTATTCATCTAATGTACTGTTATTCATTTTTTTTGTACAGGCAACGTCAAGACTTCACTACTTTCCGGAAGCAAGTTCAACGCGACATGGCATTTGGGGTATCCCCATAAGGTAAGCATTTAGAAAATAAAATTATTATACAGGATAATAATAATAATAATAATAATACTTCTCTTTATTTGCTCATATTATACATCTAACAGCTTAGCATCGTCAAAAAGTACAGACTGTCAAACGCCAATAATACAGTGCATAAAGGGAGACATTAATGTATTATTATTGAAGTTCACCTTACGAGTCACCTTATCTCTGAGAATTTTTATACAGAGCAAAATTCCATTCATTCGTGTTTTTTTATTGTTGGGACTGGTGACCGTGTATTTTAATACACGGTCTGAAAAAAAAACTGTATGACAGTTGTACGCCAAACAGATATTGTCAAGTGTGAAGTGTACGAGCAAAGTTGCGGTTTTCACCATGGTAAAGTTAACGGAACGAGAAAAAAAAGAAATTTTGTGCATGGTTGAGTTTGGTGATAGAACACGTACTCAAAGAGAAGCTGCTCAATTATTCAATGAAATCCATCCTGATCGTCCTCCGATATGTCAAAAGGTGGTGAGTAGAATAGAGGCTAAATTTAGAGAATTCGGTCATGTTAGAGATCTGCCGAAATCTGGTCGTCCTGCTCGAGATGAAAATGAACAACTTGACGTTTTACTTTCTTTGGAAGAAAATCCATGCACTCCTCTGTCGCAGATTGGGGCAAATTTACACATGGCAAAATATATAGTTCACCGAATAGTTAAAAATCACAAATATCACCCCTACAAAGTTATTCCTGTGCAAGAGTTATTTGATGACGATTTTGATAGGCGAAATGAGTTTTGTGAACGCTTACAAAACATGTGTAATCTAAATAATAATTTAGTAACAAAAATTTGTTTTTTCCGATGAAGCCACGTTCTGTTTGAATGGTAGTGTGAACAGACAAAATTGTCGATATTGGGCAACGGAAAATCCGCATTGGATGATGAAGGTAAACACCCAGTACCCTCAAAAACTAAATGTGTGGTGAGGAATAGTGCGCGGAAGAGTAATAGGTCCCTTTTTCTTTGAACAGACTTTAACGGGACAAGTGTATCTCGATTTTCTCCAATTTGAATTAGTTCCAGCATTACTAGCTTTATTTCCAAATCCATTGGACCCAGACTATCCTGACGAAGAACTAATTTTCCAGCAAGATGGCGCTCCTCCGCACTATGCTGCCACTATGCGTATATGAATCGTCTTTTTTTCGATAACTCTTGACTTTAGGTATAGGACATGATGCATGAAACATACGTAGAATTCCACACAAAATTCAAAGATGAAATTAAAAAAAGGTGCTTTCATTTGAAAAAATTAACTTGATGGTCGTAATTTATTTTTGAGCAACCCTGTATATACAAACTTCACGTACAAAAATGCGCAACTTGAAATAAAAATCGACGGGTCCGAGCGTTTTTTTTTTCGAACACACCCCTGAATTTTAAATGAATTTAGACATAACTTTTGGGATGCACTGTATGGCTCTTCCATGATAATTTATTATTTAGATAAACACCCAGAAATTTGATCGCGTCTATTCTCTGATGTCTTTCCCTTAAAGGGAAATTACCACCTCTGTTTTATTTAGATTCAAATATAGATTATTGTCAGCAAACCATGCTTTTAACTTGTGAAGTGTTGCACTAGTTCCATTCTGTAGGGAAATCAGATCTGAATGCCGACTGAGAAGAGTTGTGTCATCCGCATATTGTACAGACATCACCTCTGAGAAGTAGGCGGGATTTACATAAAGTAAAAACAGAAGAGGACCCAAGATTGATCCCTGAGGCACCCCTGCCGTTATTGGAAGTGTGGAGGATGTTCTTCCTCCACAAGTCACCATCTGCTGACGCTCACAAAGGTAGGACTGGATAAGTTCCAGGCAAACACCCCGGATACAATAAAAATCCAACTTGCTCAATAAAATATTATGCGAGACACAGTCGGACGCTTTTGAGAGGTCGCAGAAAATTGCACTCACTGTCTTGCCCTCCTCAAATGCATCAACCGGATAGTCTACCATTATCCTGAGTGCATCAGCAGTGGATCTTCCTTTTCGAAAGCCAAACTGCGCTGGTGAAAGTAGATTATGTTTATCAAAAAAAGATATGAGACATTGGTTTAGACAGAGCTCAATGGGCTTGGATAATATCGGTATTATTAACATGGGTCGTTGATTTCCTGGATCATCCATACCATGTACCAGATGAAAAACATTTGTTTATTATTAGAGATAGTAATAGGGCCCAACCATTTTCAAGTTGTTTCAATATTTTATTGTTCAAACGAAAGATGTCTTGAGCAGAACTATCACATAAGCTTTTTAAAAGATAAATGACCTCTATTTCGGTAACAGGTGAGAGAAATACTGTTGAATTGTTATGTACATATTTTGCTGTAAATTGTACAGGGTCATTAGATTTTTGCAGTGTATTTGTAATTAAGTCAGCTATATTCACAAAGAATTTGTTAAACTCATCGGGAGTTACATTACATTTCGAATTACTAGAATCATTATGTTTCTTTAATGATGTTCCAGATGGTTTTGGATTTGTTATGACTATTTCCTATTTTGTTTGTATAATACGAGTGTCTCGCTTGTTTTATTTTAGTTTTATATTCCTTTATACGAATTTTTAGCCATTCTGAGAGATCTAGAGTACTGTTATGTTTATTTAAGGTAGAAAGAAGTTTAAGTTATATCTCAATCTTTTCAGTTCATTATTAAACCATTTTTTTTCTTTATTTTTGGTGAGAATTGTTTTAGTTTTTTTGGGAATATGATGTAATAGAATGAAAGCATTTTTCACTAAATGAGTTTCTTCACGGATATCAGTTTTGCCTGCTAAGAAAAAACCAAAATAGTCGAAACGTCACATAAGGTTTTAGTTTATTTATTTCTGGATAGCTGGAAATTAGTGGAAAATTATAAAGATTATTAGTGAAACTTAAGTTACTTCATTCTTCCATGCAAACAAAACCCAACAGATTCATAAAACCACTTCACTGGAGTAGTCTCTGAATCAGTTTCTTCTTCTTAACTAGAGAGGCAGTATGAAGACATCCAGAAATAACTTTTCTACATAAATCATTACCTCTTGAAGGGTTTGTTCATAATTTTATTAAATTATTTACAAACAGAAATATTACCAATAAAAACTGGCTATAATACAACAGATTATAGGACAACATATGCAGGTCTACCTAGGTTCGGTCTTTAAGCCCCTTACTTTTTAATCTTTATCCAGCTGATTTTCACAAGCTGCAAATAAGATCTAAAATATTGCAATTTGCAGATGATTTTTATATTTATTGTACAGCATAATTATGCCAGCTTGTAAATATAATCTTAACCATATTATGTATATTTGTAATAAATATTTTCCAAGCAATGGTTTTAGTATTGCTATCAAAAAATCAGCCTTAGTAATTTTCACACGACACAATCTACAAATAAAAACCAAATAACTTTAAGTAATACTACCCTTCCATAGATAAAAAAACTAAAATACCTTGGTCTATATTTGGACTAAAAATTGGCATGGAATGCCGATATAAATTATATCTTACTAAAAGCTGAAACGAGCTTTTGCATATTTTTAAATCAGTCACTGCCCAAAAATGGGGCTCTGATCTTAAGACATCTTTAATGTTCCATCGAGCATGTACTAGATCGTTGCTGGATAACGGCTTAATGTTTTATGGTTCTGCTATTAAAACGAGACTACTAAAGCTTGATCGTATACAATTTAAAGCTTTGAGATTAGTCACAGGCGCTTTAAGATCCACGCCGATTGAAGCATTACTGGCAGAGACTAATGAGCTACCATTAAAGATAAGACGAGAAACTTTAGCAGAAAAACTTTTGATTAAAAATGTACAATATCGGAATAACCCACTAATAGCTAAAATTCATAAGCTGGGATAAAAATAGTCCTCCATTGGCTGAAGCAAAAAACCTCCATCAATTCATTAATGAAACAAATATACTATGGATGTACGAATTACCTTTTGTAGTTAATTTTTTTGACCCCACAATAATATTTCCTACATTTACGAACTGTCATAAAGCCAATCAAACTATTCTTAAGGATACTTTAAGTAAATTTCCCAATTACTTAGAAATATACACAGATGGATCAAAAACTGCTGATGGTACAGGTTGTGTGTGCCTTTATTATTCCGAAAATTAATATTAATACAAGTGTGAGGATCATGCTTCTATTTTTACTAGAGAGGCAATAGCAATATTAAAAGCCCTCGAATTTATTAGTGATGCTAATATAATTTCCAACTTTTTAATACTTTCTGATTCACAATCAGTTTTGCAATCACTGAAAAACGGACATAATTTTAAACACCCATTTATTTTTAAGATTCGAGAGGCTCAGAGAGATCAGTAATCTTGATAAACATACAATACTAAGGTAGCATTCATTTGGTTAAAAGGACACACAGGATTGCCAGGAAATGAATTGACAGATAAAGAGGCCAAGGAGGCAATTAAGACAGATTTGATTCTTTCCAAAGTACCCTTTAGCGATATAGTTCCAATTATCCGAAAGAGGTCTTTAGAAACTTGGAAAAGAAAATATCTTGCATATATAGCAAATACTTCGAATATATACACTTTAATAAAAGCGTCCCTTAGCAGTTATAGTATGGTTTCCAAATGTAACTTTCCAAGATATTTGACAACACCTTTCTCCAGATTTCTAGTGAGTCATGGTACTTCTAATAAATATTTACATAAATTAGGAATAAATGACTCATATACATACAGTATGTCCCAGGATGAGGGAATTTATACGTAAAAATGACAAAAAATTTCGTAAAGTTAAATTAATTTAAAAGTAAGGTAAAATTTGACCGTTTGGCATCCAGTCCTGCTTGGTTAAAAAATAAAATTTAGCATATTTTTATTTTTTTTAAATCAAGCATGCCTTAATAGGAGCATTTTTTAAATTTTATGAGTAGGTAAAGTAGTATTTCTAGGCAAGTAGTAGTATTAGTAATAGTAGTGTTAGTAGTATTTCTATAATCTAAGAGTAAGTATCCTTAAAAATATGTTTGTAATAAAATGTACATAGTACGTCAAATTAACCAAGAAAATTTATGTTATTTACTTATTACCTCCATTACCGAAACATTTTTCAATATCTTTCCTAAACATTTTAAAAGAATTTTTAATTTCTTCAATGGATATCAGATTATTCATACCAGATTATTGTGCAACAAGTTGGCGTCTAATTGTTATGCCCTTAAAATAAAATCGTAACAAGAGAAGTAGAGTTTGTTATGGCCAGGAATGCTTATTTTGCACTGATTGAGTCACATCTGAGGTATGATTTGTGTTTTTGGGGTGCGTGTACCAATCAATTATTTATGAGTGTTTTTATCTTGCAAAAGAGGGCTATTTGCAACGTAGGTATAAGAGATTCATGTAGAGAACCTTTTATTACTCACAAAATCCTTACGCTTACTTATTGCCTTGTTTATTTATACTGGAAGCGATGTGCTTAATTTACAAAAAGTAAAGAGATCTCAATGTTGGAGATAGGCACCATTATAGCAGCAAAAGGGCTAATGATGTGATTTTGCCTGTACCCTCAAACTCATTAATAAAAAGGTAATTTATATTTGATGGTAAAAAAATGTTTAATCTTCTTCCAGCGGATATTTAGGAAGTGCAAAGTAATAGAGTCTTTAGGAAAAGGGTTAAAAAATTGTTGGTTGCAAGAGGCTACTATGAAGTAAATGACTCGTATCAAGGCATGCTTGATTTAAAAAAATATGCTAAATTTTATTTTTTAATCAAGCAGGGCTGGATGCCAAACGGTCAAATTTCAACTACAAAATTTGTTGTCATTTCTCCCAATTAATTAACTCATAAATTTGCTCATCCTGGGACACACTGTATATGTAATTGTGACAACCAGTCAATTGATGATTTGAACCATATTTTATTTGAATGTAAAAATAATATTGACGCAGTTCAGTGATGTTTCTGTACAATAAATTGAAAGATCTTGGCTTCCTATGTGTCATACTTCACTTATGGCAAACGTAATTGCGGATGATAGAATGGAGTCTATTTTCCTAAAATTTTTGAAATTGTCCAAAGTTAATAGTTTTAGTTACTTGGAGATCCCTTTGTTTTTTCCTTATTGTTAACCTACCTATCCGAGCCCCCCTAGTATTAATCTTTCTTGCACTATTCCTTTTTTTATACTCTTTTTATTAGATACATTATCATACTACCCAATAGTATAATTTTTTAAATACTATATTAGCAACCTGTTCTATTATGAATGAGTTCCTATGTTGGAACACGTGGCTAAATGTGCCAAGCACAAGGCCAAAAATCAAAAGGAAAAAAAATCATTACCTCAACTTCATTCTTAACTATTTTATTCCAGGGAGGCTTCAAACTGCAATTACTCGATGAGCTGGAACGGCCAGTCTTAGATTTAACTCCCAGTTTTCAAGGGTCAGAATTCGTTGCTGACGACCCGACGTAAGTACAATTTAAAAGTATTTATTTGCTATAAAATATTTAGTGATAAAGTGCAGAAGTGGATCATACAGGTGATGGAGGAATTGATTCATGCAGGTTCCAGGGACATATGAGTATGAAAACAATTCAAAATAAAAATAAACTCGAAAGTTCTCTTATCAATAGGACCTGTATAGAGCTACAGACTAATAAATATAATAAATAACTGTTGCTTATATATCATTAGAGTGAAACGGTTTCAATCCATTCATCTCTGTAATGCCTTTCTGATCTGAGCAACTTACTTCTCCCGTAAGAATTCCTTTGTTTCTAAGGCTTTTAGGAATTTCCATTTCTTTCGGACATCTAAGCAGTTTTTTTCCTAAATATGCCAAGCAACCGAAGGCAATTCATATTTTTTCTAGACAACGATAATCTCATTTTTTTACTTTCAGACAGTTGTCATGTGTGGATTTAATACTTAATCTGTGGTATTCCTGGCCATTATTTGTCTTCTTCTTTACCGATTTTTTTTAATAGATTCATTGCCGATGTCATTAAAATTTAAATAATGTAAATCGTCTGTTTAATTAATCAAATGCTTTATTTCCATTACCGAATTTCCATTTTAGTTCTCAAACTTATCAAGTCCAACTACCTTCGAATTTTACCTGTGAGAACTGCACCTTAAGGCTGATAAGGCAAGCACTGGAATGGGGCAAAGACTACAAATTTTGGTCTTGTGCTGACGTGGATATAAAGCCCAGTAAGTACTTCGAGTTTATCATGAAAACCGAATATACCATGGATTTTTTTTTCTAGGAAAAACTTACAGAGAAAACTGCAGCGGCCACGGGCGTTATCTGCTAGGAAAGTGCAAATGTGACCGGCTATACTATGGTCCTGTATGCCAGTTTCGCGATGAATGTCTGGAAAATAGCGACTGTGGGGCTCAGGGGGTTTGCGTTAATGTGGAAGCGACGACCGCCCCCCAAAGGCAGTGCTATTGTCAGATGGGTTGGTTTGGACCAGGATGTAATAAAAGTAAGTTTTTTCTAAGATAAGAAATTGTTAAATTTGTTCTTAGGGACAAAATTATTTTTATAATCCCAGTCGCAATAATGTTGAATGATTGAGCACAAAGTGTGGGAGCTTCGCAAAACATGAAATTATTATTGCTTACAAGGTACGGGATTATGGGAGATAAATTGGGTTATAATGACTTTTCAATAACACTTCCTTAATTTTTTTTTTGTAATCAATGAAAAAAATATATTATTTCTTTTACATACATATTTAAAGAGCTTCTCTATTTTGTAATAACACTTATTCCTTTAAAAATGAAAAAATATAGACACCATTCCATTAGGAAATTAAAACCGAGATAAAAATTCTCATTAAGAGGGACGCAGAAACTTATTTCACTTTAAGAAAATATACCCACTATCTGATGCTAAAAAACTCGCCGGGAAAAAATCATTGGTTTGAGTTCTTTTTGCGTGTTAAAATGAAATAACAAAAACGGCTATTTATGTTTAATTAGCAAAAGTTTCAATCGTGTTTTGTTCAGAATTTCTGGGCAAAAAAATCCGCAACACTTAATTGATTAACTGTTCATACAATTAATAGCTTACAAAGGCATTAGTTATACAGTATATAATAAAAAAAACACAACAGGGTTCAATTGCCTAAAATCTGGAAATAAAAAAAATTGGCTTTTAAACTCCATTGATATATTATACCATTGGCGAGCCAGATAGATAAGGCCAGTAGTTTTTAAGTACAGGCATTTTAAATTTCTTTGAAAGGCCAATAAAAATGCATATCTTACCTGCAGTATATTCGCTGTACAAGAAAGTTAATGATTTTAAGTATATGACCTTTGCTTCAGAAAATTCTTATTTCGTTCAGCTTCTACCCACTTAAGGCCTGACCGTATCATTTTCTCTAGCTGATAGCTCTTGAAGCTGATTTCCGTTTTTTTTTAATTTGTCCTAAATATACACATAAAATACAGTAAGTAATACAGAATTAATCTTATCAATTCTTCGAAAAAGGACAAATAAGGAGAGCATCGGGATTATAAAAAACCGATACACAGATACATGCAACACTACATGTCGATATATCTGCGGGATGCTACCCGTTAAAAGTATAAATATACTATTTATAGCAATATGAAAGTGTCTAACAGAAATATCTTATATAAATTAAAACCTAAGCCTACATAAGACCTAAACCTAGATTTACAATAAAACAAAATAAAATAAAATCTTAAAAAACTTTTATGTATGAACACACGGAGCAATCAGTTCTCTTAAATTCTTTCACTTAAAAAACTAAAAGAAATCGTAGTTACACACAATTTGTATTATATTAATTAGAAATCTATAATAGATTTAATCAAAGCAATAACCTGTGATACACAGATCAATTCAATCACATACACATTCAATTAAAAAATAATGGAGGGATTCAATTTTTATTCTTTATAAAACAATTATTTGTACTGTTTGGTCAATAAGTTACTTATAACACTCTTTATAAATGTAAATGTATATGTTTGTGTTTTTATTTCGTCCGCTAGTTCATTCCATAACTCAATAGCTACGTAACTGAATGATTATTGGAAATTCGCAGTTTTATGTTGCGAACTTAAGAAATTATTTATATATGCCTTATATCATGGTTATATCGACTACAGTAAAATAACTGACGCAAAGAACGCCTGTTAGTCATTGATAAAATGGAAAGCCTATACAAGTGAGGCGTAATGTGTTCTCTGTATGTTACAATAAAAGAAAAACGTAAACAGGAATTCTGTAATTTTTGAAACTGTTACAGAGAAGATATTTTGCCTTTGACGGTATATATTTCCTAATGCTCCAGAGTTTCCTCAAACGCATAGAGGCAATACCTAGTTTTCGCTTCACCTGTGCATTAAAAGATCGTTCAGAATCCATATAAATACCTAAATTTTTAACTTCCTCCACTATTGAAACGCGTTTATCATTTATTCTAGGAACAAAATTCTCGAACACTCTCTTAAGTTTCAGTTTGGTATCACCAAGAAATATTACAGACGATTAAGAAGGGTTAAGTTTTAAATTGTGATTTTTGGCAAAATTATTAATATAATTCAAGTCAGTATAAAAACAGTTTTATGCAGTTTGCACCTGACTTTTAGGGAATGATATATATATACAGGGTGTTCCGTTGATCATGTTACAAACTTCTAGGGCAGATAGAAAACGTAAAAAGAAAAACAAAAGTTCATATAAACATGGGTCCGGAAAAGCTTCCTCAGGGAGCTAGAGCTCTTTGAAAATAACCTTTAAAAACTAGTTTTTTTTTAATAGCTCCGGAACTACTTTAGCTACCGCAACCGATTTTGGGAGGTAAATTATTGTTATACTCTATTTCAGAAGTGTGTAGAGCAATAAAACCTCATTAGGTATGCAAAAGTGGTACCTGGTGATCCACCAATATTTTATGCCACTACCTTAGTTGGGTATTAGTTTCAATGTAAAATTCTTTCTTTTCGTTGATTGCAGGTAGTGCCACCCGGTTTTGGGTCAATTTATGAGTTTTGCCCATTGTTACCCACTGATAAACATTGAAAACGGTTCGCCAAAGGCGTGCAACTGGGACTTGTTTTTTACCTTATAATTAATGTACTTAAATGCTATTTTATTTTAGAAAGTTACTTTTGTTTAAATGGAATAATATATTTTTTTCACAAATTTATTGAACATAATATGTAGAGTAAAACAGTTGAAAATGTCACTTTTGGATCTGGCACTTTTTGAACAGTGTATAAAAATTTTAAATTATAATAGATTGTAGTCTTCTTCGTCATCTGACGAACTGTCATCACCTCTTGACATTGTAATTAAAGGATCGACTGTCTGATCGATGAGGTTGTCAAGATCCCACATTTTGTCCTCTTGCTTAATTACATGCTGGACTGCTTTTCGCCAATTCTCTGGTGTCGCTTCCGTAATGGCTTGATCAAACAGTAGCTTAACATCTTTCATTTTAAAAGTCGTGTTTTGTCTTGCTACAAATCCTTTTACCTGCGCCCATATCAGTTCTATAGGATTTAGTTCGCAATGATATGGCGGTAAGCGCAGTACAGTTATATTATATTTTTCGGCTATATCTTCCACGGCGTATTTCATGAAACGAGTTTTGTGTAAGTTTGCTATTGCCAGCAGTTCTTTTTTTATCAAATTTGCTTCAAACGCAATACCTTTTGCAGTCAGCCAATCGATAATTTCTTGCTTTCTCCAACTTGAAGTTGGCGTCTTCTCTATTCGCCGTGAATGATAGCTGGCGTTATCCATAACCACCACCGAATTAGCCAGAAGAAATTTTATCATTTCACCAAAATAGTCCTCGAAAACGTCTGAGTTCAAGTCTTCATGGTAATCTCCTGTGCGAGTCGACTCAAAGGTTAGCAGACCTTCTTTTAAAAATCCCTCTTCGCTTCCAATATGCGTGATTATAAGTCTTTTTCCTTTTCCCGAAGGTACTTTAATACCCATAGACAGGCCTTCTATGAAAGCTTGGCGAGCACTGGTTATATTTTTGTCTTGCCACATTTTTTGGACTATATAACCTTCGTTAATCCACGTCTCATCAAGATAAAAACTTTCTTTTGCTCCCTGCGGTACTGCTTGATACTTCTCAAGTATTGTCGTCTCCAACAAACAATTTCGTCGCTCTCCAGTAAAAGTGCTTTGCGGTTATGCTTTTCCCAGGCAAAATCCATATTTTTTAAAGTTTTCCATAAAAGTTTTCTACTTATCAACGGAATACTGTCATCTCGGCCAAGCTCCATTAAAATTTTGTCTAGGGTGGGTATTTCCTTTTTAAAATAAAAAGAGTGAACTTTTCTTCGAATTATACATTTAGCATTTTCATCAAGGACTTTTGTAGGTCGTCCTGGCTTTTGCTTGGGAGGTTCCACTTGACCTGCTACTTTTCTTTCCCGCAACAATTTGAAAATGGTGGACTTTCCAATTCCACTCATTCGAGAACATTTTTCAACAATTTCTTGCACAGTAAAACTAGGGTAATCGTGTTTTATGCAATCATGTACATTTAAAATAATAACTTTTTCACTCAGCGATAGTGGAGAATTTTTAATACATCTTTTCGTTGGACTGAATAGCTCCATTTTTTAAATATTGGGATAATAATATTGTGATTACACTACAGCGTAGCAGTGACTACTAACGTTTAAAATATGATTTAAAAGTATTTATAGTCTGTATATATTACCTGACCCCATTTTTGCATGTTACAAAGCGTTAAAAGATAGGTACCTATACAAAAGGATTAAAAGTATTTATTTAGTATTTAATCTCTTTCAAAATAAAGCCATTTAATCCGTGAAAATTAAATTCATAAATATTATAAGTACCTGCGCCTATGAACTACCACGAAATGTAGCCAAACAGAACGGAATTCCCCAGTTTATTGCTCTATACACTTCTGAAATAGAGTATAGTACGTTTATTCTTTTGAACCTACTAAATAAAAAAAATATTTACCAGGGGCTTCAGAATCAGGGGGTTATTTGGTAAATTTAGGCCCATTTCTTTGAGACTTTAATTTCTGCCCGTTTGGGCATTAGATTATGATGTTCCTATGCTGTTTACATAAAAAAGGTGCTCTTAGTAAAAGTCGGTAAATATCACCGTTTTTGTGGAAATTGACTAAAACCAAACTAAGATACAGCACCTGAATTAATTATTTTAATAATAATAATAATGCTAATTCATTGCCACTGTGAGTATTTTTTACATGATATTATTTTCCTTTTTATTACGGTTAAGTAATGGAAGATTACACTTTTGCTGAATACGCCGATATGCTTTTAATTTATGGGAAAGTTCGATGTAATGGTAGAGCTACTTCTCGACTATATGAAGAGCGGTTTCCCGAAAGGCGAATCCCAGCTCACACACTTTTGTTGAAAGGGTCAATCAACGGCTCAGGGAGACTGGCTCCGTTAAAATAAAACGCCAAGATAATGGCGCGCAATGGAACATCCGAATCCCGGATTTTGAGGAAGAAGTGCTTTAGCGATTTGAAGATAACCCATCAGTAAGTACTCGAGCAGTAGCTGATGCGATGCATGTAAATCATGTTAGGGTATGGAACGTTGTTAAGGAACAGCTTCTTCGGCCCTACCACCTGCAAAAGGTGCAATCATTAGGACCCAAGGATTTTATGCCCCGCGTGAATTTTTGCCGGTGTACAGAAGAACCTCAATTTTCAAAATATGTCCTTTTTACTGACGAGGTTTTATTTACAAAAGAAGGCATTTTTAATTCTAAGAATAATCATGTGTGGAGTGGTGAAAACCCTTATGGTATTCATTTTAGGAGCTATCAACATAAGTTTTCGGTCAATATGTGGGCCGGCATTGTTGGAGAATGCTTAATTGGTCCAATTATGTTGCTTCCTCGTTTAACGGGAAATAAATGCCCAAACGGGCAAAAATTAAAGTCTTAAAGAAATGGGCCTAAATTTTCCAAATATCCCCCTGATTCTGAAGCCCCTGGTAAATATTTTTTTTATTTAGTAGGTTCAGAAGAATAAACGTTCTAACAATAATTTACCTCCCAAAATTGGTTGCGGTAACTAAAGTAGTTCCGGAGCTATTAAAAAAAAACGAATTTTTAAATGTTATTTTCAAAGAGCTCTAGCTGGAAGCTTTTCCGGACCCATGTTTATATGAACTTTTGTTTTTCTTTTGACGTTTTCTATCTGCCCTAGAAGTTTGTAACATGATCAACGGAACACCCTGTATATAATAACATGTGAAGAGGTACAAAAGGAAAATAATTCATCATATATATGCCTTTCCAAAATTATAGAAATCGCAGGTAATATGCTAATTGGCGTCAGATTATTAGAGCTTAAATGATTGGATAATTTTGGTATGGGTTTAATGATTGATTTCTTCCAGATAGCAGGATATACATTTTTCAGAATGCAAGTGTTAAGGCAAAATGGTAAACAAAGCTTTAGATCTTTCATTGAAATATTATCTTCTCCGTGTGCATTTGTATTAATAGAATTTATTATTTTCATTCATCAATACAATTAAAATTTAACTCGCTTGTCTGTCTAGAGTGTTTATTATTTTGATAAAATAATAAGCATTCATTGGATGTAGTGTCTGTATTATTATTGCACCCGGTGTAGTGAAGATTTAAGTCAAATGGATTAGCTAAGTCAGAAGGTATTTCCATAGATTGGTTTTTAATAAGATTAAGCTTTTTCATATTTGACCAAAACTGTTTACCATTTTTATTGGCAACCATATTAAAATATGCAGCTTTTTCGCGAATAATTGCATGTTTGGTGTAATTTCTACGATCTCGATATTAGCGAAGGTTGGCTTCATTTCTTTTATTTAGATATTTTTTATGTACCTTTTCCCTTAATTTTATTAAAAATCTAATATTATCTATAATCCATGACATAAAGGGCCTTTCTCTAATTTTTTTAGTCTTAATTGGAGCATGCTTATTAGTTAAAAACAATATATTTTTAACAACAACGTTTATTATTAGTTTTGAATTCTTAGGATATCTTGGTCCTGCAGATCGTTTATTACTTTCTTCTTAAATATTTTTTTTGATTTTTCTCTTTAAATCCTAATGTAATTAGACGTATATTTTAAAAACGACTGATAAATTATATTTTGACAGCTGTATTTAATTTTTTCTCAACATCATCTGTTTCAGTCACTGCACAAGTTTATTATGTCTCTCGTCTCGTCTCTCGCTTCTCTCATACCTCTCGTTAAAACATAACAAAACTGCCAAAAAAAAAATAAAGACAGGACGCTGATCTATACAGGGTGATTAAAAGGTAAGCGGAATCCTGTCGAGGGTGTAATCCTTGCATAAAAATAAGGAAAAAATAATAATTTCATACTTTAGTTACCATCAAAGTATGATCAAATAGTAACCATCAAATATGATCAAAAGAGCTCATATTTACCTTCAGCATTACTAGAATATTTATAGAGAAGATTAGATTTATATATTATGTATAATATGTATATGCATGATATTATATATTTGTATAGAAATATAATAGTTATAATTAGGTAAATAATCTGTACATCGTATTTGTACACATTTGTAATGTATTAACTAACTTTGTTCTTTACTTGCTTTTGTACTTTAAATTTACTTATATCTACTACGTACATAAGTGAAAATCATGTTAAGATAAGTGTTACTATTTTTTATTAGTAAGTTGTGTTTGTACATGTTGTCGTTATTTTTTCTTGTCCTCAAAAATTAGAATAAAAATTATTGATTAAAATTGGCTTTCTTTTGGTAACACAACTTGTTTAATCATAACTTAGGTATTTTACTTGGTTATTTACATTATTTTCAATTATTCAAAAATATAAAAAACCAAAACCTACACTAAAAAAAATGAAAAAAAATATGCGGTCAAAATATAATCCGTTTGAATATTCTTAATAAATAAATGAATGTTAAAGTGACGCCAATCTTCCGAAACCGAGGTCTCTGAATCTAATAGGCTTTTGTCAAGCCGACAGGGTGTTTACAAAATTAGGTACATAAACCCACATTTGGTAAATAAAACCCCTACATTTATTATTAGCATATCGGTACAGAGTACTAAAAGTTATGCTTTTCATGTACCTATTTGAAAGATCATATAAAAATATTTTTTACGAGAGAGACCGAGAGAAACGAGAACTTCTCGTCGAGAGAAAGTGTTTCTCTAGTCTCGTCTCGTATTTTAGTTCGAGAGAAATTTGTTCTCTTGTCTCGTCGAGAGAGGACGAGACAAGACGAGAGACGAGAATCTCGTCTCTTGCGGCAACACTATTTATAAGGCCAATGGGAACTTATGAGCTTAGGAAGGTTTTTCCTTAATATGTTTTCTAACCGAGTTCCTAAATTTCATACTTGTTTCTGAATCTATATAGAGTTATTGTTGAAATTCTCACGTTTTAGTAAATTTAGTAAAGACTAGCAAATTTCCTTATCTTGTTGTTAACATAAAAAAATATTTCTTTAATAGTCTTTAATAAGTTAAGTAATAATTGGCCTATTTAATCGTAACTATATAACAAGAGGTGCATTTTTATAGATAAAATCTTCATATAGTTAAATAAACTGTATTTCATTAGAATTGTTCAAATTACCCATCTCTTATGGGAATTATTATTAAAAAAAATTGTATTGTTGTGACGAATTCATAATTAACTCACTATTTTATTGGGTATTACGTCACTTATAGCAAAAATCAATTTAGAAATTACTATCACACACGCTCAAAAATTGAAAATAAGAAGAAAATAGACTTATTCGCGTATTTAAAAGAAATATGAACTTAAATCTATAATGATACCGTTTGATCTATTTAATTTAATTTAAGTTCAATAATTTTTAAAATACAATAATTTACTTGAAGTGTAATAGATTTTTTATATACCTAGGAGCTGAGGTTTATTAACAGTTTGTCACACTGAAACGTGAAATCATATAAAAAAAGTATTTAAAGTATTGTAGAATTAGGAAGGTTTAATTTCATTTTAATTACCTTGATAACAGTAGTAGATATAACTACCGAAACGTTGGTTCAAATTAGGTATTTTTTAAAAAGTAGGTCTTCTCGTTGTTTTTATCGTTTTTTACGAAACGACCTCAGAGATTAGTAGATTAAACCTCAGCTCCTAGGTATATAAAAAATCTATTATACCTCAAGTAAATGATTGTATTTAAAACTTATTGAACTTAAATTAAATTAAATATATCATTACAGATTTGAGTTCATATTTCTTTTAAATACGTGAATAAGTCTATTTTCTTCTTCTTTTTAATTTTTAAGCGTGGAAGATAGTAATTTCTAAATTGATTTTTGCTATAAGTAACATAATACCCAAAAAAATAAGTAACTCAAAATTATTACTATTATTATTATTAGAAAACTAGCAAAGACATAAATATAATTACTTATTCTAGGATCTCCAGTTAAATCTTCTAAAATCGACTTCGATTTATATACGGAACTCAAATTATCCAACACCTTCAAGCTTTATTGGCGAATTTTAAAGGAACACCGTGAATTAGAAGCAGTTATGGTCGTAAATGGAACCAGTTATGCTGCCCTGGGATGGAGACCACGAAGTTTAACGAAAAGTTGCAAGAATTTCCCATTGATAGGCTCCACTCAGTCAACAGAGCCTAAAGGTAAGTGCGAACTGAATGAACCCTCAAATCTTCCTGTGCAGTAGGGTGGAACGAATTTTCGATTACTGGAATTTTAATTACCCTGTATGCTTAATAGGTGCTTATTGTAGTCGTTAGTAAGCCAAAAAAAAACTTAACGTCAGAAAACAACTTCTTTGGCTGCCGAAAGTGCCTTAAAATTTCGGCTAAATTATTATGTTTTTTATTAATTTAGCGAATTTTTTATTTCTTAAAATTTAACCACCCTGTATGTTTAAAAGGTGCCTATTGTACTCTCAAGTGAGCCAAAAAAAACTAAACGTCCAAAAACAATATCTTCGGCTGCCGAAACCTCCTCAAAATTTCGATAATTAAAGATAGAATCCCATCTGTCTTTAATTATCAGAGGGAGCCATTGGTAAGGCCCTTGAATCGTGTGAAAATTTACCAGTCGTACAGTTTGAGAAAATTGAAACAATTTTACCATTAGTTGATCTAGATGTGTCAAGGAATCTCTACTGGAGTTTTAAAAGACGATTGGGCTCTAAAAGCGCCAGGGAAAATGTCACACTCTAGATGGCTTACCACAGCCAATAGAGTCCTAAGGTTATACGTTGCTACCAATGAGCCCTCTCAAAACCTTAAAATGTTAACAGAGTTTATAGTAACAGTATGCCGTATGCTTGTTTCAAATTAAATGCCATTGGTCTTGTAAGGATGGTGCTAGGCACTTGTTTAGCATTATAAATAAATCTCGTTACCTCCCCGAAGAAATAAAAAAAAGGTATTGATCCCGTAATTGAGAGAAATGGCGGTTTATGGCCCTGAAGCACGAGACGGATTTATTAGAGCTCGTATTGAATCAAGACAAATATTGCCGCAATTTGATACTAAAAAACAATTCTTAGCAGTTCTAGAACAGAAAAAATAAAAAAAATTATTCTAAGGGTGGGAGGGTAGGGTGGAACTCGAGATGCAGGCATCTCCACGTTTCACCATTCATTCACGTGGTGAGTTCTGGGTAGTTTTTCATGAAAAACTAGCTGAGAGCTGCATGTTTTTCTGCACGACTTTTTTGCAGTTTTAAAGATTTTTTTAATTTTAAAATTTTCAAGGTCATTTCGGCCGATAGAATCGTCATAAAAAATTCGGATTTTTTTGGGTAAATAAGAACCCCGAAAGGCATCTTTTCCACACCCAGGCATATTTGTTTTCGAAAATTAGTTATTTTGGTCCAGTTTTCGCTTCACCCTACTGTGCAGCTTATGTTACCTTTTAATGTTATAGGAAGTGAACCTAATGCAGAACCAAAAAGTGAGCCTGAGCCGTCTGCAGAACCACAGTCCCATCCTGAACCTAGTTCTGAGCCAGAACCGTCATCAGAACCGGAGCCAACGGTGCAGTCAGATGAGCTTAGGAAAACGACTTTTAGGAGATCAGCAGCGGTCATGCCAACTCCCAGTGCCTACAGGGATGTTGAAAAAGTAGAAACCAGTGTGTCCTTCCAAGTTAGCCAAAAATCTGGACGAAATCGCCGTCAAATTAAACAAGGTAAGTCATTTTAAGATTCGCTCTAATAGTTTTAGCACACTTTCTATTAATCAAGGTGTCGGTGTTTACTTTTCTTTAGGGGAGGCCGAACCAGTACCCGAACCGACTGCTGAACCAGAACCTAACGTAGCATTCACCTCAGAATTAGAACCCGAACCAGATTCCCAATCTGATACTACCACTCTCGTATATTCCTTTAGGCATGCAAAAATGCCTTCGAATTTTATTCCGAAATCCGAATCCGAGCCTAGTTCAGAACCTGAACCTAGCTCAGAGCCTGAACCTAGGTCTGAACCTGAACCTATTTCTGAGCCTGAGCCCAAGTCAGAGCCTGAACCTATTTCTGAACCTGAGCCTAAGTCGGAGCCTGAACCTAAATCAGAGCCCGAGCCTAATTCAGAACCCGAACCTAAATCAGAGCCTGAACCAAACTCGGAACCAGAACCGAATCCAAATCCCGAACCTAATTCGAACGGAAAAGCTAGTATAAAATCGCACTCTAGTTTAGAAGAAGCACCTAATGGAGGTAATGGTTTTATTTTAATTAATTTATACACTCGCCGGCACAAAATTCCGCCACCCTGAAATATTGGCCAAGTTTGATGTTTTATAAATTTTTTATCAGATTCCACGATTTTTCCATCAGTTTTTAGATACATTTGTTGTGATTTTTTAAAATCATTTTGTAAAGTAGCATTTTTCGATTAGGCTATATTATACAAGACTAAAACAAACTGTTGTTTTTTCTCGTAATTTCAAAAGACCTTGTAGGAAAATTAAGGTGGATAATTCTGTTTACGTACTGTTCCTTGTAATCTTTGATGTATTCTAAACGTTTCGATTTTTGATTCATTCCATTATCTCATTTCTGCGGCGAGCTGCAAATTTTTTATTAAAACCTAGATTTTTTATTTTCTATTCTTATGATTGTCTATTAGTCTTTACACTTGCAGCAGCTGAACATAATTTATCTTATAGTAATTTGCATTCTTATTGATTTACACAGGTTATTTTCGAAAATGAGGTTGATAGAGAAAGTCTGGAAAATATAAACATGGAATTCTTGAAAGAATTTAAAATTTAGTAAATATTGGTCCTAGTAATATTATTGATTCACCACTCAGCAAAAATAATGTAGGTAAATGCAGTCTTGTAGTATAGGCGTTGATTGAGAATATGAGAATATTGCAAAATAATATAGAAATCTTTACAGAGGATATAGATATTGACTTGAAGGACGTAAATAGCAGTACAGTAAATGAATATCTGAGTCATATGTCAAATTGTGGTTTTCTGCTCTATATTAAATTAACAACTAGATATGACTCAGACTCCTGCTTACATCCATTTTTTATCAACACTAGCACAACAACAAAACAAATAAATTGCTATATATTATTTGTGTCACTATCCAATTATGGTTGGAATTTAATTAAAAAATTAATGACTTGGAATTATTAACATTAAACTTCACAAACTATGACTGGAGGTTACAGAAATTAAGGACTCTGAAGATGCTACCATTATTTTTGTTAAAAAACTTCAAAAATTATGAAGGCATCTGAGAGAATAGAAGTGTTTAAAAACACTAAAAAGAGAGTGAAGGAATGGATAACAAGAGGATTGATTACCTCAATTAAACACGTACAGGGATAGACTGCAGAAGAACCTACAGAAACATTACGTTCATGAAGTACAGAATTACAAACACTTACAAAGCTTATAGAAGTCATTTAAATAAACTAATAGATATAACAAAGTATACATTTTACAAAAACAAAATAGAAATAGAAACAAGAATGATATGAAAAAAGTATATAAACAAGACCAACTTTTTAACGATCCTCTGGTGATGTCAAACATTTGCAACAAATACTTTGTGGATGTCTGTACAGAACTAGAGCAAGAAATAGAAGTGCCTGTTGAAACTTATTTATCCTCAAGAAAGCAATACACTAAAGTAAATAACAATTTAAGTTTCCCAGAAATAATTAAAATCGGCGTTTCTTAAAGGAATATAATTGGACCTATTCTTTTCATTACCTATATAAATTCATTACTTAAACTAATTTTAACTTCTTGCAAACCAAAGTCCTAGCTTGTCTATGTTTTTAAAACTAGTGTCAGTCATGGAACTTATATCATATATCATCATTAAAATCAGATAGTAGTCGAGGGATGCACGGAATAATCAGCAGGATTTTATTGATAATTCAACCTCTTATTGTTTCACAACACATGATCCAATCCAATCTTTAAACGGAACAGTTACCAGAACACTTTAAAGTCTCCTTAATAGAACTCCAATTCATAGGGCCGAATCACGAAATAAAATTCAAAATTATCTATCAATTAACCTAGTTAATAATCTAGCCAAATTATTTAAAAAACATTAAAGGATAGACTGATACATTTTTTCAAGCAAGCTAAAATCTTATTGTCGAGACAATATCGATTTTTAGATGGAAGAGGGACCACCGATGCTATAGAGTGGCTTATCTCGGAAATCGCCAAAGGCCTTGACGATCATGAAAAGGTGATAGTAGTTTTCATGGACCTTGTTAAGGCTTTCGACACAGTGTCTCACCAAAACCTATTCATGTTTACTTTGAACATTATGGAGTCAAAGGCATTGTGTTGGAAGTCGATGAAAGTTATTTATTCTCAAGAAAGCAGTACACTAAAGACCTGGATAAAATTGTCGAACCGAATTCAGTTTTTTGCAAAATTTAGGAACTATTTGGATTTTATTATAAAAGGAAACTATATTGCTTAACTTTCCTCTAATTTATACCACCTCTATTGACGTCCTGTATAACCGTAATGCGGGGACTTTAAACAAAATGTTTGTTTTTTTTTGTTGTTACTAGGTATCTTTTTCTAGTTTTAAGTATAGTTGTAACAAATGGTAATTGAGAATTTGCCTGTGTCGCTTAAAACTTAAAATGTGGCCTATTTTATATTTCTATTAACTTCCTCACTCAAAACCCCTTACTTTACAGATCTCACTACGCTGCACAATTTTTCAGATAATGAATCACATGACAAAATGAATTGCTTTTTACAAAAAACTATTGATCAAGAAGTTATATTACCATAGGCATTAAGTCTTATGAATTATTTCAATTATTCTTTATATTACGTGAAACCTGCCTATATTTTAAAACTTGTTCCACATATTTTTTGAATATTAGTGCAACAGGCTTTTTATTTAAAAACTTGATCCTCTTGAACACAAAATGGAGAAAACATAATGTTTGTTGTTGGAATTATAACTTGTATTAAACTTTGTTGGTAATTTTATAAAAATAGCTTTTTTATATATATATATATATTTTTTGTATTAATTTTTGTCTCAAAAACTTATTTAAGTAAGTAATTATTCGTTTATAAAATTTAACTTTTAAGAAATTTCAATATGTCTTCACCTTCACATGGGACGGGCTGGCGAAGTTTTTGGTGATAGTGGTGGGCTTAATATTATACATTTTAATATCAGAAGCTTACAAAAGAATTTTGATGAATTGATAATTTATTTGAATGAATTGGATATCACAAAAATCGATATTGTAGTGTTGTCAGAAACATTTACAATTAGCAATGTTGACACATTCAGGCTTGCTGGTTTTGATATTTTTTATAATAACTCTTTCTTTAATAAAAATGACGGTGTTGTAATGTATATAAAAAATAATTTGCATGCAATATCTCAAATAATAAAACTAACTGAAACTAATCTCTTGCATTGTACTATGAAAATAAACGATATTTCTTTGGGTATTACCGGTGTATACAGACCACCTTCTACAAATTTAAACTTATTTTTAAACGATCTGGAAACACAAGGATTTATAGGAAAGCAAAATATGTGCAATATATTTATTGGGGATATTAACATTAATATTTTGGAGGAAACTGATATGAATGTAACTAAGTATTTAAGTGTTATGTCGCAAAATGGTTATATGTCGTGCATAAATCAAGCAACAAGAGAAACCCACAATTCTAAAACAGCACTCGATCATATATTTTTAAAAATAGATCAGTTTGATTTAAGAAAAAACTCTATCATACCATTAATCTTTAAAACTAATCTAACTGACCATTATCCTATTGGGCTATCTATTAAAAATGTAACAAAAAATATTGCCCAGTTTAATAGCATGCAACGGAAAGCAAATATAAATTACACAAATTTAGAAAATGATCTGGCTAAAGAAATATGGGAAGAAGTGTTTACAAACAACAATATAGAAGAGTCATATACCTGTTTTAAAAATAAAATTTTATATTTTCTAAGGAAACACACGTATATTATAACACTAAAGAGCAAAACAAGAAAACGTAAGCCTTGGGTAAACCAGGGTATTATTAATTCTATAAAACAGAGAGATAGCATGAAAAAATCTTTAAACATGAACCATAATATTGCCGATGAAATAAAATATAAAAAATTTAGGAATAATTTAACTAAGGTAATGAAATTGGCAAAAAATAATTATTATTAGCTAAAAATAGATGAATCCAAAAATGACTACAAAAAAACATGGAAATTTATTAATGAGATTACCAACCATCAAAAAAAAGCGCCTCAAAATAATTTTAAAATAAAAGTAAATAATGACATAATAACAGATGAAGTAACAATTAGTAATACCTTTAATGAGTTTTTTACAAATGTAGGTTCAAAAATTCAAAAAAATATCAATAAAAATTCATCGAGTTTTAAAGAAAAAATTAAAATTAATCCTAACTCCATGTTTCTTTTTCCAGTTAATACAAATGAACTTATAATGCACATTAAAACATTAAAAAATAACTCAGCACCAGGGGAAGATAAAATTTCAACTAATTTAATTAAAAGAATACATGTTCATATTTTAAAACCTTTAGCTTACTTAATAAATTTGTCATTTTCAACGTTTAACTTACCCTCTGATTGGAAAGTCTCTCTGGTATCTCCTATATTTAAATCAGATAATCGTGATGAAACTACTAATTATAGACCCATTTCTCTCATAAATAACTTTGCTAAGATATTTGAAAAATGTTTAAAGTCAAGAATAATGAATTTCCTGGAAAAGAATAATCTTTTATATCAAAAGCAATATGGTTTTCGAGATAAAAAAAATACGGAGAAAGCCGTATTTGATTTAGTTAATAATATTAACATTAATCTACAAAACAGAAAAAAAAGTTTAGCAGTTTTTATGGATCTTTCGAAAGCCTTCGATACCGTTTCACATGAAATTCTCTTTAACCGTTTAGAAAAAATTGGTATTCGAAACGGGCCTCTTAACTTATTAAAAAATTATTTATCAGATAGAAAACAATTTGTTAAGATTAATAACACAATGAGCTCTCCTAAATACATTAAAAGAGTTCCACAAGGGACAGTGCTGGGACCAGTACTCTTCCTTGTGTATATTAATAGTATAGGAAGCTTATTGGACGACTGCGAAGTTATTTCGTACGCAGATGATACTGCATTATTGTTTTCTGATAATTCTTGGAAGAGAGTCTTTAAAAAAGCCGAAATTGGCCTTAGTAAAATGTATGAGTGGCTCAACAATAGTTTTTTAAGTTTAAACTTTAATAAAACTTATTATATGAGTTTTTCCGCAACGTCAGTAGATCAACCACCGCCCACAGAGATTGTTATTCATAATAATGACTGCTTATCGCATAATGATGCATGTAATTGTATCAAAATAAAAAAAGTTGAAAAAATCAAATATCTGGGGGTTATACTGGATCAGTATCTTAAATGGGAGGAACATATTGCATTCGTTAATAAAAAAATTAGGAATATTTTCTATAAATTGTATCAGGTACGTGAAATCCTAAATGTAAAAATGTTAAAAACTTTATATAACGCACTAATAGAATCCAATTTAAGGTACTGTATTATTATATGGGGTTGCGCGTATAACAATACTATAAAGAAGTTGTTAATCACTCAGAATTCTGCACTAAAAATAATATTTAAAAGACCATATAGATTTTCAACTGGTGAACTATATAATAATCTAAATTTACTATATTAGAAATATTTATATCCATTCCACTTTAAACTATGTCCATACTACATTATCACCAATTAATAGTGATTCTATCAACTATCTCACAAGAGCAACAAAAGAGATAAATATGTTTATTCCATTTAAACGTACAAATGTGACCCAAAGATTTGTAACCTATTATGGACCAGTTCTTTTTAACACACTGCCTGCTGAATTGAAAAAATATTATAATTATCCAAAAATTTTCAAAGCCAAAACCAAACAATTTTTATTGAAAAATCAAACATTTTTTGAAACGTTGTTCTGAGTTTGTGGATATTGGGTTATTTTAGTGCATGTTAGTCGTAATTTTTACTACCTTTTTGTTCTCTCGCCTGTTTTCCGCCTGCATAGCGGCCGGGCTGTTGCCGTTCTTAACCTCTTAATATCTGTGCCATTTTTGGAAGAGAAAATCTGCACACAAGGTACGTCATTAGATGGCCTTAGGCCGATTCCTCTTCTTGGATTTTTACATTAGGTGTGTAGGTATTTAACGTTATTTTTCTTCTCTCATGAAATAGGGTTGTTATCTATTTTTATTTGTACCTATTTACCTATGTAACAATAACACTTTTGTATATAACTTTACGTAATATATTTGAATTTGAAAGTTAAAAAAAAAAAAAAAAAAAAAAAAAAAACCTTTAAGTAGATCACTCATCACCTAAATGACACCTCTGTGTTTGTTGTATGTTAAAAAAAATTATAAAAGCATAGTTGGCGGCATTATCTCATCTCTTAAAAAAATATCCAACACGGCCACAGATTTACAGAATACTGATATATGAATACTGAATACTACATATTCTGTAAATCTGTGATACGGCCGCGTAACCGGAGATTCCAGCGTCGTTGAAAACCTGACTCAAAGAACCCAAAAGCCAACTCCACGCAGGTAAAATAAATCGTTCCTAGATTTGACGCTTCGCGGCAGCACCACACGATGCACGAAACTGAACGGCAATCCGATAGTCGACCGGGTCACAAAATATTAACCTATGGATTTCCCCTGGCTTAATATTTTGTGGACCGGGTACACTTTTTAACACAGATTGCGTATCTTCCTAAATATTCAATCAACGGTATAGGTGTTTTAAGACTCATGCATAACACTCTCTTAGGGATAAGTAATAAAAGATGTTTATATAGGAATCTTCAATTTTAGTCCTTGAGCAATATAACAGCACCATCAGTAATATGTTAGTAATATTAATGGAATTTTGAAAGATAGATACAACAAGTATTATTTAAAGTTCTAATTCAAGAACTCGAATAAGTAAATAAGAATTATAATATTTTTCATCAATGGCGCCAATCTGAAATCTGGAAAATGATCTGGCAAGCAAAAGGAGTTCCTACGAAACAAATTAGTGGCTCTTATAATAAGGAATGAACTAATAATAATGATAATAAAAGATGCTTTTGCTTAACATAGTATATATTAGTACATTTTATTTCAATTTGTGTGTTTCATTAACTCAAGCTGTAGGTTTGTGCAATTAGCTTTCAGAAATTTTTTAACCTGACAGTCTAGGGATTTTTTATAGCAAATAGACAATCCCTGAATTGTGATTCTGTTAATGAATCTAGGAAGTTATATAGCAGCAATTCAAGCAATTTGTAAGTTTTAAATGCATTAAAATATTTTTTCTAGACAGTGATGACTATGATGAAAGTGAATTTGTCTTGTGGCTCTCGAATAAGAAAGATTATTTCTTACAAATAGTAAACTTTCTTCCTATAAGATGTGGCATCAGACTTTTTAATATTATTTGAAATTTTTCTATTTTTCGCGTCATCTATGATTATTCAATTTTTCAATTCAATTCAGATTTCTCGATACATTGTATAAAATTTGTTACCAAATTGCAACGCTTTAAATCATAATTTTAAGGACATTTCAATTATAATTTTATAGAAATTGCTTTAATAATTTATTACCGTCCCTAGTTGTACTTTTTTTATGAGGAAAATTCCTCTAACTATAGCATTTATACTTATACATTTTTTTCAGTGTATTACATAAAACGCTTATAAATATTACATATCCCGTTACATATGTGTCTAAACTAATTATACTTTGCTATGTACATACACATTCACTTTAATCCTATAGACATATAAGACTCGCTTATATAGCAAAAAATGGTTTTGGTTGCTCTATGAGTAATATACAATGAAGTCGATTGTTTAGATTATAAGAAATCCTTCTTACGAAAATTGAGGCTGAAAGTAACTAGTTATAAAGCATATAGTCGAAAAATCAATTAAAGGGACTTTCGATACAGGATTTACGAAAAAGAGGAAAAAATACTAAAGTAGTGTTGTTTATTGACTCGGTTTGATTTCCAAAGTCCTAAGACTGAAAACTACTGGAAATATTATGGTGAAACCCAAAGCATGATATTCAGGCGAATATTAATATAATTAAGTAATTTTGGAAATATCAAACTTTTTACATACTAATATTAAGTAAAAAGGATTGATTTTTTATAGTGATAACTCTCTTCAAAATTGTAATAACTAGTGGGGATAGAAAAGGAAATAGCATAATACACATCTATATTCATTCATAAATCATACACGTCGAGACATTTTTAAAGTAAATTTTAATTTAAAAAAATATAAGCTTAGATTCAAAATTTAAATTTTAGATTCTAGGGAAAATTTGAATCCGTACACCCCTAGACACGATTTTAACCCCATGGACTGCACGGATATTATTATTGGATCGGCTCGAGGTACCGCCAGTAGAATCGGAGATTACTACACTAGAGACAGGTTGGTATTGCTACAAACATTACTACGATTGTACAGGGTGGTGCGATTTCGACTGTTTTAACAGAAAACTCGTTTTTTTCGAACAGATAGAAAAAATTGACTTATATGTCATCAGCTCAAATTTTGTAAAAAAAAATTTAAAGTTATCAAAATTTTATTGTGTCAAACTGTTTGGCTATATTTTTTGGTATAACTTTAATTTTTTTTTTTTTACAAAATTTGAGCTCATGCCATCTAAGTCTAATTTTTTCTATCTGTTTGAACAATACGAGTTTTCTCAGTCAGATTTACAGTCGAAATCGCACCACCCTGTACATACAGTGACCGCCTAAAGTTCCGCATAAATTCGATAAAAATTAGAGACATGATTTTTTTGAGAAAACGCTCGGACCCGTCGATGTTTATTTTAAGTTGCGCATTCTTTCACATAAATTTTTGTACACAGGGTGGAACAAAAAAACAGATATGACGTCATCGGTCATTTTTTTAAACGGAATGCTATATTTTTTATTGCATTTATGAAATATAGGCGAAATTGCAAGCAAGTTTCATATAACACACCTTATTTCAAAACTCAACTGTTTTAGAAATATTTACATTTAAATAACAAGAAAACAAATAAGTACCGTCAAAGTGGGTAACTTGAAATCAGAGGGTGAAGTGAAAAAATTTACGCGATCGGACGGATATTTAAGTTATCACCTAAATACCCGGGAGCACGCTGCAAAGGCACTGCCGCGCATTTGACCTTGGTACATGTTTACTTTTAGGCTAAAACTTGTCATTGCTAACCAGCGCCATTATGAATTAGTGTGCCGTAGCCGTAGATCAAAGTATCTGATAAAAACTGTTGATTTTGTGAACCTCTAGAACTTTTACTTCTGAGCCATACTTGGAATTCAGTCAAAGGTATGAATTTTTAATATTAGATGGAAAAAATAGTTTTTTTGAAGATGTCATCACAGTTTTGCTTTAAAAAATTGTTTCACATTTTTTTTAAATTTTTTTAATTTTTGGTTACCTATATTTTTAGGGACTTGAAAAATCATGCCACAGAAATATAAGAAGAAAATTGGCGAACGGCGATATGTGAAGTATACAAATGACAACCGAGAAAGTGCTCTAGCCGCAATTAGAGATGGGATGTCCTATTCCGAGGCTTCTCAAACATATAACATTCCTTTGGTGACCCTATGGAGGAAGATTAAGAATAAACACCCGAAAATGTTTCGGGGACAACCTGTTTTAAGTAAAAGAGAAGAAAATGACATTGTAGCAGCTGTTGTTACGGCGGCAGAATGGGGCTATCCATATGAGAAGGAGGATATAAAATTATTAGTTAAAAACTACTTGGATCGAGCCGGGAAACAGGTGACCAAGTTTTTTAATAACATGCCTGGAAAAGATTGGTGCACGGACTTTCTTACAAGGCATAAAGATGTATTAAAGGTTCGTTTGGCTGAAAATATAAATAGATCTAGGGCAGGTGTATCAAGAAAAGTTTTATATGAATATTTTGATAAATTTGAAGTTTCTCTCAAAGGCGTACCACCAGAGAATTTAATAAACTATGACGAAACAAATTTTGTTGATGATCCCGGAAGACCTAAAGTCGTTATACGAAGAACTATGAAGCACGCAGAGAAAGTTTGTGATTCCACCAAGTCTGCCCACTCAGTCATGTTTTCCGTAACAGCGGCTGGACTTTTGTTACCTCAATACGTTGTCTACAAATCTGAAAATTTGTGGTCCACTTGGACTCAAAGTGGCCCTGAAGGTTGTATTTACAATAGCAGCAAGTCTGGGTGGTTCGATCAAAGTTTGTTTTAAGATAAGTTCTTCAAGATCGTCATTGGGGACAATCTAGCAAGTCATTTGTCAGAGGCTGTAATAAAAGAATGCAAGGAAGAAAGTATTAGATTCATTTTCTTACCAGCAAATAGTACCTATTTGACACAACTCCTTGATGTGTCCTGCTTCAGACCATTCAAGATTGCCTGGCGACAGCAGCTAAAAAAATGAAAAATGTCAAATCCAGGTGTGCTACAGAAAGATAATTTTCCCCGAGTTCTGAACAGGACAATCAAATCGATTGCTCTCACAGTTGGTAAAAATATCAAATCTGGATTTGAGGCTACAGGTTTATATCCGTTTAACCGAGAAAAAGTCCTTGTTAAAGTCCCAGACGACAATGAGACTGACGCCAATAATAGTGTTACATCATTAGTTGCAGAGTCAGTTATATCTCTTTTTAAGGAATCCAGATTTAAAGAACCGCGAGCCAAACAAATCAACCGTAAGAAATTAGTAGTGGCGCCCGGAGAAAGCGTTACAGATCAAAAGATTTCAAGCTCTTCGGAAAAATAAACTATAATCGAGCCAGAAGAAGATATATTGTCAAATAAAGGATCAGAGGAACTTGAAGATATTGCTGCCCTGCTTTGTAAACCCAGTGCAAGAAAAAAAAATTAACTCGGAAAACTTACAAAAAGTCGAGAAAGCGCAAATCGCTCTAGACAACTTGGTAGAAGGGGACTTCATATTGGTAGAGTTTACTACACTAAAGAAAAAGCAACAAAGATAACTGGCAAAAGTAATGGAAGTAGACCAAAGATTTATACATTGCTCATTTCTTAGGCCTTCTAAAAAAATCAAAGATGCCTTTGTTTTTCCCCTTAAGCCAGATATTAGTGACATTACTATGGAGCAGGTGATCAGGAAGTTTGAGCGTCCTGAATAGTTAAGGAGAGGAGCACTAAAATTTATTTTTTAAAAACAATGTTAAATTAGAAGTTAAGTTAGTGTTTAAGCTATATTTAGTTTATATTTTTCATATAAAATAATGTTTTATAATTGGTATAACCAAAGAAATTAGTTTTAATTAACTAATTTTATTTCGATACACCCGTATTGCGGGTGACTTGAAATTTTCTGTTTATTATTTTTTTTTTTTTGAAAACTAAAAGAAATTTGAAAGGTTTTTTCCGATGTATATATTCCCCAAACTTATGTGCAAGTTTTCCATCTTTTTTTGCAAACCAATTTTTTATTCTGTGTCTCGTAGAGGGATGAACATGTCAAAATTATTATCAAGTCACCCGCATTGACGGTACGTCTATTTACAAATTAAGGTAAAATCGAGGATAAAAATAATGTTATAAACACTGCCAATTGTTTCTATTTCCATGGTTGCACTTTCGAATGTCACTGTCGGTTCGAAAATTAATAGATTTTATCAGAATAAATTATGGCTAATTTAATGGAAACCCAACGAATTGAAATTTTGATAATGCTAGGGTACGGGGATCACGTGTGCAAGTAAACAGAAGTAAGTGAATAATAAGTGAAGTAAGTGTTTAATGCCAAATACCCAAACCATCCTATTTCTCAGTCAACAATTAGTAGAATAGAGCACAAATTCATAACTTCAGGTCATGTTAGGGATTTGCCAAGATCAGGTCGTCCAAAAATTTCTGAAGAATTAAACGTTCTGCTCTTCGTCGAAAAAAATCCAAACAAGGCAACTTCACAAGTTTCAATTAATAATGATATAGCCGAAACGTCAGTAAGACGCATCTTAAGAGCAAATGAATACCATCGTTATAAAATTAGACTAATACACGAATTAAATGAGGACGATCCTGATCGAAGAAACCAATTTTGCGAGCAAATGATGAACATTTGCAATAATAACCGTCAGTTTGTGTTACGAGTTTTGTTTTCGGATGAAGCAACTTTTTGTTTAAACGATGTCGTAAATCGGCAAAATTGTCGGTACTAGTCAGTGTCAAATCCACACTGGGCAACTGAGGCTCATACACAGTACCGTAAATCTATTAATGTTTGGGCTGGTATCGTGGAAAATAAAGAAATATACTTTTTCGAAGATGCTTAACAGGACAACGCTATCTGAATTTTCATTCAAGAAGATCTTATCCCTGCTTTGGCTGCCCTAAACCCAGATGAACAAGACCAGACAGTGTTCCCAGGAAGATGGATAGGACGAAGAGGGCCAATAGAGTGGCCGGCCAGGTCACCAGACCTAAATTCCTGCGACTATTTTCTATGGGGGTACCTGAAAAGTAAAGTTTATATTGAGAAGCCAAACAACGTAGAAGTTTTGAAAAATAGAATAAGATATGAAATTAGACGTATATCACCCGAAATAATTGATAGTGTTTTACATGAGTTTGTAAACCGTCTTGCTTTCTGCCAAGAAGTAAATGGGGATCAGTTTGAACACTTGATACATTAATAAAGGTTTTCACAATTTATAACATAATATCCTCCATTTTATCTTAATTTGTTAATAGACGTAGTTACTTGCTGGTTAAATGTAAATATTTCTGAAACAGTTGAGATTTGAGATAAGGCGTGTTCTACGAAACTTGCTTGGAATTTCGCCTATATTTCATAAATGCAATAAAAAATATAGAATTCCATTTTAAAAAAAATGACCGATGACGTCATAAATTTTTTTTTGTTCCACCCTGTATACAAACATTTATGTGAAATAATGCGCAACTTAAAATAAAAATCGACGGGTCCGAGGGTTTCCTCAACTGTTCACTGTATAATCACTTTTCATAAATTATAAATTCTTTTAAAATTTATTTTGTCATAAATTTAACAGCAGCAATAATCGTTAAAAAAAAACTGTATTTTAATTATATTTGTTACAACCAATAAATCACTTGCAATATTGACATTTATGCACTTTTAATTAAACTATCACGTTTGTTAGATCAACTCCTCGAATGGATAACTTTTGGGGAGGAAAGAACGACCTGACAGCGGCCGTTGGTTTCGAAAAAGACGGAATTACGACCATTTTATTCCGTAAAAAACTGGATGCTACAGAACCTTCAGATCATACCATCGAGGATGATTTAATGCATATCATTTTTGCCCAAGGGCAAGAACAAGGTATTCTCAGAGTTAATTCGGTACTCTCCTAGTTACAAAATTTATTTTTAATAGGGAAATATGTGCACGTACCCAAATCGGGAGTTGAAACCCCACAGGCTTCTGTAAAAGACTTTTATAGAGCTGATGAGTTAAAGTATCATGGGCATGGTGCTCAAAGAGGAGTGGTGTCTCTTAATTTCTTTGGTAAGCATTCAGATGATTGTCTTTTAGTTGAAATAAATGTTTAGATAATCGAAGATATAACACTGAAATAGGTACATTAGAAATTTAAAAATGTATTTTTCATTAATTTTAAATCTATGAATAAAATTAACTAAATTAAATATAATTATGATGGGTATACAGTGCGTCCCAGGATGAGCGAATTTATACGTAAAAATTACAAAAAATGTTGGGGTCGAAATTTGAGTTTTTTGATTTGAATTGTCAAATAGTACAATTATAATAATAATTAAATAATAATGAAATTGCAAGTTTGACCTTATTAGTGAAAGAGTTTTAATTATTTAATATTCATGTTTTGTATCAAAATTCAGTTTCATCGCGTTAATAAACTTTAATATTAAGATTTCAATATTTTTTTTTGACAATTTGAAAAAAGACATTAAAAACTAGACTCAAATACTCAGAATACATATTTCCTTTGGTTTTAATTGGAAAAATTGAATTATTTTAATCTTTTACTGAAGATGCTAGTATCTTTAACGAAACACGTGTCAACTAAATAATAAAGAATTTTTGTGAATAAGTTTGTTGTGGTCCTATTTTTATCATAAAACTTAATTCAAACATTGGAGTGTTAAAATACATTTTACAAAAAACAATATAATTACATTAAATAAAATTGTTAAAATTAATTTAATTAAAATATAAAAAAAAGAAAAAAATTTTAGCCCTTTTTTAAAAAAAATTGTAATTTAATTTTTTCAGCATTATAATATAAAATATAATAAGATATGAAATCATTTTAATGTTTCAGCATAAGTCTCCATATGCTGTTATCAATTAATTGTCAGCTTCATTTAGAGTTTCATTGCCCCAATTTTTAAAGACTCATTTGATCACCACAGTACCGGATTCACATTGATTGTCTGGAAAGTATTCAAAATAAGGTTCCAGATTGTTTTCCCTTTCATGGAGTATAAGCTTAATTTTAATTTTAACTACCATAGATTTAATATGTTTGATACATTGAAACCGAATATCCTAGAAATACGACGTATGCCATTTGATTTATGTTTTGTTTTTAAGTTTCACTATCATTGATCATTGATCATTGCGTTTTTTAAATAATATTAATATAGATACTTTTGGTTTCATTCCGTGTGGCTTTAAAAATCAATTGAACGGGTTATATCTAGGTAATTTATAAATATTCTGCTTGTAATTAAATTAAAGTGTTAGGCATAAGAAATGTTATTGTTTTACCATTTAGGTAATTTGTAAAATGTTTTTATTACGCTACCAATTTGTAAAATGTTTTTATTGGATTTTTCAATTGCTTATATACTTTGTAAAAATGTCCATATCCTTTATAAATAAATAAAGTATATTATTTTTTGATTATTTAAGTTTGAGCGAAATTTTCATATTTATGAGTAAAACTCTTTGCATTCGTAAGTAAATTTATGAGTGAATGACTTTTATTAAATACTAAATGATTTGGCATTCAAATTAGGTTTGTATTTTTTTTTTAACTTGATAATTTGCTTACAATAAATTTCTTTGATGATCATAGCTTTCTATTGTACGGATATTTTCACTCACAAAAATGTCACATTCATTCGAAATAAATGTAAAGCTAATATCGTGGACTTCTCTACAAAGCCGTTAAAAGAACTTTTGACGTTTAACGTTTACTTGACTTTGCTGCTTCGACTGCCTAACATGCTTATTGAATTACATTTTTAGAAGAGAAAAAAGTAGTTCAACCCGCTGGAGTAGCCGCCACCAGCGAAACCAGTCAAAATACGGACTGCGGTGGCGAATGGAAATTGCCCAAGAGTTGTAAACCCGAAAATTATACTTGCGAATATTCGGTCAAATGGGAATTGCTGCCACGGAAAGATGAAATCAGGTATTCAAATGATCTTATAAATTTTCATTATTATATATTTATTTATAAAAAAATATACCGGGTGACACAGAAAAAAAGGAACACTAATTAACTTTGTTACTTTTCAAGATAAAGTTTTGATTTTTAATTAAGTAATTACGGGAAAATAGTTTTTTTTTGCCTTTTATGACTTAAATCTTTTACACGCCTATTTAAACTGTCCTGATATTGAAAAAATTGTTCTTTTATTCTCAAATAGTAATATGACGTTTAACAAAATGTGATGTCTTAAGTCAATTGGAAAAAATACGCAGGAATATCATTAGAATGCTTCCTGTTCGTTTTTTCCCTATTTCAAAAATTTAAAAAAGATACTTTTTCTATGAGTACAAAACAAAAAGTAGCAAATACACTACCATACGAGTACCATTGTTTTCAGAATATTATTATAATAAAGGTATAATAGAGTATCTATAGGACAAAAGTTTTCAAATAAAATAGAAAGTATCGTAGGTGTACCACAGGGTAGTGTTCTTGGACCGCTGTTGTTCGTTATATATATAAACGATATCTATACTGTTTTACAAAACTCTTTCGTAAATTTATTTGCAGATGATACAGTAATTTGTGTGTCAGGTAAAAATTACAAGGAAGCTACAAATATTTTAAATTCAGAATTGAATATTTTGTATCAATGGCTTTGTAAAAATAAATTAAAACTAAACGAATCAAAAACAAAGTGTATGCTAATAGGTACCAAAGCAAATTGTAAAAAATTTTAGATCAAGGTTTAATATTGAAATTAATAAGTCAAAAATTCAATTTGTCATTGAAATAAAATATTTAGGATTACTCTTAGATCAACAATTAAATTTTCATGGTCATGTAAATTATATTTCTAAAAAGATTGCCAAGAAAGTTGGGTTTTTTAGGAGAATTTCTAATTGCTTGTCTCAATGGACTAAAATGTTAGTATACAATACAATTATTTTGCCGCACTTTAATTTAACTGTTCCTCGTTACTTATATCATGCTCTCAGGAATATATAAATCAGTTACAACTTCAACAAAATAAAGTAATGCGAATTATTCTTAACGGTAATAAATATACACCTATCAATCAGATGCTTCAAATATTAAAATGGCTTCCTGTGAAGCAAAGTATTCTTAAGGCAAATTTAATTTTAATTTATAAAATAGAGCATGGATTTATGCCATCATATCTGCAACATTTTTTAGAGAAAAGATCCAACTTTCAACAATATAATATAAGGTCAAGAAATGATTATCATATATCAAGAGTTAGATCAACTTTATTGCAAAAATCATTGTTTTTTGAAGGGTTGCAAGCTTTTAACTCTCTTCCATTAGAAATCAAGAACGCAAGTAATTTAAGGTTATTTAATAAGAATGTTTAAAAACATTTATTTAGAAATAGCGTTATGTGATGTACAGTTTATGTATTACTATAGGTTTTACTTATTTTTTATACTACTAAATTTAGCAAATTGAATATATTAGCCAAGTGCTAAATAAAGAATATTATTATATATTATATTATATTATATTATATTATATTATTATTATACCATACTAAAACGTTTCTTGTACCTCAAAAACTTCTCGAGTTAGCGTCAATTTTGTCCATTAAGGTCTAAGAACTGCCAAATTTGAGTTTCTTTAACTCAGATTTTTGTGCATTAGTACATTTTTGGGTATCACTTCGGTACCACTTGGGATATTTTCAGCATTTTTTCACAGTAATAAAATGTGAATCCTGAGGATGGATTTGATGGTAAAAACGTCGTTTTAGACTAAGAATTGCGAAAGTTACTTTAGGACTTTTGGTTGGGGCAAATTTTTTCTCAATTTTCAAAGCAAATGTTCACTAATCTTGAGAATATTTAGAGAAATAGTTGGAAATGGCTTTAAAGTGTTATTGTACAATAATAAGTCTGTTTCTTCTCCAATAATTCCATACCAAAACGTTTCTTATACCTCAAAAATTTCTTGAGTTAGAGTCAATTTGTCCATCTATGTCTAACAGCAGCCAAATTTGAGTTTTTTTAAACTTATGTTGCAACATCAAGATTTTTGTATAACTTAGAGATTTGGGTATAACTTAAGAACCACTGGGAATATTTTCATAATTCCTTCACAGCAATATTAAGAAGTTTCAGAGGATGGATTTAAGTGTAAAAACGTTGTTCTAGACTAAAAATTTCGAAAGTTACAGCACTCTTGGTTTGGACATAATTTGTTAATAACTTTCATAGTAAATTTTCACTATTCTTGGCAATATTTTAGAAATCCACTAAAAATTGTTTAAAAAAGTTTTTGCCTAAGAAAGTGTGTTTCTTTCCCAATAATTCCATACCAAAACGTTTCTTGTATCTCAAAAACTTCCTGAAATAGAGTCAATTTTATCTATCAAGGTCCAACAGTAGCCAAATTTCAGTTTTTTGAAACTCATAGTGATACCCCAAGATTTTTCTGCACCAATGAACAGTTTTTGGGATAACTTCAGAACTACTTAGAATATTTTCATAATTTTTTTACAATTACATTAAGGAGTTCCTGAGGACGGAATTGAGGGTAAAAACGTCGTTCTAGACTACGCGTCATTTCTGTCAGCACTTTTTCAGTGATGCACTTTTATTGTCATCTATATGCTTATACAGTGACGAACCTTTAAAGTTTTCATTATTTTTGGAAATACATAGAAAAAGTCACACGGAGCCATGTCTGGCAAATACGGAGGCTGGGACGTCGTTACAGTATTGTTCAAGAATTCACGAACAGGCGATAAAGTGTGAGCAGGCTATGGTCATGGTTTTCTTTGATTTTAATGGCATTTTTACAGATCCAGAATAATTCTTCTTATATTTGTTTATTATTGCCAATGACGTTATTTAAGAAATTTGAATACTTAAATGACAAAATTAAGTATTCAAATTGAGTCGAAAGTTTTGTTTAAATTTGTATTTATAGTATTAATAAGGGTCACATTTAGAATAAGGAAGTTAGTATCATTTCCTGTTAAACCGGAAGTGATGGGATGGAATTGAAAGTGATATACCAAATTTCATTTATTTATCTTGAAAAGAAAAAAAGGTATTAAATGTTCCCTCTTTTCTGTGTCACCCGGTATAAATACTATTTGACAAAAATACGAAGTAAATATCTAAGATAATATTTTACTATTTATTTTTACGCACTGATATTTATTTTACATAATAAATTTATATATTCAATACAACAATAAATCTTTTTCAGAATGTTGGTTAAGTCACTAAAGTTATAACTATAAAGCTGTCATTTTTAGGAATTTTACTTAACGTAATTTGTTCTGTTTAAGTAGGAAAAAAATTAAAAATTTTAAAGAAAATAAATAGTAATTTAACTGAAATAATTTTTATATCTTAGGCACTTACATGTAATATTTTGTCTTTCTGTGCATCTGCCCCAAAAAAAAATACTTAAGCTGCCTGGGAATATTATTTTACAGACATACAAAAAAATATAATTTAAATAAAAATATTCACCTGATTATTCATGTTAACTTAATGAGTTTATGACTTAAATGACATTTTTTGATTAATGGAGATAAAATATTTATAAATAAAGTAAAATATATAAATATTATTACATAGAAAAAAGAAAAATAATACACAACTTAAAATGTGAATTTCTAACACACCCTTGGGCGCCACAGATATGTATATTTATTACATCTAGTTAATATTAGTGATTGGATGAACATCAAAAAGAGAGATAATAAATTTCATAGTTCGGGTTAACATATAAGGACAACTAAAGTAATTCCTTTAATAAAAGATGCATTAATTTGATTTTTGTTGATTCACAGAAAAACGATTATTTCTCCCAAGCAGTCCACGATTATATTTAATCTTTTGCGTAAATTAAGAAAAATACTGTAACCACCTCAGAGTATTTAAAAAAATTTATTCTAATTTTTATGAAAGAAGCAATCGATATAAATTAGTATTATTTTTCAAAAATAATAATAATCAATTTAAAATTTGGTATCTGATAAGTATTATAATGTTTATTTGCCAATTTACAAAATTATTTCTTATTATAATATAAACTTCCTAATTGTAAATAAACAAGTTACTCAAAAGCATAAGTAACTTATGGTTGTAAGGGTTCTTATGTTCTCAGGTTCTCTGTCATTTCGGGACTAGTGTACATTTTTTGCGGTATAAAGTCACACTTTGAAATCTGTCATATTTAATGAGTATAATGAAATATAATTATAAAATCATAGTATAGGAATTTTAAAACACTATTATGGAGATTTTTAAACTACAGTATTATTTTTTGTGCATTTGACATACAAACTTGTTATATCTATTTTGTAATAACCTTTTTTAAATTTACGTCTAAACGATTATATTTTAATTCTTCTTACTAGCCGAGACTATCAAACAGTTATTTCTAAATCCAGCATTTTTTCATGTAGATTTATTTTCGTTATAGATCAATTTTCCTTCCTAATTATATTTATCAATATAATTGTTTACCAAAGTAAAGTTGCCTTACGTCAAAAACAGTTGTTTCTTTGTATAAAAAAGAACGCTGGGATTGTTCTTATTAAAAATTTCTTTTAAAATCCATTTTTGAATTACTTGACTTTATTTAAGATAAGATTGAAAGTAGCAAAGCCGTATAATTAAATAACTCGTTTTTAAAATTATGCGTTTTATTTATTCACTCCATCTCAAATGCTGGTCCATTATTATTCCCAAGTAATTAATTGAGCCAGTTCGATAAATAATTACGTTCTCGGTGATGGGCAGAATGCTTGCATGCGAAGAAAACGGTACAAGCTTTATTTTATTTCTGTTCAGCCTTTCTGTTAAGCCTCAATTTTAATTAAATTTCGCATGCAGGCTACTGTAGTGAATTGTCAATTACTGATGAGGCTAATTTTTAAAACAATTATCAGTGGCATAAGATACGGAGAGACTTGGTCCTTTTTTGCCTCAAATCTGCGAGACGATAAAATATTTTTTTTTAAGAAGTAAACTGTTATTATCCATTTAATTTGGAAAAAAAAGTTACTCTTGCAAATTTTTGATTAAGGGCACTGTTTTTAAAATATCTTAGTTTAATTGTAAAGAAACGCCAGTTACAATGCTGTAAAAACTTTGAAAAAAAAAGAAAATTAGGCTTGAATCTTAAATTAAACTTTTGATCATCTTTTATATTCAATGTTTTACACATCCAAACCCGATTTTCTTTTTTTTTTAATTTTTGCAACATTTTAGCAGGTATTTCTGAACAAATAAATCGGGATATTTTAAAAACAGTGCCTTAAGTCATAATTTTGCGAGAGTAACTTTTTTCTCAAATTAAATGGACAATCTAACAGTTGACTTTTTATTAAAAAATATTTTATCGCCCCGCAGATTTGAGGCAAAAAAGGACCAAGTCCCTCCGTATGTTACGCTATTGGCAATTTTTTAAAAAATTGGTTTCATCAGTAATTGACAATTCACTGCAGTAACCTGCATGCGAAATTTAATTAAAATTGAGCTGGTAGTATAAAAGTTATGATAAGTAAACAAAAAAAAAACAAATTCTTAACTTTAACATCCTGTATATTTGTTATTACATATTTCTGAGAATAAAAGTCTATTTCTTTTTAAATTCTCTATCACGTTTAAAAATTAATGATGTTTAAACTGAACAACCCTGTATATAAATGGTAAAAAGTATAATTTATATTACTCTTATGGATTGTATGGTTTACTTGATAAATATTTTTTGAGCTATGGACACAAAACATTTTATAAAATTATATACAAGGTGATACAAAATTATTTAATTATAGAGTGTAGAGCGTCCAATATTCAACTACATTTTGGTTAAAAGAATATTCAGAAAAAAAAAAACAAAATTTGTAGTATTTGCATAAAAATAACACAAAAACCTTTTATTTTTATTTAAGAATTACGCTTCTACTTACTAAGCTTTCTACTTACTAAACACACCAAAGTTATCTAAATTGATTCCACCTTGGCAATTGATACACACTTTATTGAAGAAATTGAAATATTGCCAATTTTATGTAATTAATTCCTTTTTCAACAAAATTTCGTATATACAAAATTAAATACTGTCTTAAAATTTATAAAAAAAAAAGTTTTTTCTTTAGGTTTACCATAACCACAAACAATACCGACACTTGGACCGGCATCGCCTTCTCAGACGATGAAAAAATGTCCCAAACGGACGCCATTTTAGGATGGGTGGACAAAACTGGAAGGCCGTTCCTTATGGACACCTGGATAACCGGATACACCCAACCGTTCTTAGATGCCAGTCAAAATATTTATAACACAAGCGGTAGAATAACCGATGGGGTGACCACCTTATCATTTTCGCGAAAACGGAACACGAATGATCCTAAAGATTTGGCTTTTACTGATTCGAATTGTCTCTTTATGATGTTCCCAGTGAAGGGCGGAGCTTTTAATAGCGTTAACAAGAAGATTAGGAAGCATGAGGTGCTACCGGCGATTAGTACTGAGAGGATTTGCATAAGATCATGCGGAAATGGTAAGAAGTTGGTTGAGTAAATAATTGTAAATAAGTTTGAATATTGATTTCCGTTTCAGATGAAATATATGATATACAAACAACTACGGAATCCCCTGGTATTGAATATATGGTTAAAGTGAAACTGGTTGAGCTAGGGGAGAACTTCGTGGCACCCAAACCAGGCACTATCGAATATGAGGATTTGAGTAAATCGGTTTTAAATAATTTTGAACCAGTATTTAGATCCGTACCTGGATATAGAAGGCTAATTATTGATAACCTCCAGAAGTAAGTATCTAGAAAAATAATTTTGTATTTTATAATATGTGGTTTTTTTCTATAATCCGCGATTCTAATTGTAGTCATGGAAAAATCCAATGGCTACTAGAAGTGAAATGGCACAATTATATTGGATAATGTATACCATAAAACTTTGTTGAAAAAATATAGTTTTTTACAAGTTTTATAATGGAAAAAGTAATTTCTTTTACTGCCTAAAAGAAACAAAATTATTTAAATTGTCTAGAAGAAAATAAGAATTGCCTAGAAGCGATGGCTTCAAACTTCAAGGAATTTAATATGTCTTCATGACCTAAGCGAACTGAAAAAAGATCTCTTAATAATAAAAATGCAGAGATTGGGGGGAAACAAAGTCAATGGTCTTAGAATATGTTTATTTTTTAAAAAACTATTACACTTGTTTCGCCCTAAGGCATCATCAGATCGGTAAAACTATTCGTTTATAACAGCACAAACATTTAAGTTAAAAAAAAATAAATACATAAAAAAATATTGTTGACGTTCACATTAAATCCGGCTTCAAAACTATTATGCAATATTGGGCAAGAGTTACAATCTCCAGGTTTTATGCTGCTTGGAACAAACATACATTTTTCATCTTTTACAGTTGGAAGGGAAATTTTCTGTGGACCATTTTGCCGGACCCTGTATTAGAAGTTCAGAATTGCTTTACTCAAACAATTATATCAGACAGTGACTTATTTTTTCAGAATGAAAATAGTATTTTTGTACAATAATAAATTAAACACGCGATGTACAGGGTGGCCAAATAAGAATTCGAGGTACTGTATCTGGGAAACTATTCATTGTAGAAGCTTGCGATAAAAAAATTTATTACTAAAATGGCCAAGAGAATGACCTGGAAAATATTTTCATATAAGTTTTTAAAATGGCCGCTAGGGGGCGCAACTGCAATCTAAACTCTAGAAAACTGATGTTTCTGTAAATTTTGCTGAATTAACCTAACAAAAAAATAGCTGATTATTAAAGTAGAGACTAATTCGAACCTTTTTTATTTGAATAGTTTTGCTGTATCTCTAAAAATAAAGTGGTGGGGGGTGTTCAAAAGTTGGCTTAAAACACACCCTGTATACTTAAAACGCCTCAGCCGATTTTATCAAACTTGGGCTAGTTGAAAAGAGCTGTTATTAAGCTACGAATATTATTATATTTCATGTTTTTTTAGTTTTACATCTCGCCGCTAGAGGGCTTTTTTCGGCTTTCTGACACAAATGACTAATTTTCTCAAAAAACTTAAATGCAATGGTATAAATTTTTTTATACAAAAAAAATAGCTTAATGACGCCTAAATATGCTTGCGAAAACCGCATCTTAATATCTTCATCCTAACCTAAAATTTAGGCCAAAGAAAATTTTATATGGAAATCCCTTAATATTTATAAAAACTACAAAATAATTTATTTCGAATTTCTTTTATAATGTAAGTTGTGGCCCTATAAAGGACCGATTTTAAAAAGAAAGGGTTTTAATGCCCCAGTAAATGCTCGAAATGCTGAGCATCACGCTCTATGCATTGCTGAAGCCTCTCATGGGTAGATAGAACTGCAGCTTCAATTTCGGCTCTCGGTATGGTATGTATTGCATTACGAATGCGGTTTTTCATATCTTCTCTAGTCGTAGGCTGAGTCTGAAATACAATGTCCTTTAACCGCCCCCATAAATAGAAATCAAGACAGGTTAAGTCTGGGGATCGCGGAGGCCATGGCTTGCATGGAAACAGGCTTCCTCTTCCAATCTACCGCTGTTGAAAAATGTTATTAATATGCTCTCGCACATTCCTAGCAAAATGTGCTGGACAACCATCCAACTGCAAAAACAAATTTTGCCGGACTTCCAGTGGCACATCTTCCAGCAACAACGGTAATTGATTTACCAAAAAGTCGAAAAAAACATTGCCATTTAGAGATTGCTCAAAAAAATATGGTCCAATAATGTTGCCTCCAAGTATACCACACCACACATTTAAACTCCAGCGCCCTTGGTGCTGAACTTCACGCAACCAATGCGGATTTTCTGCAGACCAATAATGCATGTTATGCAGGTTGACTCTACCGTCACCATTAAATGTGGCTTCATCGGTCCAAAGAATTTAAAAAAAAAAATGTCTGTCCTCGCGTATCATGCCTAATACCCAATGGCAATAGTCCAACCTACGGTCAAAGTCTGCTTCTTCCAATGCCTGATGTAAATTAACATGATATGGGTGCATTCTATAAATATATTTAAAAAAAAGCTGAACTTAAATAAATCCATATATGGCGATGGCTGTTAGAATTTACCTATTGTCCTTCAAAATATTTTGAATCGTTGTTCTTAATATGCCTAATTCAAGGGATAATGCTCTTGTGCTAACATGAGGATTTCCTTCAATATATCCCAGTACGCTGTTAATATTGTCCACATTTCTTCTAATTCTTGGCCGTTGAAACCTAGGCCGAAAACTACCATTGGCTCGTAAGTTCGCCACTAATCGGGGAAAAAATCTAACATCGCAAGGACTTCGATTTGGATATCGAACAGGCAACAGCATAAACTCTTTTTGCTACTGCAGTATTTTGAAGACATTCAAAATAAAACGCAAGCATATCAACAGCTTCATCGTTCGTAAAACGCATTTTGCAAAAACAAAAAATGCTCAAGTAACGTAAAACTTTTGACAACTTACTATTGACAATTTGAGGAATGTTTATAATTTGAGTAGACATTTGTTTTGTTGCATTCCATGGCCTGCTTTCTAATAATTATTTTTTTCGTATTATATCCATAGTGAATATATAACATAAAATAGGTCTGATTTTTGATATAAGCATTATTAATACTTACCTTTTGGTGATATTAGGTAATATTTTCAAAAATGGTAAATTTTGTTTTCAAAAGTAGTGAATTTTAAAAAATTCCAAAATAATTAGTATAAAAAAATTAAAATTTAAGGGTATAAAATATTCTTTAGCCTATATTTTAGGTTAGGAACAAGATATCGAGTTGCGGTTTTCGCAAGATTATTTAGACATCATTTAGCTATTTTTCTATGAAAAAAAAAATCATATCAACGAATTTAAGTTTTTTGAGAAAATTAGTCATTTGTGTCAGAAAGCCGAAAAAAGCCCTCTAGCGGCGAGATGTAAAACTAAAAAAACATGAAATATAATATTATTCGTAGCTTAATAATAGCTCTTTTCAACTAGCCCAAGTTTGATAAAATCGGCTAAGGCGTTTTTAGTATACAGGGTGTGTTTTAAGCCAACTTTTGAACACCCCCCACCACTTTATTTTTAGAGATACAGCAAAACTATTCAAATAAAAAAGGTTCGGATTAGTCTCTACTTTAATAATCAGCTATTTTTTTGTTTTGTTTGCAAAATTTACAGAAACATCAGTTTTCTAGATTCAAGATTGCAGTTGCGCCCCCTAGCGGCCATTTTAGAAACTTGAAAATATTTTCCAGGTCATTCTCTTGGCCATTTTAGTAATAAATTTTTTCATCGCAAGCTTCTACGATGAATAGTTTCCCAGATACAGTACCTCGCATTCTTATTTGGCCGCCCTGTACATAATTACTCTTCAAGTATAATGCCAACGTATATAATTACTTCAATGGAAAAAACTTTTATGAAAACTTTTCTGGGACACATTAGGCCTAATGTATATGATGTGAAACTAAATATTGTCAGCGATAAAATCATTTTTATAATAACAATGGTAAGCGTTTTACAGCAGTTTAGTCTGTATAAATTTATTTTGGTCTTTGTATTTTTATTATATCCTCCAGTACAAATACAATTAATTGGGAAAAAATTATTTATATAACCTGCATATTTACAGTTTTTGTCATCAATGTTGTTCTTCCAAATAGATTTTTATTTAAACTATTCTTTTACCCATTAAAAGGCATTGTAAATATACAGTTAAAATTATATGAATAATTAATTTTATAAATTTATTATTATTATTATTTATTATTTTTTTATTAATTAATTTTATATGAATAACGTATGTCTACAAATTGGAAATATAATTGTTTTAATTAATCGTTTCAGCAAAAGTGCGAAAGTTAGTTTGGCGAAGTTATTGAGGCTGTTGCAGACTGGTGTTGGAGTACTTACTTGGAATATTAATTACTAAATATATACGATATATCAATCAACAATTATCAATCAGTACTAACTATTTGATATTAAAAAGTTTAAAGGAACAACATTTATTAAAAGTCAGATGTGTAAACTATATTAACGGTATTTTTGTTGTGGCAATATTTTACTTCTATATGAGTAATTCCCTTATAGTTGTTCACAACCTACTGTACATTTTTGTAAAAGAAGTAAGATATGGAACGCCTACAGATCTTGAATTGAATTTGTTGAATTTATATTTGAGTTTTGAAACCGGATTTAATGTGAACGTCAGCATTTTTTTTAATGTATTTATTTTTTGTTTTAACTTAATTGTTTGTGATGTTAAAGCTTTACCGATCTGATGATGCCTTAGGACGAAACACGTGTAATAGTTTTTAAAAAAAATTAAAACCATTGACTTTGTGTCTCCCCAATCTCTGAATTTTTGAAAAATGTAGTTCTTCAGAGTATCTGCCGCGAATGAGGGAAAATATAATTTTCACAACCCTAAAAGGAAAGAAAATAGGTTCCATTGTCTGGAAGGAATAAAAAAATAAATGAAACAATTATTGTTTCCGAGCAGTTAAACACTACCTATATTTTTATCTCTTTCAGGGACCTATACCAATTTCTTAATGCTTAAATGTCAAGAAATTTAAGAATTTTCCCGAGAAAATAATAAGATAATACTCTCTATATAGAAAAGATTATTTTAACTGCGTGTAAATTTGGATAAAAAGACTAGGAGTTTGGTAAAACGAGAAAAAGCATTACTTCTCAATTACCTAGAAGAAATTTAAAAAAATCTATTTCTATCCTAAAATTCTATAAGATTGTATTCAACCGTTTTAGGGAAAAAAAATCTAGAACCCCATATCTTCCAGGTAATTAAAGGCTATATTTTCCAAGCATCTGCCAATTTTTACACAGAATATAATTTAAAATATCTGCTGTTACAGGTAAAAGTTACTTTAAACTAGAAAATCTCTTTCATATAGTTAAATGAGCTACTTCGACTACCAGATAGAAAGAAAACTTTATTTTAACTGCCTTGACAATTGATAATGAATAATTGACAATATATATTTACACACCTGGATAATAATAAATAATTGAACTATCTATATATTTCGATTATGAGTATTATATTTCATTGAAGCCCATTTAATAAATATTTGTTTCGCAAAATTTAGCAGATACCTGTGAAATTAATCAGCTATTTAAGCAATCATTAAATATCTTACATAACCAATATGATACATCGAATTTCAGTGATATATATCGCATTTCTGACGGTTATTAAATATTGCAAAAGTATTACAGGTGCAAATAAAGTTAACAGTATATACGCAATATTACAGATGAAATATTAAATATAAATTGAAATGAAATATTGCTGAAATTTTATATAAACAATATATAGCAATAGTGTGCTTGCAATACAGATGCAACATTACACTAGCAATTCACTGATATATTGCATTTTCAACAATAATGAAATTTGCAACAACAATCACTACATATGTGCATTAATATAATTACTACATATGTAATATTATATTTGTTATATTTTATTTATTTTAAATGCATTGTTGTAACAATATTGCAGAAGTAATATATCAAAAGAATTATTGCTGCAATATAACATGCGGACAGGGTAGTTTACCCAGTGTCACCCCCTAAACACCCTGTATATTTTTATATATTTAATGTTTTTCCAGCGAAGACAATAAGATCGTCTCGGTAATCAACCTGCAACTAGACAAAGCGATGGCAGAAAAAGCCAGATCACTATCCGATGACGAAGACATCGACGAAAAAGTTCACAAAATAATCCAGGAAAGCGTCGGCGCTGGACGAATCGGTAACCTAAAAGTCGATCCTCAATATCTGGTCTTTGAGCCGCAAAGCTGTAAGTTTCCTATACTCTCCTAACAAATAAATTATTCAAATTGTCTTATGTTTCTAGTAACATCCAATATTGTCTCCGACTCTGAGAGTTCAACTCGGGTAACGTCTGGATTCTTCGATATGCCTATAACGAAACTTTACATTGTAGTGGGTTGTATAGGTGCCTTGGTGCTAGTGGCATTAGTACAGGCGGGCTGTACGATATACAGAGCTACGGGAAAAAGAAACAGCAATCGACATAAGGTAACTTCTTTATGATGATGGCATGCACGATGGAATCCTCTTCAACCCTACTATGTCTGTTCTGCATATAGTTAACGTACGTCGATAATCATAACAAATTTTTTCAACATAGACAGTAGCGGTTTAGAATTAGATAAATAAATAGAGTTTATCATATAGTGCTGTGCCACACTATAGATGTTGCTTAAATGTATAGTGTTGCTTAAATAATGTACTGGGTATCCCAAATTCGGTTTTCATATTGCGTAATTTCATGCTTAAAATTGTATATCGGGACAAGGGTCTGAGGGGATAGAAATTAAATAATATTTAATTATTACAATCTTACCACCCCATGCTTTAAAATCTATAACCTTGAGAACGTACGTAACTTTTTTGCTTAATTTCAACCAAGAAACATGCACAGGGTTATTACTTATCCTCCTTAACTTTTTCCGACCATCTTTATAAAAAAATGATAAATGTAAAAGTTGTAGGGTTCGATACGTACTTTTTGAGAAATATAGTGTCCATATATACAGGGGGTTATGAAAAGAAAAAAAAATTAACGTTGGCAGATCTTCCTATTCCTTTATCAAAAATATACGGTTATTACCATTTGGTTCAGCCGTTTTTGAAATATTTTGGTTTACAATTTGATCTGGTTGCCTGGCTTTCATTAGACAAGTATAAGATGCCCAAGTCTGTATTCTGTTGCTAAAAAACACAAATATACAAATTTACATTAATCGAATTGACATGGCAATAATATAAAATTAATTTCTGTAATTATTGTCTTAATTTCTTTTTTGTGAGCTTTTGTTTTATTCGTGTAAAAATGCGTTATACAGGGTGATTCATTAACACATTGTTGGACACTACCCGAATGAAAATTAGGTGCAATATGACACATTATAGTATGTAATGTTTAAGAAAGCCTTAAACCTTATAATTTATTCGGGACTATTTTAAGTAGAAAAGAAAGGGTTTTTAGTAGGTTTTAGAGAATTAAGAAAAAACGGCCCTAACCGTCATGTCACATCACACCCAGTAATTTCATTGTGATGCGACACGACTGCTATTGCCGTCAGATATATTAAGCCGTTATTTGGCAAAAAATAAGCTAACATACCTACATAAATATACTATCTGAAATAAAAAAAAGACTTACAAGTTATACAACATTATATTTATTTGGCTAGGTAAATACTGGTGAAACAACAAATCAAAAGAAAGAAAACAAACATAATTTTTAAAACGAAAACATAAAAAGCATTGGAAATTTAGCCAAATACCACAAAATAAACTAAAACCAAAGTAAACCTGACCACCCATAGTTTTTTATCATGGTTCTTGAGTATGCCATTCATCAAAACATTCCGGGCAAAGAGCGGTTTTACAAACTTTACACCTATAGCTTGTTTTTTTGCGTATTCCATTTTTGGTGCACACACTCTCTACACCGGAGAAAATGATTTTTTCTTTTAGCACCCGCCTGCAATGGAATTTTTTCTGGAAAATGTCCAATTATGGGAACTTGAGCATCCACCTGCGTAACCTTTTTTTGTAATCGATTTGAATGGATCGAAAGCTTACGCAGCATCGCGAAACTCTAAAAATCTAATATTTTTTATTTTTTTTGTAACGGTAAAACGAATTCCATACTGCTATGTCAATTAGGTGAAAAATCACTTTCTTATTCCACTTAATAGTTTTTGTCGGTGACGAATAATATGACTTCATTTGATCACATCTGTCGACGCCACTCATATAGGTATTATATAAGGAAACTTCTTTCGGCTTAATTTTTTTGACACCGCACACAGGCGAAATTCGGGGAAAAGCCGGCCATAAATCGGAAATACCAACTTCCCAATTAAGGCCTATTCGGAGTATAATTCAATTATCTAGTTACCTGGGTATAATAAACAATTACCCTTTTGTTTTTCGTCTTGTCACTTGCAGAAATATTTTAGTTGAAAGTTGATGTTCGTGGAGACTATTTCATTGTGATTCAAAAGCGCCTGTAAAAATTAGTAATTTAAATTTAGTTTTTCGGCAAAGTGTGGGTGAAAATTTTGTAAAGCAGCAATGGAGCCTATTGCTAGTGGTAAGTAGAATATTAAAAATTATATTAATTAAAAATATTTCTTTACTTTTTTTTATTACTGATTTTTTGAAAAGTTAACAGTTAATTTTTTTTAAAAATTTAAATTTCTGATCTTCTGCTAAACTAAAAGTATGATTTCGCGTAATTTCCCGAATTTAAATTAGTTTTAAATTATTGCTTAATAAGTTCTTTGTAAGATCCAATCTTAAGTTGCTGCGATAATTTGCGATCTTGACGAAAAAATATTTTTAAAGATTTGTAGTCCGGGTCCAAATTCGTATAAAATGCTATTGTAGGTCCAAAACGCAAGAAATAATTTTCTGCTACTAACTTGAAGAATAAATTAATTTTTATAAAATAAAACATCATTTAATAGAAAATTTAATATAGAAATAAAAAAATTGCCATATGGGTTTAATATTCAATATGGCAACCAATTTTAAATGGCAAAATCTTATGAAAAATAATTAACAAAATTACTTATTATTTCAGGGACAGCAACAAAATCTGCTTGGTTTAAAAGAAGCCAACTTGTCAGTTGGTTAGGAATTTGTCAGTCCAAGAAAAGAATGGAGCAGTGCCGTTATTTGGCAGAAAAAGTGACCTCTACCATGCGAGTTGAACGCTTGTCAGAAGAGTCTTCAAAAGTCATATATAAATGCATCGAGAAATATGACACAAAATGGTCATCAGCATCAGGAAATAAAACTGCATTTGAAAATAAAAATCGAGATTGGTTAAATATTGAGTTGGAATTTTCTTCTACAATGAATGAAGCTCAACCATGCCAATGAGACCATTCACTGGATTTTTAGATTTAAGTGACCGATCAAAAAGAAGAAGAACTGAACAGATGCGAGCAGATCGAAGCCCTGAAGAACTAACATTTGCTGCTCAAATGAAGTTTAGGTCCGAAGGTAAACTGGATGAAGCAGATGTGTTAAAAAATGTTGCATTCTCATCACCAACCCGTGCATCAAAATATAAAAAATCTCTTGAAAAAGAATGTGAAATACCATTTTCAGCGGACGAAGCCTTATCGCTTTTTGTAGAGGCTAAATTGACAAAATTTCAATACAATCTTATAAGAAATTCGGCAAAAAGCCATAGGTCAACTCTTTATCCTAATTATGAGTCAATAACTGCCGCAAAAAAAGATGCTACCCAGAAAACATAAACATTTCTGAGGATGTTGCTGAAGTGCCTCTTCAAAGTTTGCTAGATCATACATCTTTAAGGTTATTTGAGTCCCTAAAAGAAGTTTTAAATTCTTTAAACCAAGAAAAATATAATAATTTAAATTTAATTTGCAAATGGGGGTGTGACGGGAGTTCTGGGATGAGTCAATACAAACAGCAGTTTGCAGAGTCCAATATTTCAGATGCTAATATCTTTTTAACATCAATGGTACCAATTCAGCTCATTAACGGTGATCCGAAATCAAAAGATAAGTTTGTAATCTGGGAAAATCCCAGAACTTCCTCCACACGATTCTGTAGACCTCTTAGAGTCCAGTTTAGGCATGAAACAACAGAGTTATCAGTGAGAGAAAAGCAATATTTTGACCAACAAATTTCAGATTTGCAACCAACAAAGCTTGATATTCAAGGAAACAATGTATTTTTAAAACACATTTTATATTTTACAATGATAGATGGCAAATTGTGTAATGCTGTTACTGAAAATACTTCAACTCAGAGATGCTATTTGTGTAATCTAACATCCAAAGATTTTAACAATATCGATAAGGTTTTAAAACAGAAAATTGCTGACGAATCTAGATTTCACTTTGGTTTGTCATCTTTACATGCTTGGATTCGTTTTTTTGAGTGTTTGCTGCATCTATCTTATAAGATGGAATTTAAGCAATGGCAAGCGCGAGGCCAGGAAAACAAAGAAAAACTTGCAAATGCCAAAAAACGAATCCAAGACTTATTTTTTAAAGAAATGGGACTATTGGTTGACCGACCAAAACCTGGTTTTGGAAGTACTAATGACGGCAACACTGCTCGCCGTTTTTTTGAGAATGCTGCTAAAGCTTCGGAAATTACAGGCATTAATCAAGATTTGATATTTAGATTCAGAGTAATTTTATTAACAATTTCTAGTGGTTTTCATATTAAAATCGATAGTTTTAAGGATTACTGTCATGATACGGCCAGAAAATTTGTAGAATTGTATCCGTGGTACGATATGCCAACTTCCGTGCATAAAATCTTAATGCACAGGTCTGATATAATATCATATTTTTTGGTTCCAATTTTGCAACTTGGCGAAGAAGCCCAGGAATCAAGAAATAAAGATATTAAAAAATTCAGAGAATTTCATGCACGAAAGTTTTCAAGAAAACAAAACATGGAAGATATATTTTGTAATCTCTTAATATCTTCTGATCCTTTAATCTCCAATATGAAAAAATCATCTGCTAAAAAGCTTAAATAGTACCCTTTAGAAGTTTTGGCATTTTTTGATGAACCAACAATTTCTGCTGATGAAAGTGATAGTGAAGATATTGATTGATTTTAATTATTATTAAGATAGGTTAGGCTTTACTATTATTACAAAGTTATTGTTAAGTAAGCTCTGTATATACTTTACATACTTAAATATATTACTCTTAACATGTATTTTAATTGCTTATTTTTACACACAAAGCAAAGGTTACTTATAAAATTAAATAGCACAAAAACAAACAAATCACAACTTTATTTAGTAATTTATAATAAGAAATTTTATTAAACTCAGGTACTTATATTATCAAAAGTCTCAACATTTTGAATTTTATTTCAAAAATTTTCCGTATTATGAATTTTAAACTCTTAACTGCAAAATTGTTGAAATAATAACATTCTGAAATTTTTTTAAGGAAATGCGTACTTACGCAGCGCCTATGTAATGCAATAAATGAACCCAAGGAGGGCGGGATGGATTTAAAAAAATGTTTAAAATGAACGTGTTATCTTTCTTATGATTAAATATGTTTGTGGTTCATATCAGCACTACTACTATTTATGGCCGGCTTTTCCCCGATTTTCGCCTGTGTGCACCGTACCGATTAGTTACTTCTATTAATTCAGGATGATTTAGTGTGGTTATAAGCAATACGTCTCATTTATCCTTCCATTTTGAAATATAAACCTGTCCTTGCCTTCTCCAGGTATAATCGTCCTTTTTCAGTTTTTTTGTAACTATTACTTTCGGGTTCCCTTTTCTGTTACCTCGAAGAGTTCCAACACTATGTGTTTTTTTTGTAATAAGGTGTTGGATAATGATACACGATTGTAAAAGTTGTCCATATATAACACATGCCCTTTATTCAGGTAGGGATTCATAAGCCGATTAACCAAGTCTTCAATTTTTGAGCACTTGACTTCTTCTTTTTCTGCAGAATATATTTCTATATTGAGGACAAAGCCATCAGCAGAGGTCAGCTCATAGAACTTAATGCCATATTTGGCTTTTTTGCCTTTCATATATGTGCGAAATCGGAGTCTTCCTCTATGTAATAAAAGGGACTCGTCAAGAGAAAGTTCTTTTTGAGGAGAGTAAGATGATTGGAAACTTTTAATTAGCATATTCAATAAAGGGTTTACCTTAGCCATTCCCTTCGCATTTTTAGGTGCAACTGACAAAAATTGCAACAATTGTTCGTATCTTCTTCCAGACATAATATGCAAAAAAATGGGATGAAAATACAATGGGTTTGTACTAAATAGCCGTCGCCTGTGGGATATAGAAACTTGAGCCTGTAAAAGGCATAATCCTATAAATTTTTTCATTTCCTGAGAGGTTGTTTCGCGAAATGTGCTTTTTCTACTAAAGCGAGTTAGTGGCCTGTTTATATTGTAAACCGTTTTGCCATATTCATTTGTACACCGCACAAGAAGTTCTAAAATGTCTGGAGTGAAAACTGCACTAAACGTTTCTAAAGGCGTCATATCAAGTTGCAGATTTACTTTCACACCAACCTCGTCCTCGTTAAAATAAAATAAGGGTATTTCTTTTACACTTTGCTTCCTCTCTTGTAGTTCCTCTATTTGTCCTGCTGCATTTTCTTCTTCCTGCTCTATGTCACTATCACTTCAGTGTCAATGTCCTCCTCAGCCTCTTCGGATGAGGGTGGTAATTGTCTATAGTTGTTTGAACTAGAAGGGTCCGGCGGAAGGGAACAGTCACTATCTGAAGAGAATTCCTCCTTATTTGGGTCAAAATTAGGGTCGGAACCAAATTCTTCATCATCGCTAAATGGATCATGAATAGTTGAGTGATCGGCGTCTTCTTCATCGGAACTTGCGTCTTCAAATAGACGTAAAAGCCGATTTTGTTCGCGCTCATAATCCCCTGCCATCTAAAACAATACCAGTTATGTAAATATAAGAATAATTTTAAAAAATAATACGCAAACAACACACTTTTTATATTCCAACAATTCTAAATAATTTACTTACACTTTTATTTACAAAATCCCAATCCCGATGCACAGGAGGGGGAGATAAAAGTGGGGGTCAATATAAGCTGCAATTCGACACATTATATATGAGGAGCAGACTTGCAAAATGCATTTTGTCCAAATTTTCCATATTTGAGATAGAGATGGCGTTGCATTCCTATGATGAAATACCAACTTTTTATGAACATTTAGACAGTCAAACTGCATTAAGTCCCCGTGTTATTAGGTGGTAAATTTCGCCCAGACAAACAAACTGATTTAAGTCCAGTCACGTTGTACTTTCAAAGCACATTTTGTCCGTAAACGTGGACAAAACGCATTTCGATGGAGATTTTGTTCATTTTAGCGATCCACGTGTTGTTTACAAGCTTTTTATAAAACTAGAATAAAAGTATTGTTTTTGAAAAAAATGGAAGGGTTAGAAGGGGAGCATATTGTTGGTGATAGTGTTGATAGGAGCAGTAGGAAAAGAATAAGAAATATAATAAGCCGTGAGAGAAAAAAGCAAATAAGGTAATTTATAAGGTTAGGTTTTATAAATTAAGTTAATATTTTTTATTTAATCTCTAAGGTATTCAAATTTGGATATCAATCTCGACAATTTTGACGTAGTTTGTGATCATAAAAATGCTAATTTTGATTGCCAAGAATTATCAAAACAAGCTCTGCTAGAGATTCGCCAAACGTTTTTTGAGCACCCTGACAAAATTAAGCAGGATAACTTACTTGCTAGCTACATGGATATTAAGGAGCCACAAAGAAAACGAAATCGAAAAGAAAATGGAAAGCCGCATAATTTTTCCGTTAATTATTTCGTAAGTTTGGTCATCTAATATGTATTTTAAAATATAACTAAGTTCAAATTCCTTTTAGGTGTTTCTTAAAGGTACTAAGAAACAAATTTGCCAGAAACTCTTTCGGGCTCTGTTCAGCGTTTCCCAAAGGCGAATTTCAAAAAAAATTAAAATTGGTTCAACCCTTACTGAAAAAAGAGGAGGAGATAGAAAGTCTCACAAGTTTGCAAATAAATTTAATGAGGTAAAAAAATTTATAAGCAATCTTAAAGGCAAAGAAAGCCACTACGGCCGTGCCAAATCAAGAAGAATTTACTTATCTGCCGAATACAGTATTGCCAAACTTTGGAAAATCTATAATCAAAATGTGTCGGCTGGTAAAAAAGTAAATTATAAATACTTTAGTAGAGTTTTTCAATAATCACTTTAATATAGGCTTTGGTAGCCCGGCTACGGATGTATGTAATTTTTGTGTTCGAACTGCAACACAAATCTGTAATGCCCGAAATATTATTGACAAAAGCGAACTGCAGACCAAACTAAAAGTTCATAAGGTTAGAGCATCTCAGTTCCACAAAATAATGAAGGAAGAACTACTTAGCTCAGTGTCTTTTTGTTTTGATTTGCAGCAAGTGCAGGTTCTTCCAAAAGTTCCCATACAAGATGCTTTTTATGCACAGCAACTTTCAATTTACTATTTTTGCATTACAGCCACTAATTGTAAAAACCCAGTTTTTTATTCATGGATGGAACACCAAGCTGGTAGAGGGGCCACAGAAATTTCATCAGCAGTACTTGATTTTTTAAAAAGAACTAATTTTGCCCCTAACGTAGACACTCTTCGGCTCTTTTCTGATGGATGCGGGGAGCAAAATAAAAACAGCTTTATCATCCACATGCTTATGTTATGGCTGCACAGCTTTGCTCCAGAAACAATTAAGAAGATAGAGGTTATCTTCCCAGTCCGAGGACACTCTTACCTTCCAGCAGACAGAATTTTTGGGAGGGTGGAAAAGATCCTAAAGCGACACGCGGTCATAAAAACACCTGAAAAATATTGTGAACTTTACAAACAAGTAGGAGAAATTAGACAACTTGGAACGAATTGGTCATTGGTTAATATAAAAAAAGATTCAGTCTTTTTAAAGAAAGTAATAGGAATTAGCTTAAGTAAGAGAATAATCATTAAAAGAGTCTCAAAAGTGGTGGTAAAATCTGAATCTTTATATCGGACGGATGATCCAGCAAAAAAATTCCAAACTTTGCTAAAACCCAAAAAGCGCTTGGATCAAATCATTCTTTCTGAAGTACGGCTTGGACATGAAATAAAACAGAAAAAACTTGATAGTTTAAAAAAATTACTTGTTACGTTATCTGGTGACAAATGGTACGACACAGACCCTGAGTTAAGATGGATGGCTGAAATATTTGAAAATCTTGCTGTAAGCCATAATGAAGATCAAGAGTACGAAGATGGTGAAGAAGCTTGCGAATGCGCTGAAACTGATGAAAATAACTTCATTTAAAATTAAAAAAAAACAAGAGATATTGTTTTTTTGTTTTGTTGGCATGTCTAATAATTTTGTTTTGTTTCATGTTTATGTTTGAATAGAATACTTTTTCATTTAAGACAGTTTATTAATTTTGTAAAATTATAATGACATTCAAATTGCATTTTGTCCACTATAGATAATCAAAATGCATTTTGTCCACCAATTTTTTGTATTTTTTCAAGTTGTTTTTTCACTTTCTTGTACAGAAACTCGTAATCGAGGTCCATACACTCAATGCCATTATATGATGACATAATTTTTTTTTCTTTCATTTAGTTTTTGTATAGTAGTTTTTTGCGTTTTCTGAAAATTGGTAAAAATGGACAAAATGCAATTTGCAAGTCTGCTCCTCATATATTTACAATAGCACGTTGTGACACATCCGAATTGGTCTTCATTGAAACAAATGTAAAACAAGACGGCAGCAGCCGTTCTGTCACAAAATACAAAAACCGTATTTACGACTATAGACGTTATGTCATATTGCACGACTTTTAAATGGACGGTTGTAGCCGTTGTGTCCAACAATGTGTTAAGAATGGGCAATCTCTGAACTGTAGATACTACACACCAAAATATGGCGATTGAGCTTAACATGTCTTATACAAATGATGCAGGTTTACAAGATACATCGTATTTAAAGTTGAAATTTTTGTATTTAGCATAATTTATACAGGGCGTTAGGTACATCCTGTTACTTACAGGTAAATTACAATATATCTTTTTTGCCTAATCAGTTATGGCTAAAACGACTAGAAAATCTAAAAGGCAGTTCAGTTTTGAATAAAAAAGGTACTCTTGTTTATTTCATGTAACTTTATCAGTTTTTAAGTTATTTGCATTTTAAACATTCAGCGTTAAGAATCCTAAGCCACCGTTATTACATTGATTTTTTTTCAAGTAGGATTGTGTCAGCATTTATCAGTTTTTCGTGTAAAGAAATTATAAGACAATCAACAGTGAAATGCGTGATATGATTTGCGTTTTTGCTCAGTCAAATTATAGTGGACTTGGTGCAGCCAGAAGGTATTTAGAATTATACCCAAATCGAAGACAATGGTGCTTCAAAAAATATCAACGTCGATGATAAAGAAGAGATTTAGGTCGTATTTTGGAAAATCCAGATCTCAGTACTCGTCGGTTAAGTACGGCAATAAGGAATAAGCCAATCGTCTATCTGGAAAATTTTAAAGAAAGAGAATCTCCGTCCATATCACTATACTTCTGTCCATAATTTGCTACCTCAAGATTTACCAGTTCGCCTACAGTTTGCCACTTAGAAGTCCAGACTTAAACCCTCTAGACTTCTTAATATGGTCACATATGAAGGACATGGTTCACAAAGATACAATTAATTCCATCGAAGAATTGCGACAGAAAATTCAAGAACGTGCTAATATTATCAAAAATAATCGACAAATGTTATTCAAAGATCTTTAAGGAGACGCCTTACAAAGTGTATTGAAGTGGAAGGCGGGAAATTTGAGCATTTACTTTAAAGTTTTCCTTTAATATTGTTACTGATTGTTATTTGTTGTCTTTACTGTTATTATCTAGCATATAGTAGTAATTTAAAAGAATAAATTCCTATCTTAGCATGTTTTACACTGAATGTTTAAAATGCAAATAACTTAGAAACTGATAGAGTTACATGAAATAAACAAGAGTACCTTTTTTATTCAAAATTGAACTGCCCTTTATAGATTTTTCCATTCTCAAAAAAGCCAAGAGGAGTGGGAAAATATAGGGAATGATCGTGTATGTAAATTTTGTCAAAATATTAAAAACCGCCATTGTTTTTGGAACACCCGATACCTAATAAGGCAATAATATTACAATTCCCCAACATAAGGTAATGGCAGAACCATTCACACCCTTTTAAGCTTATTTAACAATACTAATACATACATGGGGGGGGGGTGAATTTCAGAGGGTATATAGCGTGCAGTTGGACCCCGGGTACTTCTACGAGCCCCACCGGGTGTCGCGCATGCAACAACACGATTTTAATGCTTACGGTACCGCTAACAATTCATACGCTACCGATACTCATCAACGATATAGAGGGATGTGGTGATTTCAGGCCCTGGTGGGGTGAGTTCGAGAAATGCCTGCTTTCAACACGTACCGAGTCGAGTCGTTTTGAACACATTATGGCAGTGGAAAAGATGAGATTTTTTTCACTTGTTTTTTTTTATATACAAGGTGTTACAATTTAGTAAGTCAAGCCATGTTTCTGCGTCAAAATCTGATCCTTTCGACTTTTTAATATTGATTCAAAGGGGTTGAAATAAACTTGGCTCATATAAATATATAAATATAATATCATATAATAATATAAAATATAAATCTAACTTAAATATGTATTAAGTTTTTAATAATATCCAGGATGTCCCATAAAAAATGGTAAATTATTTAGTAGTATAAGTTAAATTTGTCTAGTCCGAAAGTCAAAAAAAATCAAGATAAAGGGTGAAGTGGAAAGTGGTATAATTAAAATATATAAAACTTTGGCTATAAATTTAGCATATAATCTTCGTTTTTAACAAACTTTGGAAATTAAGTTTTTTTTATATAGCAAATTTAGTAAGTAACCTTTTTTTGAAAACCATGTCATAAAGGGCCAACATTTTAATTGTTTTTTAAGCTCCCTAACTTTTTAAGGCCTGACATAATTTAATTTTTTTATTTAAAATGTACATTTTGCAAACAGTTTTACTCAAAGAAGGTATTCTACAAAAGCCCCGCTACTATTGACCCTTTTCGAGATATTAATATTTAAAGTTTTCAATACACTTAAGTTAAAATTTAATTTTCCTGCTAAAAAGGTAAAAATTTTTTAAGTGGGCTGTGCCTAACAAAATGAATTATTATAGATGTCATTTTCACTATGAGGATTTACGTTTTTGTTAATTACTTTTACCTTATCTATTATTTTTCATTGTGTTCTTATTGTTAGTTATTCTGTATGTCGTGGAAGTCGAAGGCCTTGGCCCGCACGAGGTCTAGACCTTAACCCATTAGATTTTTTTTCATATGGGGATTAATGAAATTACTTGTAAAAATTGATTTGGCGATTTTCCAGTAAAAGAATTTTAAAATATATTGAGACAAGTCATGTCGATCATTTATTGGTAAATAATCATAATTTTAATTTTTAATTTAACGAAGTGCACTTTAAAGAGCTTCTGAATGTAATTTTTTTGGAATGCGTTGGAAATGTATGGCTCAAATTCAAAAAAATTACATTAAGTTTCCCGTCCTATATCTCAGTTGTCTTTGACTTTCGAACTAGGAAAATTCAAATTAATCTCATTTTTTTAAAATGAATCTGCTGTTAAATTCTTCACTGTTATTTATCGGATACCCTGTATATTGATAAATGATATGGAATGATAAAGTAATTATATTAAAACATAAATTTAAGAAAAACACGCTTTTACAATATCCCTCGCTAGCTATTCAAATCAAGCTTCTAAATGCGTCATTTAGAAGTAACCGTTTGCGACGCTTCACACATATATCTCGACGCAGATGGATACAGGCAACTTTTTAAAGCAGTAAATGTTATTTTTATGCCTGGACTTTATACTTTGTAACACACTGTATTTTTGTTCAATGCCCCAAATACAGTTTTCATAAAAAATGTCATGCTTTTCTTAATTTTTCTATAAAAGGGTCTTAAAGAGGTCCAGATAACTCCCAGGATATAAATCCAGAAATCTTTTTACATTTTGTGTTCGAAACGCTCACAATCATGCACAAAATACACGTAGGAGCACAAAATGTTCTTTATTGAGGAATATTTTTGTACAAACATGCACTTTTATGCACCGGTTTAATCCGATATCTTTGACAAGAGCAAATGTATATGAAATTTTTTTTGTAATAAGAAATGAAAATCCATTTTTTCAGTCTTCTACGCAAGGCATCATTTTCATTAAGCGTTCCCTAGCATTTGGTAATAATTAGGACAGATTGATTCAAAAATACACTGGCCCGCACAATTATTCGGACAACGAAAATTTGATTCAAATTCAATCAAGATCTTTAATAACTTTTTCAGTATTACATCGATTTTAATAATTTTTGTGATTATTTTTTCTTATCGAAGCTACAAAAATTTCAAGCGGATTTGTTGCATATGGCCACCATAGCCAAACATAACCGTTGCCTGCTGGCCGCTATTTGTATAGTGGTTGTGTCCTTTTGATGTTGGTCAATCTGAACATTTTCAGTGTTGCCAATAAAAAAATGTATTACAGAACGGTAGTGAAATTGGCGAAGCTGACGTTTAACGTATGACCTAATTAAATTTATATTTTTCATTAACTTACAAAAAAAATACATGGCGCAGGCGCGAGCATTTGGGTTGGATTGATAAAGTTTAAAAAAAAACGCGTATATAGAGGAATTGGATTTTTTGAAAATCATTTATTAGCGACTATTATTATTATTTATTATTATATCTTATATTCTTAGTTAAAAGTTTGTCGTAAAATTAAATTAATTTCTTAGTTTAGTTTAATAGGTAGGATGAATTAACATTTTGCAAACCTAGGATTTATCATTTTTACGTCTTAATGTAGTTTCATTCTTAAAGAATAACCAATCCATGTAATTCGGTTGGTATTGTCAATATTGTAAGTTGCCTAACGACTAACAAGTGTAATAAGGGTTGCGGCCAGTAATAATTCTCCCGCGCAGATACGGTCCCTGCAAGACTTGTTTTTTTTGTATTAAAACAATTATTCAAATATTATCTTGAATTTTATTATCTTCGAACCAGCACTAAACGGGCCTAACACAAATATGTACAGCAAGACATTATTTTGTACTAAAACTATAACCAAATCCAAATAAGAGCTGCACACTAACAAGAATATATTATATTACCCGCCACTGACACGTTTTCACAAGTTTGACCTTCTTCGGACGGTTCCCGCAGTTCCGACAGAAATAAATTGCATGATGCCTCTTGACTTTTAGCGGTCAGATGAAGCAACAACATACAGATCGTGTTATCGTGAGCTACGTATTACCCAAAATAATGACAACACCGCTTGGTTGCGGCTTGCAGGAGGCGGCATTTTTCGTTTTTATTTTTTGAACCGGGAGTCAGCAGACCTCACTTTGCTGTGTTACTGCACGTTGCATTAATAATTTTTGAGCGTTATTTTTGTGTTTTTTTCCCTATGGCTGTTTACACCCCTTCCGAAAGAGTTCAATTAATTAAATGGTTTTATGGAGGCAATTCGGCAGTACAATGTAGAGATTTGTTTTCAGTGACATTTGAGAATAGACCGATTCCTTGTGCAAATTTTGAGACATCTTTTTGTCTTTAAGATTGTAAAAAATGCCACACAAAACGTCAAGAACCACCTGTTGAAGTGGTCCAGGATATATTAGAACGGCGGGAAGAAATGGTTTGCAGTACCCTAGAACTTGATTCGACACGGTCCACCAGAAGTGTTGGAGAGGAACTGGGAATGAGCAATAAAACTGTTGCTCGTATCTGGAAAAAATATGGGAAAAATGTTTCAAGTATTCAAAAACTCAGGAAATATTTCCTGAAGACCAGTGGCGAAGAATGGAATTTTGTGAAACCATGATAGAAAAGGCAAATGAAAACGAATATTTTTAAAAAAATATTTTGTTTTCTGATGAATCTTCTTTTCCATTACATGGCAAACACAATCCTTCCATTGTTCGTTATTGGTCTCAGGAAAACGAGCACAGAAGTTTTCAGTTTCGTACCCAGTATCCTCAGAAATTGAATGTTTGGGCAGATATTTTGGGCGACAATGTTATAGGGCCATTTTTTATTGATGGCACTTTAAACGCCCAAAAGTACCTTGAGTTGCTGCAAAACCAAGTTCTTCCTGCCATTCAAATCCTACCTGATGTAGACCTGAGATCGGTTTATTTTCAGCAAGTTAACTATTCGAATATGCCAAACGCCTTTTTAAAAAATACAATATTTATTTCGTACAAACTTAGCGTAGCTACAATTTCAACTGACTAACTAAAAATTACAAATGGTGGATATTTATATGAGTAAAAAAGCAAGTTAAGCATAAGCAATGGTCAGCATTCTCCATAAGGGACTGTGACATAACTCCTCCACCCCTAGTGACAGCTCTACCGCTAAGGAAGCTGGATCGACTGCTGGTTGTCCTCTTGGCATTCTTTCTGGGCACAGTATCTTTTTCTCAATTTGGCATAACATAGGTAGCTAATCCCAGTTACCAACATGATGTAGATAAGGATTGTCCAAAATGAGGGTACAGCGGGTACTCTGGGGAATTCTAGTGAAGGGTCGATTGCAACTATCTGGCTCTGCAACTCCTGAAGTTCATCTAGCTTTACATCGGTTGATGTGAAACTTAGGTTTAGTAGTGGCAATGGTTCATTGATCTTGTTTAGATCTGGAAACAGTAGTGGTTGTGGGCTGAAGTTTGTGGGTTTATCATCGTTAGTAATGATAAGTTCGTTGACCTTGGCCAAACAGTTGTTCGGAATATTAACCATATAGGATCCTATAAGTTGAACCTCTTCTTCTTGTGCTTGGCATTTCAGTAGAACTAGTGCTTCTTTTGGTAAGACAAATAACCAGTTGTTTGAGCTAGCTAACTGGTTAATTATGATGTGGTTAAGAACGACTTGTATCTGGCTACATATGGAAGTGCTTTTGACATAGGCCAGCAGTTGGACTTCGCAAGGGCTAGATTCCTGAACATCTTGTAGATTAAATTTGTCACAAAGGAACAGCTGTGTGGAGACTTCTTGACAAGCCTGGCTTTGATATGCGTAATGCAATTTGTTTTTTATTATATATTTATTTCGCGGTAATATAACCTTAAACCGACTCTGTACAAGGACAGGGGCAGCATATAAATGAAATATCTCAAAATTTTCGTTAAACGTTACGGGAACATGTAGGATAAATGTAATTCTATTATTTAGAATGTAAGAGCTTATTTTTATTATTTTTTCTATTAAAAGCATGTTCTCAAGTTCAATTTTTATTGGTAGTTGATTAGAACCTACTCGTTGTTCTAATTGTTTTAATTCGTTAAATAGATCTGTGGTTTTAATAATACTAGGATGCATCGTTTTAAGTTTAGCAAAAGTTATAGAGTTTTCTAAGTCTTGTAACGTAGAATCTATAAATTCATAAACATTAACAAGAGCATCAAGAATGTTTCTAATATTATTAGAATTCTGAGTATGATCAAAATCTTTTAGAACATCAGCTATTTGATTTATCCGAAATTCCAACATTTCTTCTCGCTTAGCAATTTGTAAAATTGTGTTGTTAAATTTCTTTATAACACTAAGTATTAAGGAGTTTTGGTTCATTACACTTTGAGACAATTTATTGTCGTTCTTTTGCAGTTCATCGATAAGATGGTCGTAACGTTCACCATCCGCTGCATCTAAGTTACCGGTTATAACCTTAAATGCTGAGCCTACAATATTGATCAACCCGCGTTTCATTCTGTTAGGATGTGGTACAAGCTCTTTAAGTTTATTCTCTACTCTATTTTGAATTAAATCTAATATTTTAAGATAATCATAATTATCTGGCAGATACTGAGGATGTTTAATTAAAAGTGTAGTGATATTTATTGATTTTCTATGCAATTTGTTCATCTCCAACATTATCGGATTAAGGTCATAAACATGAATTAAATTATATTCAAAATCGCGAATTTTAGCATGCCCTAATTTAATTGGTAGAATTCCAGGATTGTCTTCTAATTTGCTTAAGGTAATCCGATCTTGAGGTAATCCTATAGTAGCATGCAGAGTCGCACTGCAAATAATAATTTTTTTTCTTAGCCTAAGCCTGTGGTTGCGATAAAGTAAATGTATGCTTAATATATAAAAATTACTATAAAAATTAAAAAGTAAATATATCTAATGAAAACTTAAATTAATTAACGAACCTACTTAAATATATATATCTACATTTTTTAGTCGAAACTGTACGTGGTTCTCAAAGGCCGTTTAATATTGTCCATATGTATCTTTTTATGAGAATTTGTCTCTACAGTTTTTCGGTTTTCGTCCAGGTTAACAATATGTTCTTTTCCCGAGAATTTGTCGCTAAGTTTTTGCCGACTATGTTTTTTAATAAAAATCTTTTGTTCGGGCTTAAACAACTCTGGGCTATCACGTTTCTGGTTAATGTTTTTTATAACATGTTCTTTATTTCTCATAAGAATTTCGTTAATTTTCGCGTATAGGATTTTTGATTTATCTTTATGTTCACTGATGTAATCTGATAGTAAAATGTGATCAAGATTAAAATCAAAGGGGTCATCTGAAGTTATATGTCCGTTAATTATGTCTATTGGTTTAAGTTTGGTGACTGAATGAAGGGTGTGATTATATGCTAAGACAGCATATTTTATTTTTTGGTCTATTCTTGAGTTTTTAAATCCTTGGGCATTTAAAAGTCTAACATGTTCGGAGATAGTGGAATGGAATCTTTCTATTACTCCATTAGATTGAGGGTGATTAGGCGAAATAAAATGAATTTTTATTTTATGTAATTGGAGAAGTTCTGTGATAACTGTATTTTTAAATTCGGTTCCATTGTCTGAAATAACCTGTTTGGGTATACCGTGATGTGAAAAGAAAGAAATGAGGTGGTCTGCTATTTCATTAGCCGCCAATGATTTAAGCATATAAGCTTGAGCGTATTTGGAAAAACTGTCTAAGATTGTTAAGAATTTTGTTTTTTCTAGGGTGTAGGTGTCAACATGTATAATTTCAAACGGTCGGGTAGCAGTAGGGGTTATATTCATTTCGATATTAATGGGATGACGTTCATACTTTGTTTTAATACAAAGCTCGCATTCATTAATAAAAGTTTGTACCGAATTTTTCAAATTTGGCCAATAATATTTTGCCTTAATTTTTTCTACGGTCTCTTCAATACCTCTGTGGTTACTTTTTCCTTCATGGTAGTTTTGAATAATTTCGGGTATATTGTTTTTATCAGTGACATCCAATAGCTTATTAAGACATCTTTTAAATTGAAGACTTGGCCATCTAAAATTTTTTCGGATAACTTCGCAAAAAGGTTCATAGACATCGTCATTTTCAAAATATAAATAATAAAGTTTATTGGGAACAACTATTTCCTTAATAAACTTTAAAATATCATTTTCAAAATTATTTTTACTAATCTGAACCAAAATTCTTCTTTTCTTTTCGAAAAGAATTGTTATTCTTGGTTTTGTTGGTGAATGATTTACCAAGGATATAAATATTTGGTTTGCACCATAATTAATAGGACCTTCGATTATTGGTACACCTACAATTGGATCCTGTTCTTGATTTGTATGTATGGTGTCATTTTCATCGGGTTCCTGTTCATGTTCTGGTTCCTGTTGCTCATCAGGCATCTCCCTTATGTCATCGTCGGGGTTAACAAACACTGAGGCTAAATCTACGTTATCATTATTGGTGTTATTTTCCTTAGACGTTGAGGGTAGACCAGTGCCTTCTTCTTCAAGTTGTTTGTTAAATTCTTCTATATATTTTTTCAGTGAAAAATCTCCTTCTTTAACGTGTAACTCAATACGAGATAGAGCATCTGCATTGGTGTTAGTTTTTCCTTTTTTATAAGTGATGTTGTAGTCGTATTCTTCGAGTTTAATACGCCAGCGTAAAAGTTTTGAACTTGGGTCTTTGAGCGAAAAAAGCCATTGAAGTGGTTTGTGGTCTGTGATTATGTTAAACTTTCGACCAAATAAGTAGGGCCTAAAGTATTTAGTAGCCCAGACTAAACATAAACACTCCTTTTCTATTGTAGAATAATTTTGCTCTGAGTCATTAAGTGTTCGGGATGCGTAAGCTACTGGCAATTCTCTTCCTGGAGGTCCTTGGCTTAAAACAGCTCCTAAGGCAATATTACTAGCGTCCGTTGTCAGGTTAAATGGCTTTGAAAAGTCTGGATATTGCAATATTGGCTCGCTGGTTAGAAGATTTTTACATGTTTCAAAACAATCTAGAAATTCTTGGTCGTGTACAATTCTTGCTCCCTTTTTTAGACACTTCGTAAGAGGTTTAGTTATTCTTGCGAATCCATTGATAAACTTTCTATAGTATCCCAACAGTCCGAGGAATCCCTTAATTTCCTTTGTTGTTTTAGGAATTGGATATTTCTTGATAGCGATGATCTTTTCGGGGTTGGGTTTTACTCCATGAGGGGTAACGATATGACCAAGATAGGCTACCTCTCGTCGTAGGAATTCGCTTTTGTCAAGTTGTATTTTGAAGTTCGCTTCCCTTAATCTCTGAAATACTTGTTTAAGGTTTTCAATATGTTCTTGTAGTGACGACGAAAAGACAATTATGTCGTCCATGTAGACTAAACATTTCTCGTTTTGGATACCCTTGAGAATAGAATCCATTGCTCTTTGAAACGTCGCGGGGGCGTTCTTAAGCCCGAAAGGCATCCTTAGGTACTCAAAGTGTCCACTTTCTGTGTTAAAGGCAGTCTTTTCAATATCCTTTTCATCCATCTCAATCTGGTGGAATCCCGACGCTAGGTCCAAAGTAGTAAAGTACTGACATCTTCCTAATTTGTCCAGTAAGTCTGTTATATTTGGAAGAGGAAATTTATCACCAATGGTCTTTTCATTCAATTTTCGGTAATCCACAACTACTCTCCATTTTTGTTGGCCGGAAGCGTCCATCTTTTTTGGGACTACCCAGATTGGGCTCGACCAGGGGCTATTTGATGGTCTTATGATATTTTGATTTAACATTTTGTTTATCTGACATTCTACTTCTTTTTTATGGATAAACGGGTATCTATAGGACTTGGTATAAATGGGAATTTCATCTGTTGTTTTTATTGAGTGTTTTATTTTTGTTGTAAAAGTTAAGGGCTGGTCTTCCTGATAAAAAACGTCAGCGTATTTTTTACAGAGGTTAAGAATAGCTTCCTTTTCTTCGGGATTTAAATGATCTACTCTGATTTTTGAAGAATCTAATGTAGGATTATCGCAATGCACGTCATTAAAATTGTTGAGGTTAATGTCAGTAAAATTTTTTCGAGAAAATTTTTCTACTTCTAATGGTTCAGAAAAATCTAAAATAACTTCGTCACAAGAATTATTTAAAATCGTGGTTAGCGCATGACCATTTTTTGCTAAAGTTAAACATTCGGGGATTTCGCAATTATGTATTTTCGTGTGCGGTATTATAACTTCTCCATTTTGAATATTAGTTTTAATTTTTATGACTTGCTCGGTTCTAGAAGAAACAGTTACACAATTAAGTTCCATTTTGGTCTTATGAAATTCTAATTTGATTTTCGAAAACGGCGTTAACAGAAAGCCTTTTTTAAAATCGATACTAGCTTCTAGCAGTTTCAGATTATCTAATCCTATTAAACCGTCAAAAACATTATGAAACTTAAATAAATAAAACTTTAAGTCTTTATTTTTTTGCAATTTAAAAATTTTTGAAGCCGGTACTGTGGTACTAAATTTGTGAGAGGATTTTTGAAAAACTGTGCTAACGATAAAAGGGTCATTGATAATTCGGTCAGGAAAAAATTTAAAAGCAATTTCCGGATTTAAAAATGATTTTGTTGATCCTGAATCGATTAAAAGTTTTATACCGTATTCCGGGAAAATTATATATGATAATTCGCTGGAGTTCGAATTAGTAGAGTTCAAGGATATTACTATTTCTCGTTGCTGAGATGACTTCGCTTGCGAAAATTTGATTCCTGTAGGTCATGATTTTCAGTATTCCTATCATCAGCTGTGGTTTCGTTGACCGTCTCATATGAACTTGTCGCCTCATCGGTAACTTGGTATTCTTGATAAGGATTGTCGTACACGTGCTCTTGGTCGTAGTACGTAGGTGCATTATAATAACACATCGGAGAATAATACGGGTCAACATAGTGGGCGTTTTCGTTATCATCATACATTTCTGTGGAATATAATTCCTCAAAGATGAAATTGGGTTGGCTGCCTGTATTTCGAAATATGTTTTGATTTTTGTTATGTGGTTGGTTTGGCTTAGGGCCACTAGAACAAATGCTCATTGGTTCAGGGGCAGGCAGTGGTTTATTTTGGTTGGGTCCAAATACATTGACCTGATTTGGTCTGGGATAAATTTTAGACGACGGGAAAGGGAATCGTTGAAAATTATTTCCAGGGTTTCGTTGGAAATTATTCCCAAAATAATTTTGCCTAAAAAGGTTAAGATTTCCAGATGGAGGTCTAAAAATATTTGGCCTTGGCATTGGGGTTTGATGATTATTAAAATAAGAAAAAGGTTGGGGTCTAATTTGACTATAATTTGGTTGCGTTCTATTTTGTTGGGGTTGAGATGTATTATTTGATTTAATTTGAGGATTTTGTCTTATGTTGTTTTGAAAATAATGAGTATTGTTTTCTTGAGTCACGAATTGTAAGGCTTGAGCTAAGTTCAAAGGTCTCATGCATCGAATAGTTGTCCCTAAGGGTTCTTTTAGGCCAGAGAGAAAAGTTTTTAAAGCTAGTTCATTATATAACTGTTTTTTGGTATTTTTTCCTTCAATGCTGTTTTCGTTTATATCAATATGAGAGCATAAAAGATTTAAAATATGAAGAACTCTATCGTAAAATTGGCTAGGTTGTTCATTATTGTTTTGTCTCAACATGACGAGATCCCTATTAAGACATGTTTCGTCTCGTTGATCCGCAAAGTTACGCCTTAAAGTATCTTTCAAATCGTCCCAAGTTGTAACGTTTTGTATATTTATGATAACTTTTGCTTGTCCGGTTAGTTTTCCAATTAAGCAATTTAACAAAAAGATATTTTGAAAATCAGCTGGGTTTGATGCCCTATAAAAATTAGTTATAAGACTTTCACAAGTTGATAGATAGCGATGTAAATCGTTAGGATTTCCATCGAATGTCGGAACACAATTAAGATATTCCGGTTTGAATTGACTCATTATTGATGCTTTTGTATTACCGTTATTGGAAAGAAATTTATTTTCTTGAGAAGTCGATGCAGAATAATTGTTATCACTAATTACTACTAAATTATCGATTTCTAATTTAAAATTACTTTCAATAGGATTGAATAATTGATTTTTAGTACTTGAGTCAGCTGAAGGTTCACTTATTTTTAAAACATTTAATTCTTCGATTATATCATCAAGCTCTGACATTAAAACAAGTTTCCAATTCAAATTGCACTTACATTAATATTCCTAGGCTTATTATTCTGGTCATATTCGGTCCTATAAGGATGATCCTTCCAGAGGCAATGTAGTCCTACTCGAAGCAGCAATCCTTGCGAAATTGCCCTATGTAGTGGCAGTTTCCCAGCAATCCAAAAAGCACTTAACGATTAACCACTTTCCAGATCACAGTTTATACAGCTCACAATGTTCTTAAAAGTCCGATGTACCGTCGAACTTAGCGAACCGTAGATCCGAATCCGTGATTTTAAAAGACTTCTACGATAGAACGACTTTACACGAATACTACCGACTGCGCCAGTTAACTATTCGAATATGCCAAACGCCTTTTTAAAAAATACAATATTTATTTCGTACAAACTTAGCGTAGCTACAATTTCAACTGACTAACTAAAAATTACAAATGGTGGATATTTATATGAGTAAAAAAGCAAGTTAAGCATAAGCAATGGTCAGCATTCTCCATAAGGGACTGTGACATAACTAGCAAGATGGCTGTCCTGCTCATAACGCGGCTAGGGTAAAAGAATTTTTAACAAATACTTTTCCTAACCGCCTTATTAGTGGGACTGGCGATATTAAATGGCCTCCTAGATCTCCAGATTTGTCTCCAAATTACTTTTATCTGTGGGGTTACCTTAAGCAGACCATTTACAAGCATGCATTTAGTAGGCCAACAAATTTAGAGGAGTTGCGAAATAAAATTGTCGAAGGTGCCAATTCCATTTTACCTGAAACTCTTTTGGAGGTGCGAAATAGCTTTTACGATAGGTTAAGTTTTTGTTTAGCGAAAGAAGGCGGTTTATTTAAGCCTTTTATTTAAAAAATGATATGTTGTTATTTGTGTTTATTAGAGTTTTATTTCTGATTTTTTATTATATTTTTATCAGAGTTGATATTTTATTTTTTATTAGAATAATGCTTTAATTTTCATTATGCAAAACACTGCATTTGAAACATTTTAAAAATGCCTGGATTTTCGCGTGATATTTTGGGACATTTTGTCGCCAAACGACGCCGCTCCTACGAAAGTCAAATGTTTACTAATCCCGTCCTCGGGGTCTCGGGCCGGCCGGGGCGGTGCTCTGTCGCAGGCACACGTACACGCGCGACGTTACAAAATTTCGCCTCTATGCGGTTTCCTATAAGTAACGAACGAAAACACGATCTGCATAAACAGAAATCTACTTACGAACGTACACGGATGACTTCCGTAGTTAAACCCAATTTAACCCCCTGCATTTATAGACGGTTCCCGCACCTCAGATGCCAATTTCTGTAGCGTATACGGACGGCTTCCGCAGTGAAAGAGTTAAAAAAGGGCCCCAAACTTTGCTGGACTGTTTTCGATGGGCCACCCTGTAAAGAGTGGCTAATTTTTACTTTATAAAGCCTTGCTAATTACAAACCCTTATACAATCATGTATATTTTAATTTTTTAGATGGTTGTACCTATTAATATAAAAACACTGTTAGTGTAAAAATAGAAAGAAAATAAAAACTTTTTAACTACATTTGTTAAGTCAACACAAGTAAAAATTTAAATTAGGATTTATAAGATTCAAGTTTATCAGAATAATAGAAAAAATATTTTAAAGTTCATGCATCTATCTCAAGTGAATTGCAACTTTGTCTCATTTTAGCTGAGGATTCCTTTCTTTCGTAAATTTTAACGAAATTCTTAAAGAAGTACAAGAAAAATCTCAGATATAATGCAATTATCTTAAATTCTTAAATAAATTTAACTATCTATTTTGTTTTTGTAATTATAACCTCCCAAAAACTTTAATTGTTTTGTTTCCCTATAATTGGCACAACTGAAATTTGTCAGAGTGACCAACATCGAAAGGACACAATCGCGCAAAATGACGGCGGCCTAGGTCTACGTACTTTGGTCTATTTACTTTTCATTGAATTGGTATATTTATTAAGTTCGTCATCTAGATTGACGTGTTTTATGTTTAAGAACTTTGTAAGGGTGGTTCGTTTTGAAATGAAAGCACTGTATTGGATTTATTCGTTATTCTGTAAAATTAAAAACACTCAAGGCATATACACTTACAAGAAAACAACTATTTTAGGACAACTTAATCCCCAACTCCGCCTGGAAAGACTACTCGGCCAACACAAACTACGCGTACGACTCCTCCTTAGAAAGAGAAACGGCACAAAAAAAGCAACAGCACCAAAATGGAAACGAACGTGGGGCGCCGCCCCAGGGACGCCCGCGTTCCCATCCCCCAAGACCCACGGGACGCCCGCCGAGTGTACCCGCAACTCAGGCCCCGGCGGGCGACTCACGGAGTCTCCAGAGACCCAGGAGCGCCGTAATACCCCCGCCCAACGACCGTAGTACCTTCTCGTTACCGCGCACGCAGTACGACCGGCATACAGTCGGCGCAGCCAAGGGAGGACAGATGCCCGCCGATTTTTATTTTATGCCATCCCAACGGAAATATTCGGGGGAGGTGGTGCGGGTCTTCGTCGATTATAATGGACAAAAAAGGGAATATTAGGCAGCAAAAGTACTGAACAATTGATGCGTAAAAATCGTAACCGGCAAGATGTTTGTGAATGATTCTACAGGCAATTTGCGAAAGAACGACGCAAACTACACATTTTGAGTCTTAAAGGTGATCAAGTTAGAAAGTTTAAATTATGCCATAGGCATAACTTTGAATTAGATCTGGTTTATTTATTATATTTTGTTTTTGCAAAGGAGTCAACTTATTAAATTACAGTAAATTCGTGCAATGGTAAGATTGGTTTATATAAAAACAAAAAAGTTTTTAATTTGAATCACGCGGTTATTAATAAATGCGTTATAAAGGTATCTCCGCTAATGGTCGGCCATTAGGCTCACTTCACACGTACAAGGTGCTGCTCGAGTTATGTGTGTAAATACGGACGAAATTACGGACTAGCTGGTAAAGTTCCTGTGTGTTATCAGGCAGATAAATTCTATCCTCTCGGTAAACCTACCTGTAGCTGTATTTTAACCTTTTGTTAAATAACAGAAGGTTTACAATTTGGCAACAACGTAATTGTTCTGGTCGGTACAATAATCTTAAGAAAAAAAGAAAGATTAGAGCTATGAATCTCCGGTCCTGAGAAAATAAATGAAATAAACAAAAATAATGGATTTTTAATTTGTGATAATAGTTACAGGTACTTGCATACTTGTTTTGTGCCAAATCCGATATTCTTTCTGTTAGTACTAGCATTAATAGGTATTTGCATTTTCGCTAATTGTTTGTAAATATCCCACCAGACATTTGCCAATGAATCACAGTACACAGTTTTTTAGAAACAGTATACTGTGCAGTACATTTGTAGAATTTTAATCAATTTTTTGTTGAGCGTTTAGGGACTGCCCTTAAGATATCATGATCATAGTAAGTGACTGAATATAGTGGCTCAAATTTGACGTTCACCTATATAGGATCTCTTAGATGTATGTTTTCTTTCATTTCTCATATAACAGTGGCATAGCCAGCAAAGAGGGGCAGGTGAGGGAAGGGTGTAACCTTACGTCGGGCATTATCATATTAAATAAAGAGAGATTTATTAGATATAGAGAGATTAAGAACAAAATTTAGAATATTATACACAAACTTCTTGCAAAACTATGCAAGCTCTAACTCTTTGAAAAATTTGAGTTTATAAATTTCGTGGTAAACCTTTTATACGCTGCTTTTTCCTGTTGTTAACTTATTCTACTGGTAAGCAAGAATTATCCTGCTGGTAAGACAAACAGAAAGTTCATAATTCAATTTTTAATATTACCTGCAGGATAACTTTTCCAAACACTTTACCAGCCGGTCCATAATTTGGCCCTAAATAATAAAATACGTGCGTAAATTGTGTATTCTTCTATTGTGTATTGATTTATTCAGATTTATCTTGGAAATTATATTGTCAGTCTCTTGAATAGTTGAAAACTTGTTATCGTTAAAACTCAAAATCAAACATAACTAAATGGGGCATGACGTAATTTCCGGGGACTGTCAACTCTCATTAGGTTTGCTTCACAAGTATGAAGTGATAATGTAATGAATAAGATAATGGGTCGTATAAGTAAAGTGAAGCACATGCTTTTACTCTACCTCCGTCTTATTTTGTCGCATTAAAGCGGAATGTGTTTATCCCAAAAAACTAAAGCAAAAGCATGTGCTTTTGTCTTATTCATATGAATAAGAGCATGATGATCTACGCAAATTTGCTATTAAAAGTGCTTTCTCCTAAGCCGGTTGAAATTTTTAATCATATCATTGCTTGTAGTCATATGAATATTCTACTTTTCGAAATGTTAACTCTTTAGGCTTTAGATGACTAAAACATTATGTGAAAAATACCCCTTGTGTGCCATAATTTTTAAGCTATTTTGATTGTATAAAGCTAAAATCATATTTAAAAGTCGGCGGCTCACAAATCAGTTAATGAATATTTGAAATATTAAGAAAACTTAAAAACCTGATTGTAACCTTTTTGTATTTTCTTTCTCTAATAGAGTTACTATAATGTTGCTAACTCTCTTTAAACTCTTATCTAGTCGAAGTATTTTTTACCATTTTTAGTATATACGGACAATATTATATCTTATTGTTATTAACAAGTTTTTTGAAGATTCTATAATTTGTTTTTCTAAAAGAAAATTAAAGGTTAAAAAATAGGCATGTTGCATTAATTTGTATGTAACGTTTAACAGTGCAAAGGAAACTATCCTAATATCAAAAACACTTTATTTGGGTAATGTTATGTCAAGTGAATCATAATTAACTAGTATTAGGGTTAATTTAACACAAAATTGGCATTCTCGCATCAATTCTAATTTGGGTTGCAGGCAACCGATCAAGACTTTTCAAACTGTTTTTTTTAAGTTTCCAATTATTAAAAAAACAAATATAAGCACATAAATTGCTTGTCAAAGATAGCATCAGCATTACAACTTACTGAAGATGTTACGCGTCAAGGCCCTGAGGGCGCCCCACTAGTATGCGTATACAAAATAATGTAACATGTCATATTGTATATAGCATAAACTATAACTTAACAATATTAAGTCTTTATGTATAGAGTGTAAAGAGTGAGAAAAAAGTAAATTTTTGAGAGTATTGGAAGGTCTATTAAAAAAAAAGCAAGACATATCAGTTAAAGTAACAATACAATTAAATATTCTCACTCTACATTAGAAATTATTTGTAAATAATCTAGTTTTTATTTGCTAAGTATAATTAAATGTACAGAAACATTATGGTGTCTTGTTTAATAATAAGTTGTTAAACATTAAATAAATAAATTAATGCAACAGTAGAGTAGAAATAATTACTACTTATATTGATGAAAAGTTAACCAATTTAAATACTTTATTTTAGAAAGTTATTAATTATTATTTTATATTTGTAATATATCAGATAATAAAATAAATACATATAAAATTGCTTTTCTTATACAATTTTTAACGAAAAATAGAAAAAAATATGTTTCCTCATTCATGGCTTTTAAAATACAGTTTTCATTCCTTTTTAGATCCTTCTATAAATAAAAAAAAAATTAGAAAGTTTACACGCTAATTGGACACGTGATGTAATAGAAACATTTATTGGAAATAATAGACTTTGGACGAGATATCAACAATAATCTTAAGGCTTCAATTAGAACTGTCAGATTTTAAATCCGCAATGGTCCAGTGATCAAAATATTTGCTCATTCTACATTTCTTCCATCAATAAGCAATATGACATTCTGGCAAACTCGCACTGCGTCACTCTTTACAGTGATTAACTGCTTCCTAAGGTGTCTATTTCCTCAATTCTGCTTTATAATTGATTACATTTTTATAGTCACATTATTCACCTAACTTCACGGTTGCAAAATTATTTAAACAACATTTTTACTATGCTAATGTATATTATTTTAATTATTTATTTATCAACAGTAAGCCGTTTTACAAAATATAAGAACTTAAATTCCAAACACTTATTACCTAGATATTAAGACCTAACACTTTCAGTTCAAATAAAAATGTAATTTATTAAATATTGTTTCTGTGGGGCCTTCAATAGATAGAGAGAAATGTTTTGAATGGATTCTGTAACATGTTTGAAATGTCACTTTTCCCAAAACATACCTGCAGTTAATTGAATTATGTAAAATTTAGAAAAGAATAGGCATATCAGACATAATCTACGATTCTCAAGGTAATTTATATTAAAAGCAGCCATGACATAGATATAATCTGTATGATAGTTACGATAGAAATCTTAAGAATATTTTCAATTTCATTAAAATGAATGTCGAAATTGGGATGGATAAGCCAAGATAGACAGGACATATAAAACTAAAAATTAAAAAAAAATGCATAAAAAATCAGAACTAACTCTAGCAATAAAATCTAAGTTTCTATAAGGACATTGCAAAATATTACTTTTAGGATCATAAAAAGATACTCAAAGATCTTTTAACACTTCCGCCCTTCTTAATAACTTATTATCAATCACATGTAATTGGAGATTTAAATTTGGCAAGAAATTTAATGACACATCAATATTAAGAAGCATTTCATTTTAAATTTAAAAAATATAGTCTGAATACTTGTAAATCATGATAAAACATAAAAAAGTTTAAGCCAAGTAAAAAACGAGAATAAGTCATTAACAAATAACAGAAACAAACTAGGGGCTGTTTTCTACTGGTAAGAAAACTCGTTAACCATTTTATGATACAATCCGCCAACCCATATGCTGGCAACCTGGCAAACAATAAAGTAGGATAAAGTAGCCTTATCGAGTTAATTACTAGATCACCTGTATTCTTCTCTATTGATGCACTTCTTCAGTCCTATTGATGTAGTTAATAACAATTTTCAGCATCAACATTATATCGTCGTCATTGACTTCGCCCTTAATTTTCTTTCTCTACCGTGTTCAGCATGAGGCTTTTTTGACCACTAATCCAACTTTTAGCAGTCTTAGGTTTAAAATGTCTATATTTGGCAATACTATGTTTATTCTTTAAGCTTAAATTTTTCCCTGGTAAAAACGTCTGGTCCGTACTATTGTACGGTACAGAAAGCTGGACATTGAAGGTTAGCATAATGAATAGACTGGAGACATTTGAAATGCAGATCTATCGAAGAATCCTTATAGTCCCATGGAAAACAAGAAAAACCAACGACGAAATTTTGAAGTCGATAAAAGCACGCCAATTGCTGGGCACGATAAATCGCAGGAAAACAGCGTACACGAAACATGCGTTATGCAACGAAAAATACTATTAATCGAATGAATAATGGAGCGAAGAAGAAGTTTAGGCAGAAAGGGGATGTCGTGGGTCGGAAATATCAAACATTGGACAAGAATAGGAACCACATGAATATTAATTCATACCACTAAGATGGCAAGCATACATTCATGAATAGTACGGTAAAAAATAAAAGATCAAACGATTAAAACCAATATATTACACCCAAAGATATGGAATAAATCATATTTATAGACTAAACTAAAATTATGCAAGTACAGCTTGACGGTAAATTTCCTCAGTAAAATATGATATAAATTAGAGACATCTAAAGGCAAAATTAAAAACATTTAGAAAAAAAAATCTTATTTGTATAATCATTATTAGTTACATATGTATGCCTTTACTATTATTAAATCATTTGCCTACTGATAAATTATAGGTATACTAAGCAAAATTAAGATATTTTTCAATATTCCCGTTTTTTTCCAAATTTTCTTGTAGGCAAATATCGCAAGTATTATATACATTAAATATTGTTTCCTTGAAATTAAATAAAATATAAGTTTTTACATTTGTTGAGTAGAGTTTCCGTTCCATGTTTTGTCCTCGTCGTCGTCTTTTCTAATATCTGTTAGACGTCGAATGTTTCCTTGCTTCTTAAAGGCCTTTGTTTCGTTGGTAGTTGAAGACGGTCCATTTGATGGTTGCCTAAAATAGAAAAATTTTCATGGGGCAAAATCTGGAAATTAGGTATGGAAGAGTGGAAATTTTTCTCTGCGTACCAACTGATGAAATTGGTTGAAATTCCCTCATTTACATATTTTACAAGAAAAAGGCATTTTACTTAATACCTGGTATACAAATTGTAATATTTAAATAGTAGGATTACATCATCAATTAAACACTATAGACATAAAAGACCAAATTGTGAAGTCAGTTTTTACAAATTCCAGGTATTTAAATAATTTGGAATAATTTTCAATTTGAATCCAGGAAGTTTTTGATTGCTTGTGTGTTATTGGCCCCAACTCATTGTATTCTTGGACTTCTAAAGTAATTTCTTTCTTTGAACACACTGTTATATATTCCGGGTCTTTTGCACAGTCTTCGGCGCAATTTCTCATTTACCTTAGACCTTTGGAGTAATTTTCATTTTTATTTCAAATTTACTTTTTAGTCGTTGGGACGTATCTTGTGTCCTCTTGTGACTGTTGGATGTTCATATGAATTTTTCGTTTTTTTTTTTTGACGTTTTCTATCTACCCTAGAAGTTGTAACATGATCCACGGGACACCCTTTATATTCCTGACATTTAAAGCAATTTTAAGCATCTCATTCCTTGTCTAAACTGAAGTTAAAAAAAAGCATTATAATTCAACATGCTGGAAACAATTGCCCTTGAGCCTTTGAAATAATTTTTTCTAAACGCGATTAAAATATCGAAAGGTAGACTTAAAATATTCAATATATCCGTAAATTATTAAAAAATACATATTTTTTACTTGTATTTTGTTACAAGATTATAGACCCAATGAATAAATGAGATGCCGGTGCATTGTTGCTCATCAGTTCTACCTCTTTAATTAGTCGCAATAAAATAACTCATTCATTAGTAACGAATTAAAATATATTACTTATTATCGGAATAAACATAAATGAAACTAAACATAAATTGATAACAATAGATTTACTTGTATCTTTGAATAGTGGACCTCAAAGAATAAGCGTTCGCTCCTCTTTCTCTGGCCACTTCCCTTCTACTTTTAATAAAAACGAAGGTGGGCATCGCTGTGACGCCATACTCCGATGAAATGTCGCTATTTTTATCGACGTCAACTTTAAGGAAAATGACATTGGAAAATTCCTTGGCCATGCTTTCTAGTTCGGGAGCGATCATCCTGCACGGTCCGCACCATGTGGCAAAGAAGTCTATGACAACCAGGCGTGACCCCGCGTTCTTTAAACGACTTTCCAAATCGTATTTAGAGCGGACCTCGGTGACGGAATTCGATCTGAAACCAAATTCAGACTATTGTAGAAAATGTTATTACTTTAATTAAATCAGATTGTGTGGTTTAAACGCAGGATGAGGTTAAAATTGAGCCACAAAATACTAATATATAACAATTACTTGAAAAGGTGAATAATACTCACACTCCGAAAAGTTAAAAGTCTCACCGAGGACTTCCATGTCCAAACTAAAATGGTCTTCGTCCTTGTTTTATACACTCGAACTTTCATTCATATTTTAAAAACCAGAAATAAGTTGCTACTATTAAGCACAAATTACAATAAAACACTAAAGACATAAATATACTTTGCTCAGTTAAATTGTATAATCGACAATACAGGATGTCGCAGATAAAATTATATACATAGGGATTTCGTAAACGATAAGAGAAATAGTTACAGGGGTTTTCAAAATATCGGGCTGAATCTAAAAATTAGGTTTTTAAAAAACCTGCAATATCGTCGCCACCTTGAATCCGATTTTAATAAAATTTGGCACTTTTGGGTTATCTACTATGACCAATCGATTGAGGTTAACGATATTTTTCTAGGAATATTATATTTTCTGGAACCATAGTCAACTTTGCTATTTCTCATGGACGCCATATTAGATTTGTGTGTTCTAGTGGTTAACATTTTGAAATTATTGATTTATGGGCTACTCTGAAGTGTTTTTTTAGTCTTTTTTCAAGAATCAATTAAAGTCCATTCATGAGAAGTCAAGATAATGGAGTTCTTATTCCAGGAGTACCTGTAAAAAATTAAATAATTTGTCTCGTATTGGCAAGTGAATATCTTGGGTTCTAGTGGTTAACATTTTGAAATTATTGATTTACGGGCTACTCTAAAGTCTTTTTTAGTCTTTTTTTAAGAATTCATTAAAGTCCATTCATGAGAAGTCAAGATAATGGAGTTCTTATTCCAGTAGTACCTGTAAAAAATTAAATAATTTGTCTCGTATTGGCAACTGAATATCTTGGGTTCTAGTGGTTAACATTTTGAAATTATTGATTTACGGGCTACTCTAAAGTCTTTTTTAGTCTTTTTTCAAGAATTAATTAAAGTCCATTCATGAGAAGTCAAGATAATAAAATTCCTACTCTAGGTGTAGCAAATAAAATAATTTGACTCTTATTGGCAAGTGAATATCTTGGGTTCTATAATATATCTATTCTATTATAGTAGTTAACATTTTGAAATTATTGATTTACGGGCTACTCTAAATGGCAGAAAACATAAATTTATTCAAAAAAACATTTGTTCACTTAGTTGGCTGTGAAAACTGTTGTTATTTGTTTAATTAGATGCACAATGGTTGGGTAATTACAACATAAATAAAAACTACTTGCGTACAAACGACATAATTTATTAGCAACGAGAAACGAAAACGACAGAAACGAGAAGCATACATTTACCGGCGCAACATTCGATTTTTTAAAACCGACTAACTCATACAGCTCCGGAGACAATTTTGCAAACGCCTTTTGTTCTCCATCCCTTGATATATCACATACATCCCTATTGAAATGCACTACAAAACCATGACTTGCCAATTTCTTGACTGATATCAAGTTACAATCGAGCTGTGGGACATACAGCACATTATCAAGATTTAATTTCTTATTTTTTCCATTTTCGATTAGGCACTCTATTGAAATGGATCCTATTCCTTCAACTTTTGACAGCTGACCCTTTTCCGCCAGTTGAACCAGACCATTTTTAGTAGCAAATTCCTTAAAAAACTGTTTTGAATTTACCATGTGGCTTGTTGCTCCCGAGTCTATGAACCAAGAAGTAGATTGACCACTTAACTTCTTTGTATTCAAGCAAACATGTTCATACACTCTCTTACTTTCTCCATTAGCAACAAAACAAGCCTCACTGTTCTCACCCTCAGCCACAACATTAGCTCGAACTTTATCCTTGCTTTTACTTGCTTTAAATTTATAGCAATCCCTCTTAAAATGCCCTTTTTTTAATTCATCAATTAATTTACTTTTGACAAATTCTAAAGTAAATTCCTCAGGCGGTTTGCTTTCTAAGGCTGTGATTAAAAAACTATAGGAATCTGGGAAACTCCCCAACAATAATCCGGCAGCAAATCGATCCTTTATTTCCTCACCCAATGCAGCGAGCTTATTTAGGATTTCCAGGAACATACTAATATGACTCTCCATACCTCCACCTTCTTCCAATGATAGTCTACACAATTTCTTTAAAAGAAATACTACGCTGGATAGAGTAGAGTTTTGGTGGTATTCTTTAAGAGCGTTCCACGCATCATGGGCATTTGTTTTATTTCTAATATGAACTATTTGATTTGTGTAAACAACCAAACCTATGGTTGATAACGCCCTGTCATTTTTCCTGACCCAATTTCTATCCCGTTTACTTTCCACAGGTATTTGTGAAGACACAACTTCCCACAAATCAGCGTTCACTAATAACATTTTCGTCATAAAGGACCACGATTCATAATTCTGTCCGTTTAACTTCTCGATATTATACTTTACGGCCTCCGCCATGTTTTGTTTAATCGATTGTCGACCACTCCCCGTTATCTTGTGCCGCTAATAATCCTCGGTAAAACCGAAACCCGCGATAATTATACCAGTTTTATTATCGCTACCCTTAAACCACGTCACCTGGGCCCATAACCTGTTCTTATTTGTTTAATTAGATGCACAATGGTTGTAATTACCTAACCATTGTGCATCTAATTAAACAAATAACAACAAAAACAAGGGCTGCTAATAAATTATTTTTTTTATTGAAACAAGAAAATCAATTCATTTATATGAAAATTAAATAAAAAAAAATTGAAACAATGATTATTTCTATCTTGCAACGATAAATGAAATTAAACAAATAACAATCAACAATTTACCAAAATAAAATACACCTCTGAATCGTAACCAAACAAGCATTTTTGACAATTTGTTGTGGCATTCCTTGAGTTGCTTGTCGCACGGCTGCTTCAAATTCCTGTACTGTAGTGTGATTAGTGTAATACACTTTATCTTTTAAGTATCCCCTTATACAGAAATAAAAGGGCTTCAAATCAGGTGAGCTGGTAGGTCATGCAATAGGACCTCCTCTTTCCTATCCAATTATTTCCATATTTTTTATTTAGGTAATTAGAAATAAATGCAGAATTGTATGCAAGGGCGCCATCTTGTTGGAACACACATGTTGGTTATGTCGTGAAGTGGCAACCCTTCTTTAGCTTCAATTTGCCGAAGCGACATGCGCAGATTTTCGACGACACTTTGCAGTACTAAATTTTCGTCGCTATTTCTGTTGGGCTTGTTAAATGATTCATATCTTCAATAAATTATCTCGCAATCTACTAAAAGTCACTAAACCTGCTTTTCGTCTTTCTAAAAAGCGCTCATTGTACATTTCCCTCGCTCGTTCAGCATTTCTGCGGCACAATATGGAGCAATCATATAAATTTACCTTTTCTCTATTTGTAAATCTCTCCATCTTAAACTTAGTGTTAAGTAAAGAGAGTTTGAAAACATCTTGTCGGACTTGCATTGTCTTATTTATTTAATGTAACACGACGTTTCGGTTGGTAAGTATCTCCAACCGTTATCAAGTGTAAACTGATTTTTTAACAGTTCTTCAGACCAGAGAGTCTTATCGGTTTCTCTAAGGCCGTTAGGCTCTGGTCACCCTCGGTGGGGCATGACGGGTCCATTAGGAGACCTATATGCATAACTGCCTCGGCAGCCCACTGTTTCGACAATTCATTCATTCAATATCGTTAACGTCAATCGATTGGTCGTAGTAGATAACCCAAAACTGCCAATTTTTATTAAAATCGGATTCAAGGTGGTGACGATATTGCAAGTTTTCTAAAAGCCTAATTTTTAAATTAAGGCGATATTTTGAAAACCCCTGTAAATATCGTGGATCATAATATCCCATCTGATTGGGCTTGAAACAGCACAACTTTTTTCCCATTTAACCGAAACTATATCTCTTAACGTTTACGAAATTCCCATGTATATCATTTTATTTGGGACACCCCGTATAACGATTTGTTAAATTACATGACTCAACTTTAAAATCATCCTGAATTAAAAGCATAAATATATTTTGGTAAAAATAGACGAAAAGAATAACGTTGTCGTGAAAATCGTGGATGTTTCATTACAAGGAGTACAATATAAGCTCAGTCAGATTACAATTACATCTACAGGGCTATTTAATACGAAACTATAACACAAAACATATTTTTAGTTTATAGCTTTCTTTAAGTCTAGAAATCCCAGTTGCGAGGAAACTTTCAGATCGAATTGGGTCCTGCAAGAAGTAGGGCATTATTAAGATATCTAAGTGATTTGGTAGGTTCAGGCCAAAAAATATAATTTTAAACAAACGTTTGTGTACATATTAAGTCGACTTTTCGATCTCCGTGAAGTCACTCTCAGGACTTATTTTAACCGCAGAGCCAATTTACAAGAATAAGTAAAAAATAGCACAAATTTTAGTACCTGAAGTTTTAACTTAAATGAATTAGTATAGTTATCTGAAAAGGGGTCAAAGCTAAGTATGTAGATCATATGCTCTGGTCATTCTGGTGATTGGTCAAAATAAACCGTAATGAGCATGATAAAAAGGCAAACAAAACTATTATCTGTTATTGATATTCACATTGAATGGTAAATTCTCAAAATACCAGGGCAATAATAAATTCATTGAGATAATAATTCCAAATGGGAGTAAATACGAATTAGTCGTCCTCACTTTACTATTAATAGTAAATATATCTTTCTTTTTTAATTAATATGAAAGTTCTGGTAAATTTTAAATTTAAATTTCTGATCAACCTTGAAAGCTAGGAAACAAAGAAATGTACAGATTCAATTGTTTCCACATGGTTAGAACAAAACAAAGGTAAAAACACAAAGTCACGGTCTCATCAAATCCATATAATTTTTTTAAAGCTACACGTGTTTCGCTCCTATCGGAGCATCATCAGGCCTAAAAAATACATTAAGATATTTTTCACAAAACAAAAAGAACGCTTATAAAACTCATTACCTAGACCTACACAGATCACATTACAACTAACAACAAAAGAAAAGCTAGGTTAAGTTAACAATTCTCACCATAGATAAAAATATATGCTTAAAAAAATAAAAATGTAAAATGTCACCAGTGGTGAACGATCCAGCAACCTTTAGATTCACAGGCGCGCGTCTAACCCATAGGCCACCAAGTAACATGATCAAACATGGAGAACAATCCGAACTATACTAATATATGTGAATATAAGTAAACAATCTTCACAATAAAAACTAAAAATATCTAAAATCGAAAAAGAAGAAATGACTTTTTAAGAGAGGTTGTTATAAATGAGGTGAGGTTCAAACGTGAAAATACCGTTCACACACACAAGGACAGGGCTCTTCTTAACTTTAGTTATTTCCATTTTTTCTAACAAGTCCAGTTTTTTGCCTTTTGAGCACTCATGCAAAATATCCGCCCCCTGAGTTAAAGAAAAACCATGTGAGGAGGCCAATAAATGATTTGCAAACGCCGTTTTAGTTTCGATCATGTCAGTATCCCTATACCTGTCCACCAAACTTGTATGTTCCTTTATTCTGGTGGAAATTTTTATCCCCGATTGCCCTATGTAACTAGCATTACAGTCATTACATCTTAATGAATACACCCCTGATTTTGAAAAGAAATCTGCCTTATCTATTGTACTAACTAGCTGACTTTTTAAACTGTTTGTAGTTTTAAAAGCAATTGTAAGATTTGTAGACTTGAAAAACTTTGCAAGCTGAAAAGAAATATTACCAAAAAATTACATTGATCTAAAAAGATGACTATTTTCATTATTAAGATGGATTAAGTTGTAAGTAAGTTTGTATTTATTATAGAATTTAGAATAAAGGCAATTAATTATATCAAGTGGAAAACCATTACTAAAAGCAATATGTTTAATTATATTTGGTTAATCAAGGAAAGCTTCTCTAGAAAGGGGGATGTTGAAAAGGCGATAGAAAAGGGAATTAAAATGATGATGCTCGGATAGGAGCGAAACACGTGTAGCTTTTAAAAAATTATATGGATTTGATGAGACCGTGACTTTGTGTTTTTACCTTTGTTTTGTTTTCGTTTGGTCTCTTAGAGAAAAAATGGATGATACGTTTCTACATGGTTAGAATATAAAGCGAGGTGTATTCAAGACTAGACGAAACAGTTTACCAGAGTTTCGCGCAACAAAACCAAGATTATGCAAACCCTTATTGACAATCTCAATAAAAATGATGCACAAATGTTAATTTACTGTCTAATAACACACCCAAGTTTCTAACAGATTCGAGAACTAAGCCGTTTATTGTCAAATGGAATGTTTAGCATTTTTAGACCATTATTTAGGGTTAATTGCCAGTAATTGACCAGAAGCCAGTGCTTGACCATTTTTATAATTTACCGCCTAAAATAAGAAAACGCCGTTCTTTTTATCCATTTTGATTGGTCTAATAGGACGGCCAATCATACAACTCTTATTGTCAGCCCCAATTTTCTAGCAGTGACCAGTTTCTAGTGAGTTAAATATAGAAAAAAAGATTGGTCAACTACTGCTTTTTAAAAATACTTGTTTTACCAGTTGTTGACCAAGTGGTCAAAAACTGGAATTTTACGTAAAATAAGGAAATTTATTGCTTCTCTATTTAAAAAAATAAAAGATTTTTATAGAAATACATTGCCATTAAAAACATGTCTTTTTGTTGATGATTTCCAGTATTTATAGTGGTCAACTACTGGGTGGTCAACAAATAGTGATTCATATCACTTAATAGAAAACGCCAACATATTTTTTTTTTTCAGAACATGGCTGCCAAGTCAATAAAGGTTTTTTTCAAATATAGCGAGGAAGACCTAACTAAAGTTATATCTGATGTAAAACTAAAAATATGTGGTGTACGTGAGGCGGGAAGAAAATATAATGTGCCCCATTCCACAATTATAAATAAACTTAAGAATAACAACATTTCTGGTACAAGAAAAATGGGTCCACAAACATGTTTAATCACTGATGAAGAAACACTTGGTTATAAGCAATGCAAAAAAGGAATTCCGTTAAATAAAAATGCTCTTTGTCAAACAGTTGCCGATATTGTCCGCGCGAATGGGCGCGAAACTCCATTTAAGGATGGTGTTCCAAGCGATAAATGGTTCCAGCTTTTTCTCAACGACATGCTGAATCTATTAATCTTGATGGGGCAGCTGTCACCGAGCAAAGCATTAGAAAGTGGCACAATGAAATAAAAGAGTACCTAGAAACAAAAAATTGCCTGGATATATTTGAAGATCCAAGAAGAGTCCTTAATTCCGACGAATCCGTTTTCGAGTCAAATCCCAAGTCCGGAGTAGCGCTTGGACCTAGAGGAATGAAAAATTTTTATCAAATAAAATCGGGTTCTGAGAAGGAACAAATACCAGTCCTTTTTACTATATCAGCAGATGGTTTAACCTTTATCCCCCAATGTTGGTTCTTCCTTATGAAAGGATACCGGCCGAAGTTTGTCGCAACACACCACCAGACTGGATAATTGGACGGTCAAAAAAAGGTTGGATGACTTTTCATAATTATGTCTGTAACAATTTGTTACCAAAACTAAAAGAAATGGGGGTTAAATTACCAGTACTCTATCTAGTTGATGGCCACAAATCGCACTTTACTTATAACCTTTCCAAATTCTGTAAGGATAATAGTATTTTGTTATTTGCTTTATACCCTAATGCAACTCACATTTTACAGCCGGCAGATACAGTCTCCTTATTTAGGTCTTTAAAAAATAATTGGAAAAATACTGTTATTAGCTGGAAACGAAAAAACTATAACAGGCCAGTTACAAAGGCAGTCTTTCCAGCTTTGCTGAATGTTGCAGTGATCTCCGCAGAAACAATAAAAAATGGGTTTAGAAAATGTGGGCTGTTCCCATTTAATGCTGATGCAATTGATTTTTCAAAATGCATGAACGATGAATCACGAAGTCAGAAAATAATGGCTTCAAATAAAGAACCTGATAAAGCTAGTAAAGCTTCTGAATTCGACGTGCCGCATTTATTATACTTAGAATCAACAATGTTACCTAAAAGAGCTAATGAATTTAGGGAAGCTTTAGCTGCCACAGGAGAGTAGAGAGGTGAAGAATCTGCTAAGGAGTTATTTTATGTTTGGAAAAAACTGAGATTGCGTTGTAAAAATGCCGAAATCAAAGAAAACAAAAACGGTAACCAAAATACCTTACCATTGCCATCTTCCCCCATTGCTAAAATAGTTGAAATTCAACAAAAAACTCCACTGAAACAACCAAATTTACATCAACATCGAAGTGATTCTTCACCACATTCAACTAGCGCAACACCAAGTACATCACATTTTCAAAATAGAACTCAATAAAATCAATTTTGATGGATATAAGGAGTCATCGTGTTATTTCTCTCCTTCTCAGCCTAGTTCTTCAACACCTAACAACTTGTCTCTGGTAAAACCTCAAAGTCCTGTTTTAGATTCATATTTAAGCGGTACTATTGATGTCGATTCACGAAATATTAGTTTCAGAAAGTGAAAATGAAGAATGGAGTTCTTCGGGTTCAAGTAATGAGGATTTTCCAGAAGACTTTAATGACCTAAGAAATAAAGGAGAATTTATTATTGCTGCTATTCCTGGAAAGAAGAAAACCTATAATTATGTTTGTATAATATAGAACTTTTTTAGTGAAGAAGAAATAGAGGTTCAGGCCTTAAGACCAACCGGGGATTGTAAGACTATTTTTTCTGTTATTGAAAATGATGTGAGTGCTATTGATATAAGTCTCAAATAGTATGTGTATTGGAAACCCCAGAACTAATTGGTACTGGGGATAGAATTAAATATAAGTTTTCTAAACCTATTTCTGTTTAAAGCAAAACTTAATTATTTATAATCACCTTTAATCAAAATCTTCGAAATTTGTTTGAGTCTTTTTGAGTCTTGTGTTTTATTGCAAGTGCCGTTTTGGCTTGTATGAATTTGTTCAATAATTATTCAATAAAAGAATGGTCAATTACTGGAAAATATAGTGGTCAAGTATTAGCATTAATTAGTCAATTACTAGAAATTGTGGGTCTTTTCAATCTATTTACTTTTTCTTTTCACTTTAGACTATATATTCACTATACCGATTTTTTTTATCTAGCATGAATCCTAATAGTGCAAAAAGCTGAGAAAAATTACTAAACTTGTATAAAATGGTAAAACGAAAATACATTAAATATCAATTTCTCAAAGTTTTCCTTAACTGGACAATTGACCCTACTGGACCTAACGTAAAAATTGCACAATTGCCGATTTTATGACTGTACAATTTTAAGTCGTCTGCAAATAATAAAAATTCCGAGAAACGAATGACACAACAAAGGTCATTAATAAATAGAATGAATAAAATAGGTCATGTATGAAGGCACTCCCGCGTACGTCGGAGAAGAGCTGAATTTCTTCAAAAATTATGCTATTTATTTGCACGAATTGAAGACGATTCGCTAAATATTCATGGATCTATATTAAAATATTGTTACCGAGACGTATCGCACGCAACTTCTGAATGAAATGTCCATGGCTCACTCTGTCAAACGCCTTCGAGAAGTCAGTGTAAATATTGTCCGCCCGACTATGGTCCTCTAAGGCGTCGAACAAGTACTTATATGTAGGCAAATTAGTTACCGTAGAACTCCGGAAAAACCGTGTTGCTGATGTATAGAGTGTCAATTTGAAACCGTCTAATTTCTGCCCCTGTGTTTTTTTCCAAAACACGTCAAATTTATTGGCGTGTTTATACTAAAACTTTAATAGGAGACATTTGTTCTCAATCAAACTGCAGCAGCTCCCTGACGAGGGCGGACATAACCTCTAAAATTTTAAATGGAAAGGGGGGTCTTTTAATTACCTTTTTAAAAATACCACATAGTCGACCTTTTGATTGAGAAGTTTGCGAAAAATCAAGCAAACAAGATAGATGTCCTCAACTAGTACTTGCGTGGTAATCACTTTAGTAACGATTGACAAATTAGTTAAGAAATTGTAAAAAAAACTCAAGCGTTGTGCGCTCTTAAGTATTTTTAAAAAATCGTGTTTAATCTTGAGCATCGAACGGAAATTATTCTTATTTACGGGGAAAGTCAAAGATGCGCAAGAAGAACGGCGGCATTGTTTAACGAAAGATATCCTAATAGTTAATTATATCGTAAATATGTTTTAAAATTAATTGGTAAGTTTAGAAAAACTGGTTCGGTTGCAAACAAAAAAAGAAGTAATCGTCGTGTTTTGGATGAAGCTGCACAACTGGAAGTTTTAGGCACCTTTAATGCAGATCCCTCTATTACGTCGCAGTGTGTCGCGCAAGGTAGGAAACAGTAAGAAAAGCTAACTAAAGTTACATCAATTTCACCCATATAAAATGAAAATTCTTCGACAGCTTTTGATGACGGTTTGGACTGGTATTCTTGGAACTTCTATTATAGGACCATTATTTATTGAAGAAAATCTAACCGGTGAACTCTACCTTAATCTACTGGAAGACACAATAGACTCCTTAATAACATCTAGCTTAGAAAATCAAATTGATGCAACAGGTAATATGATTTTGCAAGAAAATTTAATACACTTCCAACAAGATGGAGCTTCCCCACACTATTTTCTTCCGGTCAAAGAGTGGTTAAATGATCCTGGCAGATGGATGTAGGAGAGCAATTGAATGACCACCACGATCATCGGATTTATCACCTTTAGATTTTTTTTATGAAGGCATTTAAAATCAATTGTTTTTAAAGCACAACCTGGTAATTCAGAAGATTTAAAAAGAAGAATCACAATAAAGAAACAAAGTTTTTCAAAATGTTGCAATGGACAACATTTTATAAATTAAGTTACCTTTTATTACTTTTATATGTTCTGTTTCATCATAATAGTGATTACTTAAAAAAAATAAATATCTTTACGGTTTTAATTTGTTTCTTATAAAAAGTATTAACAAAAAGATAAAGTATGTGGTATCTTTGAAAAGGTGATTAAAATACCTTTAAAATAAGGTATCACTCGACCCTCTTTCCATTTAAGATTTTAGAGGTCATGTCTGCCCTTTTTTAGAAATTTTTTAATTTTATGCAGGGGTAGAAATATAGAGGGTGGTACCTTTTCAAACTGATACCCTGTATAATTATATTCCTAAGTTCCGGAATCAAAAAACAGGCAAAATAGATAATGCGGTGATTTGGTTAGGGAACGCAACATTTTTTTAATAAAACTGATGGTATGCCAAGTCCACAGGAATAATCAGTTTTGAGGCCGTCAATCGCTTTGAAAAGATCAGTTAGAGATATGTTAATAGAATCAAAATAAAGCCTGCAACCGAAATTATACTTGGGAATTGTACTTTCATGTTTTTAGTAAATGAAAAATGACGGCTAACAAATTAACTATATTGAAAGTGGATATATACCTAGGACTACCTTCAGCAAATCTACCATTTAGCTGCATATTATTGGGATAACAGTTTGATTTTCATAAGCTTTTTACTGGTTTCCAAAAGTTATTTGAATTTTGTGCTACATCATGATTCATTTTAGCAATGAAGGATTTATAGCGATTATCACTTAAACCTTGCACCAAGAAGTAGGTGCAAGTGGAAAATAAAAAGTTAAAAATACACTGTAATCGACTCCAAGTTTGGATTTTAGAGAAGAGAAAATTTAGAGATTTATACTGGAATAGGGTTTAACGGGAATAAACACCTCAAGAACCCTGTAAAAATAGTTGATGTGCTTATTAACATCAGTGACTGAAATGATCTACAAATTAATATATCGATTCCCGGTACTTTATTAACAGAATGTATGTTCCTGTCTGTTTTTTTAATGAATGTAACATCATTTTTTACAAGTCTTAAGGATAACCTTATAGATATTCGAAATGTCAACTTACTATTAATATTTTATAATTTAAAGATCACATAATTTTAATGTCTCCATCTACTGAATGCTCAACCCAGCTCAATAAATCAAATAAACTTACTATCAATTCACCCTTTTTAGAAAGAAGAATACATAGAATAGAATAAATAGAATACATAAATGTATTACTATTGAATTAAAGCCTTTGCTGATACCAGAAAGAAAAAACAATAACATTGCGATTAAATAAATTTTAAAAACTATAAAACGCATTTGTCCTTAAATATCTACTGATTCTTCAGATCAATTAAAACAGGTAGGTATATGACATCATATTAAGATACTCTTTTATACAGAACCACTTTCTAAATTATTTTTACACTACCAAACATCTACTGAATAATTCTGCATATCAAATTATATTTTTTAATTTATTCCTTTAAATAATTGTGTACAAAACGTGTAGAACTTACCTATTTCCACTTCCAGTATATCCTCTGCTAGTGCCTGGCTCATCTCCACTAACATGCCCCGCATCTCCGCCAAATCCCAGGAATGATTTAATAAAATTGAATATTCCAATAAATGGTGCCAATAAAGCAAATAAGAATCCAGAAAGTCCACCGGGTCCTTGACTTGTCGAGACGGTTCCACGGTTCAACGGAAGAACCAGTATGACTGCATTAGGCGTTAACTGAAGGTCCGCTAAGGTTTCCGTAAAATCCTTGTCGCCAAATTGACGCCTAAAAGTTAAAAATGCAGATTTTATGCCGTACATACATATAATGGGTCTACCAATAAGAATGATATAAGTTTAAATTGCTAAAAAATAAAAACGAATTGGTTAATTTCTATGATTGATGTTTCATGTTGTAGTTTATTATGTAACATTATGTTTTAAACAAAATATCGTCCCAATTTTGAATCACTTTTTCTAACAAGTTAGGCTGAATTTCGCGAATAACCCTAGTTATGTTAACTTTCAACTCATTGATGGTTTGAAGATTGTTAGAATACACCTTCGACTTCACATATCCCCAAAGAAGAAAGTCCAGGGGAGTAAGATTACAGGACCTTGGTGGCCAGTTGATATTGCCATGTCGCGAAATTATTCGATCTTCAAAACGTTCTCTTAATAAATTAATTGTGGCTCGGGCGGTGTGTGATGTTGCTCCGTCCTATTGAAACCAATTCTGTTCGAAGTCTCCACAATCAATTACTGGCCAAAGAAAGTTTGTTATCATGTCGCGGTAGCGCTCTCCGTTGGCTGTCACAGTACGCCCCCTGCATCCTTAAAAAAAGTATGGACCGATAATTCCACCGACATGCAAACCACACCAGACAGTCACTTTTAACGGGTGTAATGGCACCTGTACTAATTTCTGGGGATTGTTCTGACACCAGAAGCGGCAATTTTGCGTATTGACAACGCCACTAAGACAAAAATGGGCTTCATCTGAAAAGATGATTTGTTTCCCAAAATCGGCATTTTGTTCCAACTGCGACAGGGCCCAGTCGGTAAACGTTCTTCGCAAACCATGATCAGCAGGCTTCAATTCTGGAGTTCCATTGAGAACCATCTTATATGGATGTAGGCCTCTTCAAAATGCGCCACAGAGACATTGGTGAAATGCCTAATTGGTGAGAACGGCGCAAAACAGACACATTGTTACGAGGGTTGTCTTTTAAGTTTTGCATATGCAGCTGGAATAAAACAAAAAATAACTTTTAACGACTTTATTGTTTTTCAAAGTATTCTCCACGAAATTTAATGCACTTTTGCACGTGCTCAAACCAGTTGTCAAAGCTGTTATTCCACTCGTTTGTGGGTACTGTCAAAATTGCATTTTTAAAGGCGTTAACTGCTTCCTCTGTCGTCTGAAACCTCTGACCACGCAGTTCATTCTTGATTTTTGGAAAAGTATAGAAATCGTTGGGACTTAGGTCGGGACTGTACGGAGGATGATCCAATCATTCGACGTTTTGATAAGTTAAAAATTCAATAGTTTTCCGGGCTGTGTGCGAACTTGCATTGTCTTGGTGGAGGATGATTCGTCGTTGTGGGTTCGCTTTTCGAAGCTCAGCGATGACTTTCGGCAAACAAATGGTAATGTACCAATCGGCAGTAACAGTTCGTTGATTCTCCAGAGGAATTGTTGCAACATGACCTGCTTTTGAGACAAATGTTGCAACCATCTTTTTGGATACACTTCGAGAACGAATGACTTTTGTTGGCTTTTCTTTATCTTGAAATACCCATACAGACGACTGACGTTTATTTTCAGGTTCATATGAGTAAATCCATGATTCATCACCACTGACAATGCTGTACACATTTTTAGAGTTTCCTGCCTCAAAGCGGTCTAGAGTTGTTTGACACCACATCACCCTAGCTTCTTTCTGTTCTTCAGTTAACAGATGCGGTATCCAGCGGGAAACTAATTTTCTTACCCGTAATTCTTCATGCAAAATTTTTTGAATTGAGGTCTTTGAAATCGCCAATGAAGCCTCAATCTCACGATATGTCACATGTCGATCTTCCGTGATAAGCATACGCACAGCATCGATGTTTTCTTGGTTGACAGCCGTTTTTGGTGCACCTGACCTTGGATCGTCGCTAAGACTAACCCGTCCACGCTTGAATTCTGCATACCAACGAGAAACTGTCGACTGATGTGGTGCTTCATTACCGAAAACAGAAATCAACTCAGCACAGCATTCTTGTTGAGATAATTGCCTTCGAAAATTGTAAAAAATGATGGCCCGAAAATGTTCTCTGTTTAATTCCATGGTATGCGCAATTTGCTACCTTTAAAAATTCACTATAGCTGTAAAACTATATGTATCGCACTGACGTTTTGAATTTAAGAAAAGTAAAGTTTGAGGTTAAGTTTGACGAATGACATTTGATTAGTGACGCCCTCTATGTTTCTATATGCAAAACTTAAGAGACATCCCTCGTATTCGCGTCAACACTTTCTCTTGCAGCGGCGATATTTTCAGCGGTCCTTGCACTTTTTTGTCGCGTTGGTGGCTTATTATCCAGAAGAGTGTACTCCCGCTCAAACTTATTAATTGTGCGCCTTATTGCAAGCTCAGAAGGCCGTCCACGATGGCCAAAATCTTCTCTAAGAGCACGATAACAGGCTCTAACCGATTGCGCATTTTCGTAATACCTTTTCTCGATAGCTATACGTTGCTCTTGACTTAAACGATTCATGATGAAATTGTCAAAGTATACTTAACACAACTGACGCTTGATGACGCCGCGTTTTGACACATACCATTTTGCGTACATGGCCCACTAAACTTCTATCACTTCTATTGGTAGACCCATTAATTTCACTTACCTCGGAAACGTGGTGGATAACGTAAATTTATTAGCGGCCAAATTAAAATTGGCTTTAACAAAATTTACTACTGATTGCAGTTTATCGGTGCTTGGGAAGTCTTGCGTTTTTGACGTGCCGTCTGGCATTTTAAATTGCAAACGGGCTGTGTTAGAGTCGGATTTGCTTGTTGATGGAACAGCAGCAGGCTGAAATTCAGAATAAAAAAATATAAAGTATATTAGTTTAGAGTTTGTCTAGCTAAGGAAAGGTACACCATCTGTTTCAAAGCTGCGCCAAGTTTTGTCCCCTAATAACGCGCGATTAGCGACAGTAGCGGGCCTTTTTTTTAATTTTAATTTTAAAACACTAAAAGGCACAGAACACAAATGGATACCGCTTATCTAAAGAGAACCAAGCGCCAAAACGACTAAATTGAGCAAATGGCACCAAGCGACCTGTTTATCTATTACCCGTATTTTGCTAAATACCCATATAAAAATAATACCCGTGGTATTATTTATATAATCTATGAGTAGATGAACCAAACGCCATTCAACTAAACACAGTTTCCTTGTTTATCTAAACCGATCCAAGGGACTGGTTCTGTTTAGATAACACTGCACAACAAATCGAAGGTTATTTTATGTTGACTGAAATATTTTTATTGTTGTTTACTAATTCGAGGCATCTGATTTCGAATCTGTCGTCAGTTTTAGTCTAACAGCTCGAGTTGTTTAGATATAGCTACGTTCTTCTCATTTATCTTTATTTTTGGTTTTTTATCTATTATAGTCGCGTTTTAGATAAATTATTGTAATTTTCATCATGACTTCGCTAAGAAGGGTCTGCATTAACGATCCGAATTGTTTTTGTTATATTTGTGGTGAATATGTTTTTCAAAAATTTCGATTGAATATGTCAGACTTTGTGAAACGAGCGTATTTAGAGTGTTTTGGTTTTCCTTTGGAAACAGATAACAAGTGCTGGGTGCCCAATATTGTGTGCAAAATTTGTGTTGAAGAATTACGTTTATGGGCCACTAAGAAGAGACTCTCTTTTAAATTCCAATCCCCAATGATTTGGCGTGAACCTTTAAATCATCACGATGACTGCTATTTTTGCGTTGTTAATATAAAAGGAATCAACAAGACGAACCGCTCCAAATGGATTTACCCCAAATCAACATCAGCTGTGAGGCCTGTAAGGAGCTCAAAAGATACATCTTTACCATTACCGTCTACATCTACAGAAAGTTCTGATGAATTGAATGAACTGAGTAGCATGAGCGATGACGAGTTTGTTCCAGAAAATCTCTTTGAACCAAAAACATTCGATCAAAGTGCACTTGATGATTTAATTAGAGACCTTGGACTATCCAAAACTTCGTCTGAATTATTGGCCTCCAGATTAAAAGAGAGAAATCTTTTAACTAAAGTAAAGTTTCTTATTACCGCACTCGAGAAAAAGACTTACTTCCCTTTTTCGCTGAGGAGGATAATTTTGTATTTTGTACTAATATTTCTGGTTTAATGACTGCCATGGGCTTGCAGAGAATATGAACCAATCGATTGGCGTTTATTTATTGACTCGTCAAAACGGAGTTTGAAGTGTGTACTATTGCACAACGGAAATAAACTAGGCTCCATACCAATAGCACATTCAACTAAAGTTAAGGAAGAATACCCCACAATAGCACTGGTCATGAACAAAATCAAATATAACAATCATAAATGGGTGATTTGCGTTGATCTTAAGATGGTGAACTTCCTTTTAGGACAACAAGGAAGCTACACTAAATATCCTTGTTTTATGTGTTTATGGGATTTTAGAGCAAAATCAGAACATTGGTCAAAAAAAGAATGGCCCTCTAGGGAAGCACTACTTCCAGGTAGTCTTAATGTTATAAATGAACCTCTAGTGCCCCGTTAAGGCATTAAATAAAGATGGTGAATGTTTCAAATATATTTCAAGGAAATTTCCAAGTCTAAGTTCAGAAAAACTCAAGGCAGGTATATTTGATGGTCCACAAATTCGCAAGTTGGTAAACGATCCTAATTTCACCAGCTCAATGTCAGAAATTGAGAAGAATGCATGGGATTCCTTTGTTTGGGTTATCCAAAATTTCTTAGGTAATAGGAAGGGTGATGATTACATTGCGCACGTCGAAGAGATGTTGTCACACTTCCAGCGACTTGGATGTAACATGAGCATCAAAGTGCACTTCCTACACAGCCATTTACACCATTTTCCTGAAAATCTCGGTGACATGAGTGAAGAACAGGGTGAACGATTCCACCAAGATCTTCGAACCATGGAGGAACGATTTCAGGGTCGCTGGGATGCACATATGTTGGCCGATTTTTGCTGGAGTATTCAGAGTAGCAGTTCATTCAAAACTAGTAGAAAATCATATAAAAGAAAATTCTTGAGTGTATAGTTCTTGTAATTAAAAATGTTTGTACGTTGAGTGTATTTTTAATTCCCAAAAAATACTCCCTCCTTTTAACTCAAAAACTAGAGCTGACACATATAAATAAACATATTTAATATCAGCATTAAAAATAAGCCTAGAATCATAAAAATATTCCATGCAACATACATGCTGTTGGGCGGTGTAATCTATAGACATCGATATGCGTCGTTTGGTTCTTCCCGTATTTCTAACCTCAAAGTTATTATTCTGTTGTGTGGTTTATATATATTATTCAGTGTAAGTGCTGCAGTTTTTTTTGTTGGTGGTTGATGGTTTTAGAACTTTTTTATCAAAATGTTGAAAAGAAATCTTACCAGGTGTGAAAAGTTGGTGGAATTAGCCCTCAGTAGTTTTCAAGTAAGTAATAAGTAAATTTAAAAGATTTATTAAGTAGTATTTAAATTTAATATAGTACATAGTTATTTGTAACTTTTTTATAGAAAGTTGAAGTTTTACCAGTCAATAGTATTAACATTTTGGACTACAACGACATTAGCAATAGCAGGGGTTTGAAAGAAAAATATTTTACCTAACCAAACTGAGATAAGTCAAATTGCAGAGAAAAACGTAAGTAAAAAAAATAATTTAGTTCTTAAGGTCGCTACATAAACACGACAGATAAAATATAATATAAAATAAAAGTTAGATATTTCTACGTTTAGTTTCTTAATTTCACTTTTAATATTTTTTACCTTAGGTTTCGAAAACTATTAAAAATATACCATGATAATGTCTTCCTGATTTGTTTAGGATTTTTTGGGAACTCATCCAATTTTGTCGTTTTAAATGTGCAATAAAATTAGCTTTATTTAGAAAGACGATTATTTAGAACGAAGATCCTATAACATTATTTTTACTATAGATTGTTGATCATAATATTTTAAATTAATGCTTTCTTGTAGGAAACTAGTGATTTGTCTGCCAACAAATTTAATGTTGCTACCAATAATGATACTATTTGCAATGATACACTCTTGATAAACCAAGATGGTGTGCCAGACAAGAATATAAAGTATATGAGGTATCAAGTTATCTTATTAATGCAAATAACTTGGATACCTCCTATGAAAATTACTGTGGTCAATCTTCTAACGTGGCTATTCTTCAAGATACTGAAAATTACATAGATGTAAGTTTTGAAGTTTTACATTGTAAGTAGTAAGATAAAGGGTAGTTAAAAGCGTAAAAACTTATTTCGATTTTAATGTTCTCTTGCAGGAATCTGAAAACATTAATGAAGCATCTCATCAAACTGATGAAGAGATTCCACAGCCTGAAAGATAGATTATTACTACCTCTTCAGATTCAAAAGAGGATTACCCTTTAGCGGTAATACGTAAAAAGGAAAAGCTACGAAGTGTTAAGGAAAATGGTGAAAGAAAGGAAGAAAGAGGAAATATCCAGAGCAAACTTTTAAACTACGAAAAAAATTAAAGGACTCTAACTTGCCACATTATTCAGTAACAGGAAGACGAGTCGAATCAAAAACTTTTATAGATTTTGAATTCAACTGCAAAATGAAATGTCAGGAAAAAGTTGAACAACAACAACAAAAACGAGCTGAACTTTTTAAAAATTTTTGGGATTTAGGATCTTATGATGTTCAAACGGCATTTTTAGCAGCAACAGTTCAAGTTAATGAAATAAAAAGAAAAAGAGTTCCTAACAGTCTGAAAAGAGGTTACACAAAAGTTTATAAATTAGGAAATGAGAATGTATGTCGAGAAATGTTCATTAAAACATATCAAATCTCAACAAAAAGAATTCATACTGCAGTAAAAAATTAAATAATCATTGATAAAAGGGGCAAGAAATCAGGAGGTTTAAATAAAATATCCGAAATTACTAAGGACGCTGTTATTGGTCACATAGCTATGTTCCCAACCTACATATCGCATTACACTAGGAAAAAATCAGATGCAAAGTACTTAAACCCTGATCTTTCAGTTCCAAAAATGCATTCACTATACTTGTCTGAAAATAATCCTTTTGTTAGTTTAAGTACCTACAAAAAATATGTTATGAAAATTTCAATTTAATAAGAAAGCCTCCAATAAAAGATACTTGCAATTTATATGATGCCAGCAAGTAAAACTACAAAACCAGAAAAGTGAGACTTTAAAACAAGAAATATATCTCGAACACATTGCTCATTTAAATAAAGCTAAAGAAGCACGTGAGGCAATGAAGGTAGATTTCGCTACAGCAAATGCGACCCATGCCGTTATTAGTTACGACATGCAAAAAGTACTAAGCTTACCGAAGCTTCCGACAAATGTAACATACTACAAACGACAGCTCTCTGCGTACAATGAAGGAATACATAGTGCGTCAACAAATTTGCCTTACTGTTTTATCTGGAAAGAAGGAATCGCTAGTCGAGGCGCACAAGAGGTTGGATCATGCATAAAATACTTTATTGAAAATTATCTAGATCCAAATATTGAAGAACTCATTATGTGGTCCGATTCATGCGGTGGGCAGAATCGTAATATTAAAATAATTCTTCTTTTAAAGGCTATCCTTAGTGGACATAAGAGTATTAAAAAAATATATTTTAAATACCTAATCCCTGGACACAGCTTTTTAGCAAATGATACTGATTTTGGAGAAATCGAACGAGCTATGAAGCACCAATTACTTGTCTATACCTTAGATGGTTTTAAATCAATTATTTTATCAAGCAAGAAAAATAATAGGTTTATTGTAACTGAAATGGACACCCACTACTTTTTCTCTATTGAGGATGTTAAGAAGGCTATTTCAAACAGAAAGGTATTTGAAACAGGTGAAAAGGTTGATTGGCTAAAGACTAGAATAATCAAAATCGAAAAAGAAAATCCTTATAGCATCTTTTTTAAACACTCGTACGTCGAAGTCGATTACAGGGAGCTAAAAATAGACAAAACATCTAAAGGTATTAAACTCAAAACTTTAAATGGAGATTTTAGAGCATAACTAAAAACATTATATCCAGAGGGAAAGTCGATTTCCGAAAAAAAGGCAGCGGATATCCAAAGCCTTATGACTTTAGTTCCCGAAGCGTGTAAGAACTTTTATAACACCAAACTGCAAATAGCAAATTTTAAAGAAGACTTGGAAGGATTTGGACCTGAAATTGACTTTGAAATTGAAAAAAATTAATTTTTTTTTAATATAAACAAAAAAAGTTTTAAACCAAAAGTTCTGCTAAAGCTTTAATTAAAATTTTTGTCTTTAATTGCTTTTTATTTTACCTTATAATCATAATTTGTATCATACAATATGGAACCAACAGACAACTATAACAGATTATTGAATTTTCAGTTTTTCAAAAAGGAACCAAAGACCAAAAATAACATTTTTGACCTTGATCCTATGAAATTTTTATAAAATTCAATAATCCTCTTTATTTTACCTCTTATATAGAATTTTTTTTTAAACATCATTGCAAAACTTTTACAATACAATTTCCGGGATAGCTTGAAATATACAAATTGAATTTTCTCCAAACGAGGAAATGTCGCTTGGTGCTCTTTAGATAAGCGGTATCCAAATATAAGAATTAACGCAACGGCACTGTTTATATGCAAATCGGGGCGATCGATACCGTTGCTTTGGCAGCGGCGTAAACAAATTTACTGCGCAACCGAGCCGAACAACACGTGCCGTACCTTTCCTTAGCTAGACAAAGTCTACATTAATAAAGATTAAATACCTTTTCATTTTCTTTAAGTGTAGGTGTACTAGAGGCAGTGGGTTGGAACTTAGCTGCCCGTTCGGCCTTATCTTGAGCTATTTGCGCCAAAACTCTCTCCTTAGCCTCCCTTTCTAGTCGTTTTTCTTTTTCTCTCTCTTCTTTCAGTTGCTTCAGCTCTTGATCTTCCTGCCACTTTTTCATATTTTGTATTGCCTGACCTGCCTTACGGCGTTCCAATTCCTTCTCTTTTTCTAGCTATAGATGAAAAATAAAATATAACGAATGTCCACATAAGGTAACAATAATAGAAATAAACCATAAAGATATTACAAGCCAAAGTTGTAAGTTTTACCTCTCTTTCTTCTCTTTCCTTCTCAATCTTTCTCATTTCCATAAGCTTTTTTGCTCTTTCGACCTTCTGTTCTGCTGTTAGCGAATCTTGATCGCCCGACGATGAAACGGGCGTTTGTTCTTCAAGTTTTAACGGTTCAGGATTTCTTTTAATTGTGCAAACTCCATTTTCACAAACCACATCACTGGGCTTCTGATCAGTTTGCTCAGAAGCTATTAAGTTTTGTGATGCTGAGGCTAGAATAAGATTGCAATTTAAGTAAATGAAAATTAATTTATGATAAACTCCTGGATGATATTTAGTTTAATAACAAGAAAAAATAGCAGATTTTCTATTGGAACCTCTGAAATCATTTTTATACAAGTGAAATCAAAAACCTTTTTAGTAATTTTTGACTTTTGTTATCAAAAGGAGAAAAATTGGAATATCCTTTAAAAATTTGAAGTCAATAAACATTGAGTAGATACAAAAGGTATATGACAGTCTTAAGTATGTGTGATATATAGAACTTACCAGAATTTTGTGTAGATGATTGTGCCCCAGCATTATTTGTCCTTAAAACTAGTACTTCATCAATCTCTTTCGATAAACCACTGGCATCAGAAGCATCAGTAATTATTTTCAGTGGATAACCAAACTCGCCAATAAAGTATATTGAGGGTACTGGTGTTTGTTTATCTGATTATTTTGAGTCAAGAAATATATACCATAAAATTTGTTTGTCAGTTAAATTGGTGTAAATGTATATGGTCATTAGTGACACAAAATAAATTAATATTAGTATTAGTATCACAACATTAATTCTAAAATTTGAGTAAATAATAATTAACATTTGATTTTAAAGAAAATTAAATTCTATAAACTTTTCCATTTAATTTTATTTAATTAATTTAAGGAAATACTTTATGCAACAGATAATTTTTAAATCCAGAGAGTGAACAGTTGAATTTATATCAATATCAGACTGGGTTGAGTCAACAAGATCAAGTACTCTATCCAGAGAAGAATGTTGTATTACACAGGCATCTAACAGGTCCATCAAAATTAATGAAGGACAACAATTTTAAATAGTCATAAATAAGGTTTAGAATTTTAAATAATTATAATATAACATTTAAATGTAAGAAACCTTAGAAATATATGCTGGACTCATTCAACTATAGCTTCATAACTGTGATATTGTGGAGAACAAACCAGTGTATCATATTCCAAATTTGATTGTACCAAAGTGCAATAGAGTATTTTTAATGTTTCTCTTGAGAAACTCCAACAACTGCATACCCTTAGAACTAATTTTAGTATTTTGTTAAACAATGCTCAGATTCTTATTTAACAAGTCACCAAGTTCCGAGACAATTTTTATATATTAATCATGTCCTCAGTTGGAATTCTATATTGTGTTTTAAAAGAACTAATCCACATCATTTGTTAATCAAATACAGATGGTTACAGTGTGTCCACTGCTATAAAACATCTAGATCCTTTTGAATCATTATCATAAAATAATAAATAGATACTGAAAAAGATTGCCAATTCCTTCAGGTTAATAAATGCTCTATTCTCTCATTTTCTAGAAAACCGTTGCCAATCAATTTTGACTATAGAGCAAATAATGTTGTGTTGGCCAGAGTGGATGAGGCGATTGATCTGGGAATTACTTATGATGCAAAATTAAGTTTCGTTAACCATAAAGCAAAAATAGTTTCTGACTCTGTCAAATTGTTGGGTTTTGTTTATCGAAACTGTCGGCACTTTGAACATATTAATACTTTAAAACTACTTTTTTTCACTTACATACGCTTAAAAATAGAATACGGATCTCTAATTTGGTACCCAATTTATTTACCTGATAGATGATATTGAGCGCATTCAGCGCAAGTTTATGAAGTATCTCTGGTTTAGAGAGGAAGGTGTCTTTCCAGCCAGAGGTTTGGATAGTCAATTATACTTAAATAAATTTAATATTATACCCTTAGCAAAAAGAAGAGAAATTCTTTCCATAAAATTCTTATATAACCTCATTCATAACAAGATTGACTGTCCCACCCTTTTGGCTGGATTAAATTTTCGGTTACCAAGAATAAACTCTAGGCATTTTAGAATATTTTATATAAATCCCGCTAGGACTAATATTTTGTTTAAATCCCCTATTAATATAATGTGTCAGAATTATCTTAATAATAATTTATATGAACGGTTCGATATTTTTGTTGACAGTTTAATGTCCATTATAGAAGGTATTAAGTAAATAGGTGATGCAGAGTCTTTCTAGTATGTATATAGATAGTCTGTTTAAGTGCATAGAATGTTAAGCATTTTGATTTTTCATTTTTATACTTATTTTGGTATTTTTTTTTTTCTTTATACAGGGTGTCCGGAAGCTAGATGCAATCCTTTAAGGGGGTGATAGCTGACTTAATTTTAAACATTTTAAGCTAAATATGTGTAGGTCGAAATTTGTTTATAAATTTTTTATGGCAATTTTTGCATTTTTCTCAAGAAATACCAAAATTTCACACTTAAACGGTAATAGAGCGCAAGTTACAATTAGTATCGGAGTTTCAAAGTTTATTTTGCTTTGTCTAGTGTGTATTAATAAAAATACGATCAATTTCAAGCCTCTGTGTAAACTTATTAGAAAAAATAGAGATATTGAAACGTAAAAAATAAATATGGAGTTAAAATAAAAATGCTTTGTTTTATGTTTAAATAATTATTATAAAAATGCTTTCGTCGTTCAAACCGGCAGGTCATGTAAACAAAACTTACTGGATTGCTTTTCTATTATGGGACAGTTCAGGTAAATAAAAAGTAATAAAAACAAAATTAAGCAGAGGTACCTAATAGTAGATACTGTAGGGTAAGGGGTACCTAGAGGATAAAGTACCTACCTTTGGGGTGGGGGTTACAAGTTAGATACTCGCTTAATAAATAAAAACGTGTGATTTTAACCTCTTGTTGTTTAGTTTCACTCTCGCCTCTAATTTTGTAAGATTATCAACTTCGTACTGACTGCATCCACTGTTTTTTAAATCGAGTTTCTGCCCGTTTTATTAAACAGTATTGTAAAATGAAATTTACCAACCAAGAGTACGCTGACATTGTCTTTACATATGGACGCGCTAACGGTAATGGAGCTTTGGCACGACGCTTGTACCAGGAAAGTCATCCAGATCGGAGGTTAACTTAACAAAATAAACTTTGAAACTCCGATACTAATTGTAACTTGGGCTCTATTACCGTTTAAGTGTGAAATTTTGATATTTCTTGAGAAAAATGCAAAAATTGCCATAAAAAATTTATAAAACAAATTTTGACCTACACTTATTTAGCTTAAAATGTTTGAAATTAAGTCAGCTATCACCCCCTTAAAGGATTGCATCTAGCTTCCGGACACCCTGTATATATATTTTTTTTCCTTTTATTCTTTCCTGTAACTGGGTAACAAACCTGTTGGAAATAAATGCCTCTTTGTTTTTTTTTTTTAAGGCTATCCATATCCTATTTATTTCTAATTTATATAATGACCTAATTAAGTAAACAGTAATGTCCATATAGACAGACTAGATTATGTGAAGTGAAGGTTTTCGAAGTATCTATGCTTCAAAATTAATGCATAGATACTTCAAAAATTCCAAGATACTATCCCCCAAGGGAGCATAAGCTACTTCTTTAAAGATTTAATTTGTTATCTCTGAGGCACTGTGCTATTCTGAGCAGCCAGTTTTTTTTTTTAATTTCAACTGTGCAACTAATTGATGCACCTCATCTTTTATGGGACTTACGTTTTTGTTTCCCCTATAAAACTTAGGAAGAAATGCACCTTTATGTTGTATTATTTGCCTAATTTGGCAACGTCAGCGAGTACGAAAATGCATTAAATTTCCTTTTTGAGCGGGAGCCAAATATCCCCTACAACTCTTTATTTAATTAACGGAAATTTGACATGTCTTTTATTGGACCAATCAGGCATATCAAATATATAACGCTTTTCTATTTAACGGCATATTGTACTAACTAGATAGCAAATTTTAGAGCAAATGTTCCACGGAAACTCAATTATCTCCTATCATTTCCTACTAAATATTCAGGCGATATTAGGACGAGCTTGCAGGATGGCAATATCAATTTTCAATTCTGTTATAGCGAGAATTTCAAATTTATTTTAATAGTATCAGTATAAGAGTATATTTCTGGTAAAAAGGGCTTCCTCAGCAAGATCTTTTTAAAATTGTTTATTTCTGATGTAGTTTTTGCAATTATATAGAAAAAATATTTTTTTATTACCATTCGTTAAGACAATTTCGAGGTTCAAAGGGAAAAGGGAATTTTTAACCAAAAACACCATATTCGTGGGAGATTCTAACATTCATGTAATATTTTAAAAAAAAAACGTGTATATCATTACATACTCCTATATTTCTAGCAAACAATAAACCCAATTTTTTTAAAGCATTTTTATTAACGGCAATCGCGACTTACCAACTGTCACATGGCCACATCGATAGTTTTCCACCTCACTACTGCGTACTGTAGCCGAACACAAATTCTTCGGGGGTTTACCGGCTTATTTATTTAGATTGCTATTTTCATTTTGTTGCCGTTCTGCTTTTGTATTTAGATTACGCATGGTGATTTGTTATAATACGTATTAATCTAATTAATTAACTGACGGTGTTCTCGTGTTGTTTAGCTGTAAATTGAGTTTATTCGTGCCATAATGTCCATCAGCTCGTCAGATGAAGATAAAAGCATCGCAATGAATGAACCGCCACGAAACAAATACAAAAATAAAACGAGTCTTTCAAAATTCTTGGTTGGAAAATCCAGATTATAAAATTGATTAAAACCAGTTAAAGGATATAATGAAAAATGCAGGTAGGTGATTTTTACCATTTTGATTGTATGTACCTACGACTCACAAAATTATTATTTTTAACTTATGTAATTATACTTTTTAGATGTTCAGCATGTAATGTTACTTTAGTGTGCGGAAAATCCGAACTAGATAAACATAAGAAATCCCAAACAACCATTAAGATAATGAATTCTGCAATGTGTACACCTTCTGTTTTCACATTTATCAAAGCTCCAGCTGCCCATAATGACCAAGTTAAATCATTGGAAATAGCAATATCTTCATTTTTTGCAGAGCATAATATAGCATGTCAAAATGTTTACCACCCTACTAAAGCATATATATCAGATTCCAAAATTATAACTCTCCATCGAACCAAGTGCACGAAAATAATTAAAAATGTACTGTGTAAAGTAGAAACTGAAGAGCTTATTGAAATTTTACGTAAGCAGAAATTTTCAATACTTGACGAATCAACTGATATTAGTGATACTAAATTATTATGCCTTTTGGTAAGTATTATCTACGAATTTTAATATTTACCTAAAATTATCTTTTATACATATAGGATCTGTTAATGTATTTTTTTATTTATTAATTTTAGTGTGTTATAGTGTTAAAAAGTACAAGACTTTTGCAAAAGTCAATTCAATGTTTTTTTATAAACAAAAAAAAAATTACTACTATTTACTCTACAAAATATAAATCTGTTAAAAAGAAATAAAAGCAAATTTGTACTAACATAAGAAATATGTGCATGCTCTTCTTATTTAATTAATTTTATTATTACTATTTTAGGTATGATATGCAGATGAACAATTCAAAGTATATACAAGGTTATTGGAACTAATAAAACTAGATGCTAAGGATTGCTCTGCAGCTGCTTTATTTGCAGAAAAAAAACGCTTCATTGACAAGGGCATACCTTTTAATAATATTATTGGTGTAGCATCAGATGGAGCTGCAGTAATAGTAGGAAAAAACCATTCTTTCTTTTCAAGGGTAAAAGAGGAAGTTCCTTATGCTTTATTGTTGAGATGCATATGCGACACTAGCGCAATTGTGGCTAGCAAAGCGTGCGCTGAATTGCCACTGAGTCCAGAGGATTTAATTCGCAATATTGCCGACTACATTTCTGGCAGCGCGAAGCGTTGCAAAGTTTTATGCGAACTTCAAAAATTTTTTCACAAAGAAAAAAATAAAATGTTAAAACTATCATCAGCATCAAAAGAATTCTCGAAAACTGGGACGTTCTGGAACATTATTTCCTTCTAGCAGTTGCCGAACATCAATTAAAAATAGCAAGCACTATTTTAGAGGACATGAAGAATCCTTTTATTAAGGGTTATTTGTGTTAAATTATTTTAATTCATTTAACGCGCTTTTTCAAAGTCGTGATATTTTGATAGATTAATTGTACAAAAGGTGTTGCACAATTTTAAGGCAACTATCGCAAAACTTTTTAAGACCTGAATTTGTCTATAAATATGTAACCATTCACTTGAAACACCCAGAACACTTACTCCCCATTGAAAATATTTGTTTGGGTGCTGCTTGTATGGAACAATTAAAACAGCAACCCAAAGATTTAGTTCCCGAATTTCGTCTTAAATGTCTGAATTTTTATTTAACTGCCACTGAAGAACTGAAGGATCGCATGCCGGTACAAAACTCTATATTTAGAGTTTCATTTTTTAAGACCTGATGTTTCATTGGATATTGAGCGCAGAGAGATGGAAGGGGTTAAGATGTTAGAGCTATTGATTATGCAATACAATAATTTAATTGATGTTGACAAACTCGATTTTGAGTGGCAGAGTTTACCCTGTCATTTTCTTGAAAATAAAAAGGATAAGTTACCCATAGAAATATTTTGGAAGGAAGTTAGTGAAACAACGGATTTTGATAAAAAAACCTGTATTTAGTAATTTAAGTATTGTCGCTAAATTAATATAGTCCCTGCCTCATTTACATGCAGAAGCTGAAAGGATTTTTTCTATAGTAACAGATGTGAAAAATAAGAAAAGAAACCTTTTATCCGATGATATCTTAAATGCTGTAACAGTCTTTCAAAGCTCCATGCAATCAGAAAATATTGATTGTACAAATTTACAAGTTACTAAAGCACATTTCAATTTACATAATCAAAGTTTGTACTCTTTTAAAACTAAAAAATAAAATAAAATTTTTCCAGAATTATATTTGTTTGTTTAATGCCCATTGTCACCAACATGTTTCAGGAGGATTTAAGCATTTAATTTAAGTGTTTTAACACTTAACACTTTTTTAAGCCTTCCTTAAATGTCGGTAAATGAAAATGGCCAGACTGCAGATTCCATGGCTGGCTAGTCCCAACCCAACCAACTTCTGTCTGTATTTTATACCGTTTTACAATTGCTTGCACTGACTGCACTCGGTGTATCTCCATTTTTTTAAGGCCTTCAATAAAAGACAAGGATAATAATAAAAATTGCTCTCAGTGCAGCCGGTGCAAGCAAATGGAAAAAGTTATAGAATTTGTGGGAAAAAAAGGGAATTTTCGTCCGTCCTTATGGGAAATACCATTTCATAGAGTTGGCAACACTGACTGGCTGTCATTCACTAAACCTCTACTCCCAGCTAAGTTGATCATATATTAATCTGTCAAACAGTTTAGCAATTTCTGACTGAATGCATAATCCCCTGTAAATTAGTGATGTCTTTATTACAAGATTTTAAAATTGGGATAATATAACTCTGCTTCCAGTACTTAAGAAAGGTACAAATCTGTATAGATAAATGAAATAAAATATGTACGAGCTTAGTGAGAGTAAAAATAGATTTTTTCAAAAACACATTAGGAACTTTGTCTGGCACTGAACTGACAAAGCATCTCATTTTAGTAAAGATATGTACAGTGATAAAAAAGGATACAAAATTCACAAAACTGTTTGTGTGGAACGGAATCTGCCTCAACTTTGATAGCCACAAAGTTTTCGCTTTCCAATCTACTTTCTACCTCACCAGTTTCTATAAAATTGGATAATGCTTGGGATTTCTCATCCTTGCCTGTAAACAGTAAAAGTTTGTACAGAATAAAATCTTGATGAGCCTATAACAGAAGTTCATCAGTTTTGTAAATATTTTACACACACTTAAAATAACAAGGATCTATTACAACATTCAAGGGTTAAAAGTTTGCCTCAAGTTTATGCAATTTACACACTAATGAATCTAAAAACTGCAATGTTTCTATGCCATTACTTAATTAGACATTTCAATTCCTTTTTACTTCTCGTACATTACAGAGATAAACTATGCAGTTTTTATTGTAACTTTGGAAGTTTTTAAGGCATCATCACTAACTAGAGAATTTATCAAGATTTTTTGTGAAAAATTCATCCTTAATAAATATATTACTAATGGTAACAATGGACTATGGTCCCAATAGACTATGCCCCAATTGCTTTAAAGCATATCTCTCTACTTAACAGGAGTGACTATATAACAGCAAAAAGTGTCTCCAAGTGATTATTATTATACCCCAAGTATTTATTTTCTGTTATAAATATTGATATCTTAATTTATGTTATTTATATTAATATATTGTTCACTAAGTATTATAAAAATAATCCTACCTTCAATATAGATGACAAAAATTGCTCCCTTAGCCTTTGATACTTGAATAGCTTCAGCGATTCCTTCCTGGTACCAACGCATTTTTGTAATATTCAATAATCAAAAATCGTAGTTGGATCCTTTTTCTTCCTGTTTAATTTATATTAATTTGAATAAATTAACATAAAAACTACAAATTTAATAACAAAACACTGGTTGGGAGACCACTTTTCACCAGTCATCAGTGTCACGAATGATTCATGACCCTTGACATCGCACATCAGTAATAAGTCAAATGTCATGCGTCATTTATTAAAGGTGTATTTACATATATGCGTTCGATCGATATACAGCGACCAAAATCGTGAATGCAGGATATGTTGTTTGCCGGAACCTATTTATAGTTCGCGCCCGCTGTTATTTAATGATTACAATACCCGTATCTCCTACAATTTTCAAGAAATATTAATAATTTTTTATCCAGATAATGCGAATAACTAAATTCATTTATGGTATACAATAAAAAACAATAATAATAAATAGAGGGTTTTTTCGATATGTAATCAAACTCTGAGGCGTATATCCAATATCAATTTTTAACCTTTGTAAGTGTACCTTATAATAATTTTTTAAGTTTTTTCTGTGTCTGTTGTGTGACTTTTGTTCGGAACTACATATATCCTTTTAGTACCCCCTGATGATGGACACCACTGTTTCCGAAACATGTAGGGAATTTTAAATAACTAATGTTTAATAAATAAGTGGATGGAGACTGCAGGATTTTCATTTTACGTTAACTCCAAACCGAAACTCCCAAAGCATTTGGATAACACTTTTTTCTATAATAGATAATATATATGGCTTAAACCGGGTGAGCCAATTATGTTATTTTGTCTAGTTTTTGTCGGATTTTGTCTTCTCATGGTGGATGTATGATATTATTATGTAAAAACTTTTTAGAACACAACTCTTTTCAACAGGTAGATAAATTTAACCATCTCCTAAAGGAAATGACTTTCGAATTTACTGTAATTTACTACAAATCCATAAACTTATATGTAATTTGTATTTATAGATCTCCTCTAGGAGACTGCAGTGAATTCTTGTTAAAATTAGAGGCACTTTTATTTGAAATTCCATCGGCGGCTTACGTAGTTCTTACAGGAGACTAAAATCAACTTTAATGATAAAAATTTTGTCTTTACTCTGCGCCTCGATCATCTAATGGGGGCATTTAATATACATATAATAATAATAATAATAATAATAATAATAAGTCTTTTATTTGCCACTGTTTACATGATACTATTTAACAGATTTATTTAACATCTTTAATTATAACTATTTACAAAAATGGCAAAAAGGAGGTTAAAAAACAATTTTAAAAAGATACAGGTTTAACCCCCTGTGTAAAGTAAATTACAAACTCAAAAAGAAAAAACAAAATAATAAGTCCAAATCATCCATAAATATACATATTTACAAAATAATACCATATTGTCTATATTACTCATAACACAATCCTATACTATTCTACATACACGCCACACCCATACATGTATATTGACATTACCAGCATAATAAATAACTACTAAATAACTAAATAACTATAAATAACAATAACGCTCAGTGCCAAATGAATGCGATAAAAATTTAACAGGTTTTACAAAAATTATTCTATTCTCGTCAAAATTTCTTATAAAAAAACTTAAATCCGCCCAATGATAATCTTTTAAATCTTTCAGGAATTTGGTTATATACGATATATGTTAAATGAAAGAGATCGTTCGTAAAAAGATGTTGTGTGCAGCGGCGGAGAGATTAATCCTCTATGTCTTAAATTTAAGGAATGAACATCCGTTCGGAATCGAATTTTGTTTGTCAAATACGAGGGACAATAATTAGAATGAATTGCCGAATGAAATAAACTTGCAGCATGTAACTTCCTTCGACATTCCATAGAGAGGCATTTGGTTTCATGCAGTTTGTAGCTTACCGGTTCGCGGCGACGGATACCGTATATAAATCGTAAACAAGATTTTTGAACCCGTTGTATTCTGTCTTTATCTGTTTGATCCAAGCATGGCCCATACACTACGTCAGCAAAATTAAAATGACTCAGCACTAGTGCATCACATAAGTTTATTTTTTGTGATTTTGAAAGTGAATGCCTAGATGGAAACAACCTTTTTAAATTTGCATAGCCTAATTGAATACATTTACTTACATGCTGTTTGTATCGAAGGTTGGTGTCAATATAAAGCCCCAAATTACGAGAACAATCAGAATGCGGAAGTTGTTCCGCAGAAGCCATTAAAATTAGATCTTCTTTAAGTGCTCTCCGATCCTTGCCAAAAATTAAAAAGTTTGATTTTGATGCATTTATTACTAAATTGTGTTTATTAGAAATACTAATCAATCGTTCCAGATCGTCATTCATTTTGCCGGCAGCACTTTGTTTTTGCTCAGGAAAAAATGAAAAATACAGTTGTGTATCATCTGCATACAAATGAGCTTTGCAATGTTTTAGGCAACTAGTAAGGTTACAAGTATAAATGCAGAACAAAATTGGCCCCAGGATAGAGCCTTGTGGTACCCCACACACCAGTGTACCTTCGGATGATACACCTTTGCTGGTTTCAATAAACTGTTTCCGGTTTGTTAAATAATTTTTAATGAGAGAAAGTGCATTATAGTCAAACCCCACATAGCTCAAAATTGCATAAAGCAGTTTGTGATTGATTCGATCAAATGCCTTGCTATAGTCTAATAGCACTAGTGCAGTAGATTTTCCACGATCAGTGGCTTCAATTATATCATCTGTAATTTTCAGAAGTGCCGTTGTACAGCCAAACCCCGATCTAAACCCTGACTGATATTCTGGTAAGATTTTGTGGGAATCAAGATACTCCCTTATCTAAGCATTCATTATCTTCTCCATAACCTTGGATAAAACTGGCAATATACTTATGGGCCTAAGATCATTGTAATCATAAATGTTTTGTTTTTTTAAAAGTGGATAAATCTTTGACACCTTCCAAACATCAGGAAAACAATTTTCTAAAATACAAGAATTGACAATATGAACTATGTACGGCAAAATCGTATCCACACACAATAGCAACATATCAAGATTTATTTGATCCGCTCCGGTAGCAAGCGACTTTATTTCAAACAAATACTTTCGCACAACATCGGTGGATACGACACGAAAATTAAATTTACTTGTTGGCATCTCAAGTTTTTGATTGTTTCTGTAAAACTCTAAAAGTTCTACATCTATTGGGTTATTTTGTACTGATGTTTGAATAAAATGATTATTTATATTGTTAGGAATATTTAAATGCTCAGGTATTTGGCTGGCTATATTACTAGAATAAATGTTAAGTTTTTTAAGCTTTTGCCAAAAAAGTTTTTTGTTATTAAAACTAGAGGCAACCGCATGACCAAGATACTGCATGTAAAAGATTCTACTCGTATAACACAGTCAACAAGCTCCACTATTGACTATATATGTTCTAATTTTCCATATGACTCCGTGGAGTGTACAGTCGCAAACTCTGCTTTATCAGACCATGAGTTTATACTATGTAAAATAGCAAATATACAAAAGGAATGTAGTGTATCTGCACAGCGATATGGTCGAATTTTTGGTATTAATAACTTTAATAAGTTTCGTCAACTTTCACCTCTTGAGTCCTGGAATTCTATTTTCGATTTATCTTCCTTTCACACAAAAATTGTTAAGCTCTTTGATGCTTCCTTCCCAATGATTAAAATCAAACCTATAAAATCTTGGCTCACGAGGGGTTTGAAAGTATCTTCAAGAAATCTGAGATCTCTTCACACGATAAGATTAAGTTCACTGACTCTCCAGTTTTTCATAACAATTTTAATTCTTACCGAGCCTTGTATCGTCGTCTGATAAGAATCTCTAAGCAAACTTACTACTCCAACCGTTTAAGTGGTTCATCTAACAAATATAAGGAGAGTTGGAAAATTATTAATAATATTCGTCACAATTGTGGTAAGCAGTCAAGACAATGCTCTGAAGTCTCTCCCAATGATTTTAACAATTTTTTTTCTAATATTGCTCTACAACTTCAGCAAAATTTGAACCCTTCTGTGAATCCTCTTCCTTTATGCCAGCCATTCATGTTCCAAATTCCTTCTTCTTTATACCTACAAACCTAAACGAACTCAAGGATATTCTGTATACTGAAAAAAATAAAAATTCAACTGGAGAAGACAACCTTTCAGCTAAGCTTTTTCTCAACCTTCCAGAAACGGCGCGAAAGGCACTAGTTGACGCAATTAACCTTTCTTGGAGCAAGGGGATATTTCCATCTTGCCTAAAATCAGCTGAACTTATCCCAATTCATAAGGGTGGAGCTCTTGATAATCCTTCCAACTTTCGTCCCATCTCTCTCTTGTCTACGCTATCAAAGGTAATCGAAAAACTGGTTAAAAATCGAATAATGTCCTTTTTAAAGTCCAAAAACATCCTCACCAGACTTCAATTTGGCTTCCGTGAAAATACCAGTACCAATGATGCCATGTTTAATTTTTTTCATGAGCTTTACTCCCAGATAAATGCTGGTGGAGTTTCCGCTGCAGTTTTTTGTGATTTGTCGAAGGCTTTCGATTGTGTCTGCTACAGGATTCTGCTGCGGAAGCTTCATCATTATGGATTTCGGGGAGTTTCATCTTCTTGGTTTGCTTCCTATCTGCAAGATCAGCAACAACGAGTGCTTGTAGGATCTAAGTACTCTGATTACCATCCTATCACCTTGGGAGTTCCTCAGGGTTCAGTTTCAGTGGGCCTATACTTTTTCTCCTATACATAAATGATCTTACCAATCTTAATGTACGGGGGAAATTTACTCTATTTGCCGGTGATACCACACTTCTTTGGCACAGCCAGCAGATCTTCAGGCAGTAAATCTCTGGTTTGAATCAAACTTGCTGTCACTAAATCCTCAAAAAACCAAATTATTGTGTTTTAAGTGAGCTCTAGACCACGTGCCTTTTTTTAATTCAGTAGTTCAGCAGTTTGATAATACAAAATTTTTGGGTATATTCATTGACAGAGAACTCAGATTTAAAGAGCATATCCTCGGTACTTGCAAAAAGGTGTCTGCAGGTTATTTTGCAGTCAGAGCGGCTACTCTGGAGCTTGGCATGGAGTTGGGAAGATCTGTATATTTTTCATTAATTGAATCCCACCTTAGGTATGCCATTTGCTTCTGGGGTAATGCAGCTGCCTACCTTCTACAAATGCTGCTTGACCAGATTAGATTTTATTGTTTATTTTGGAAAAAAGTTTTGTCCAAATCCTTTGTTAGGTAGTGCCCTTTTCATTTCTTTAATAGTTGACTTTTTAATTTTATTAAGCGTTAAGCGATCGCGATTGTAAACCCTTCAGGTTAGGTTAGGCTTAGGTTATGTTTCAATATTTATTTTTCATTAGTTAGGTTATTTCATACTTTACGTACACATTCTTGAAAAAGTTGAAAATTTCAATTTTTTTTATCCTCATCTAGGATTTTTTGTTTTTGTAGTACTTGCTGATATTTTCCAGGTAAGTTTTTCCTTTATATCCTTAATTAGTATAATAAAAATCAATGAAAAAACAGATCTGCAACAATGAGTACTACTAGGGATAAAATAGAGAACTTGAATGGAAATGATGAATTGAACAAAGCATCCCTTTTTACATCTAGTATTGTTTTAATTCATTCACTATCTTAATTGTATCACATAAATTATAATTATAATTAGAATTGTTTATAATAATAATAATATTAAGCATAGTTCAAATTTTTGTGTATTAAGATTCTTACAAAAACCCTCCAAAGTTCTTGCACATTCTTAACCACCATGAGCAAATTCCATTATAACAATATTTTTTTCAATGCAGTTGTCCTTACTATAATTATAGAGATGTGCAGATAGTATCTACTTGATACTTTAATATCTAATACATGTGAAGATTAGAAGTAATTAAATCCTTCGACCCCAACTACTCGTTACTCGAATACTTTTTTGAATCCTAAATTTCCAAGTCATTGGTGGCTGCTTATGTGTACTAAATATATTTTATAAGTAAAATATGTAATAAATAAATATATATATAAACATACACAAAAGCTATATATAAAAATAAACATGCACAATTTTATAAATTAAAGCGCACATTAGCATAGCACAATCTTGGTTCCACTCTTATCTTGAGGGTCTTCGTCAGCTCATAACAGTCTTATGTTTGTGCTAAATATTTCCAGTAAAATATCAGCTGACTGCTTTGCCATTAGGGTTGTAAGTGAGAAGCTTGGTTCAGGATTGGATAGGACCTGGATAGGAATGCCAGCAATTATCTTATCTAGTCCCTAAACTACCAATTCCCACATCCACTTTTATTCAGAAATCAATTTTTTGTGAGGGTATTAAGGTATTCAATCATATGTCATGTGACCTCAAAGAAGTTAATGGCTTTAGACATAGTCTTTAGATTTTAATAGGGAAGGCCTAACCTTGGCTAATTTTATGCATAGCTTCTTGTCACAGTGCATGTTTTTGTTTGTATGATTTTGGATTTTTCTTTATATAAATTTTTATTGATATTTTAATGTCAGACTATTTGACTAAAATATAAAAGCAAATGTGCATTCCATTTTATTACAACTGTTAGTAGGGTGAAACTAGCAGTTACTGGACAGTTAAGCTTTTTTGGAATTTCAAATTGCTGCCACTGTAGTATTTTTTAACTGATATTTTTTTGCCTATGCCTGATATTAGTACATATATCCTATTTTATGCCAACGGGTTTGAAATATCCTTAATATTAAAGTTCTTTTAGAAAATGTGAAAAGTCCTAAAACGACTCCGAAAATCTAGTTATTGGACAAAAAATTCAATTACTGGACACGAAATGTTCATTTATTGGACACAGGCAAAGCAAATGAAACTGGAGCTCTACGGTTTCAGAGGAACTGCCCTTGAGTGGTTTCGTTCCTACTTATCAAATCGTGTCCAGGCTGTCAAATTTAATGGTGGTATCTCTAAGGAACTTAATATAAATGTGGGAGTTCCGCAAGGATCAGTACTTGGTCCTTTACTTTTTCTCATTTATGTGAACGATCTGCCACAACTGCAGGTAACTGGCAAATTTACATTGTTTGCCGATGATACCACCATCCTCTGGCACGACTCTGATGTTTCTCAAATGGAGGCAGTGCAAATACGTGCAGATTTGTTAAAAATAAAAGACTGGTGTGATGCAAATTTTTTGACATTTAATGTTTCCAAAACAAATATCCTTAATTTTAAATGTAATACAAATGATATATGTTTGAATAATGAAGCCATCACCATGCCACCGTTCAGTAAGTTTTTGGGTCTTTCCATAGACAAGTTCCTTAAATTTGAAGACCATATTGTGAATGTATGTAGAAAAGTCTCATCAGGCTGCCACCAGTCTTAATTTCTCCATCGCCAGATCTGCATATTTCGCGATATAATGAAAACGCGCTATGGTGAATTTTTCAATTATTAGCATTTAAGTATTTTTCAAAGTTTTATATAATTTTATTTTATTTTAAATTAGTTTCTCGTTTTTATTCATTTAATGTACAGTCTATTGGCTTTGTCTACAACTTCTATGTTTATATTGACAATAAAGCATTTTTAAGTTTGAGAGTTTTGAGTTTGCAATTAGTAAAAGCAAATAAAAACTTGAAATTACCTACTTAGTGTAAAAAAATTTATTAAAAAGTTCTTCGACGTCCATGTCGTCATTTCAATTATTTTCTGACATCTGGTCCACTTTTTTCCTATAGTGTTCAAGATCGTCTATTCATTATTTCTTCCTCACTTTCTATTTCTCCTGGGTTTTTGTAAATTTTGCTATTGACTTGACCGTTCTCATCTACTTCATATTCCTCTCAACTTCCTAGTTGTTTCAGTTCATTGCCATCTTTTTTTTCTGTGTATTTATTTCATTATCTTTCTTAACGCAAAATTCTTTTGATTGTTGATCGGTGTTACATTCATTGCTGTCTATTTCTTTGAGGTTGGATTCCTTGCGGTCACATCTTTCAATATCTCCTTCACTTTCTATTTCTGAAATAACATCATCATCATCGCTTTCCATAGTATAACACAAGTGACACATGAATAAATCGTCATCATCTTCTTCAGGAACATGTTCGTTATATTTCTTCGGAATACATAGTCGGTGAATTCTTTTCTTGCAGCTATCACATGTGAGGTAATTATTTTGGATTGTACGAACTTTGCATACAAGCATGAATTATTTTTGTCAGTATCTCGTGTAGTCTTTTTAAAAGCTTTTGCTGCTGCACTCTCTTCTCTTCTTCGCTTTCTCTCTAATTTATTATTTTCTAATTTTAACATTAAGGCACGCTTTGTCTCAAAACTTTCCCGGTACTCTCTTGATGTTATAGCAAAGGAGATTTTTTCGATATTTCGTTTTTCCTATATTTTTACATGTTGACGGCAAGCTACAAGTGTCCTTACTAGGTTTTATGACAATGTTTTGTTTACATTTATTTTTTTAATTTCTGGTTCCCTTGAAGGCTGGTTTTCAGATGGATCTAGTTCAGGTTCAGCCTCAGTCGAGTAAAACACCTCAGTAGCAAACGATTCTGATATGTCTCTTACGTCAAAGTCTTTTTTTTTAACATGTGTCAATGAATCAGGTTTTTCAAAATAACTCCATATTTTGTACAAAGCCAAAAATTACTTCGGTAATACCTTCCTTAACCAAAAGATCATCGAATAACTTACATCTTTTACTTAAAACTTCACCAGTCAAAGTAATAAATGATCTATAGTCCATACGCGGGGGCGGCATTTTTACCTAAAAATGTGGTAAGGTGATAATTTAAATTATAATAGGTAAATAAAAAAGTTTTTATAATATTACCTCAACATGCTGATTTCCTCCCAAACACTTAGTGTAATCAACAGCATCTGGGTTAAAAGGGAATAAACCACATACACGAAATCCATTGATTAAAGTGTCTCTTTTAATATTATCTGCCACTACTTTCTCCAGTAGAGGAGCAAATGTCATTTTATTTAGCACTTCTCCAGGGTTTTCTTCATAAAATTCTCTAACTGCCTTTTTCCATCCCATTTTCATGGGCCGGAACACTGCAACATCGCATGGTTGGAGAATTCTCGTTGCATTTGGATATAAGGCTATAACTTCAATGCTTAACTCATTGCAAAGTAGGCTCAAGTCATAACTTAAATGGCACTTATGCCCATCCAAAAATAATATTACAGGGAATTGTATATTATTATTCACCAAAAACGAATGAAATATATTTTTCACATAATCATAGAACGTATCTGCCGTCATCCACCCATTGTCAGATGTTCCAATGCCCCAATCAGGATCTTTGACAGTCTGACTTATTTTTTCCGGAACTCGCTTGTAAGGATACACTATCATTGGCGGACAAGTTAATCCAGAAGCAGAAAACGAAAACATGACAGTGGTGCTTTCCTTAGATGATCCTTTTTCTACAGAATAAACATTTTTTGCGCCTTTTCTAGCAAAAACTTTGCCATTTTCTGGGCAAATCTGAAACCCGGATTCATCGTCCTTGTAAATTCTTGAAGGGTCATCAATGATTTAGTTTTTGGAACTAAGATAACTATTTATATCTTTGAACCATTTTCGAATATCTGCTTCTGACACACAAGCGCTGGCACCACTTACTGCTTCACTTGTCCGCTGTACAGTTGTTGGATGTCTTTTTAAGAAAGCTTAAAATATAAAGTGGCATCTATAAATATTTTCCAAGTCGGTATATTCTTTGTTGCCTAATTACCTTAAACCAACTATCGCCAGGTCTGTTATTTTTAAAGGAATTAGGACGTGGATTTTCAGTCAAAAATTTTTGGACGCTATTTAAAATGTCCTCTCGTTTTCTAGGGAATCCTTTTGTGGCCAGCTCTTCTATCCACCTGCAAAATTAAAAACAGTTATCCTGATATTTCAACATCTTACCTAACTAAATTAACTTCACCTTACAAGATCAGACTCTTCTCTTGCTGAAAGAATTGGATTTGGACCGCATGTGTCTTTATGTCCAGGATTTTTTATTTTGAATTCCAGCGTTGACTTAGGTACATCGTATTTATGTGCCGCATTTCTATATGACATTTTGTTATTTTTTACTTCATGTATCGCGGCTTCCATCGATTCCGCATTGTATTTATTTTTCTTGGGCATGATTGAAAACTATAGATACAAAAAAAATCATGTTTCAGTTATAGGACAGAGTATAAATAGAGGCTACACTGTGATTATTAACACCAAAATCGAAGTACTGGAAACAGGAGAAGATGCACAAAAATTACACACAAAAAGTGTATAAACTTTGCAAAATGCAGTTATTGGACAGATGTCCAACAACTAAAAAGAATCATATTTTAAAGTCAGTTATTGGACACCCCTCTAAAACATAACCTAAATTAAATATATTGATATAAACCTTAAAAATACTTACTTTTACTAGACCACTACGTTGTATATTTATGCGAGCACTTTGGTACAATTTCACTGGTAATTACAACACTAAAATTCACCTAAGGCTTTTTAAAATAGGCTTAAGGAAACTCACTTTTTTGTGCTTAACCACAGAATCTCACAATTAGCGTGAAAACAGAAATGTCATTTATGTCTATATTGATACCAATAGTATAATGGCGACATCTCAATAATATTTAGCAAACTACTAAATACAGAATTCTTCTTCTTAGTTAAAATAATGGAATGTCCAATAACTCGCAGGTGTCCAACAACTGGTAGGTTTACCCTATTAGGTTTTTCTTTTTTTTTTGACAAGCATCTTTTTACTGTTTTTTTATCTGTTTCCGTTGTATATTATAAACTAACATTTTAGCTCAGTGAGCTAAACATTTAGACATACAACAGAAAAATCCAATTTTATTCTTAATTTTGTTACACATGATTACTGAATATTAATTGGGGATCTAACATAACACCCGAGTACTTAATGCTAGAAACAAAATCATTATCACCTCCATTTATAGTAACTATTATGTCCCAAACCACAAAAGTTCTGACATAAAACCTTAGAACTGATCACCATACATTTTGCCTATAAGCTATTTAATTTAAATTTATTTTGACAAAACCATTCATACAATAATTGGAGTTCTTTATTTAAGATTATGGTGATGTGCCTAAAATCTTTGTCAGAAAAAGATGTTAAAGTATCATCCGCAAATAAATTCATAAATGAAACTCCACACAATTTTCCCTTTTTCTCCACACATTTTTCCTACAAGATTACAAATCTTGTATCCATATTATAAATACCATATAAACCAAGTTTCTGTACAACTATATCCTGGCAATAGTCTCAAATGCCCATTTTAGCTCTACAAATACACTAATTTTTTTTTTAATAATATAACCCTTCCACTCAGCACACACATATTGGAAAGTTCTAAATCCCGATTGGTCGTCATATAAGATTTCATTTTTAATAAGTTTATTAGTCAAAGGTCACCTATTTCACAAGATTTAGATACTTTTGGAATAGGAACTATAAAGCTTTTATTTAAGTCATCAGCGATTTTACCTGTAGTTAATAATGTATTAATTAAATGGCGGGGAAATTTTAACACTAAAAAGGTTCTTTAAAAGTGTTATGCTAAGGTTTAATCCACTTTTTTAAGTCAAACATATTTTTTTTAAGCTAGAATAAGGTAAATGGTTAACTAGATTGCATTTTTTACATATGTATATACATATACATATATATGATATATTTACATTAGTATCAATGATGTTCAGTGATCATTATCAATGATTATCAGTGATTTTGGGAAGTTTTCTAGAAGCTTCATTTAACTTTCCGGAGCTCGCGCGCGAACTCTCACTCCGCAACTATTTTATTTTGTCGTTAATTTCGACAATCGACAACCCGCAGCGCTGTAATATTAAGTATCTTTCTATCCCGGGTTCTCCTACAGTCAGTGCTCCTTTGTGCATTGGTGTGTGCGTTTATTGCCAAATTATAGCCACTGCGGACTCTGAGTCCGCGCACGAGCGTTCAATTTAAATATTTTTTTGCGTTTTTTTTTTTGTTAAACTTGTTGTGCAATGGTGAGTGTTAGTTTTTATTATTAAAATTTAAGACATATTATTATTATTTGCACACTTTTATAGATGGCGTGCTCCTGGAGAGGAGGCTCGTTTGCAAAAGCTTATGCAAGAATGTTTGGAAGAAGATGATGAGGAGCCAAAGAGTGATTTTGAAGGCCAAGAAGATGATGGAGAAGAAGACAATTTAGAAAGGCAAGATTTGGATAGTGATACCGAACAAGAAACTTCGGAGACTGAAGTCGCTAGGGGAAATTACCCTGTGTTTATTGGCAAAAATGGAACTGAGTGGGCCAAACATATGACGAAAAGAAATGTGAAAACCAGGGCGGAGAACTTGATAAAGCATCTTCCAGGGGTAAAAAGACCTGCGAAAGACCTAAAAAGAGAAATTGACATTTGGAAGCTTTTTTTACAGACGAAGTACTGAATTCGATAGTCGAAAATACAAACAGACATATTGCCATGAGTAGAGGCAATTACCAATGTGAAAGAGATGCAAAAGACACGGACATATTAGAAATACAAGCACTGATTGGATTGCTTTATTTATCTGGGGTATTGAAATCTAATCGACTTAATATTGAGGAAATATGGACACAGAATGGTACTGGCGTCGAGCTTTTTCGACTAACGATGTCCCAATGTCGATTTCGATTTCTGCTAGATCATTTACGTTTTGATGATTTGGCAACTAGAGACGAACGAAACAGACTGGACAAGCTAGCCGCCATCCGGACAGTGTTTGATACAGTTGTTGGTCACTTTGATTTAGCCTATACACCTTTTGAATGGCTAACAATAGACGAGAAGGTAGAAGCATTTCGGGGGCGTTGCAACTTTAGGCAGTATATACCTAGCAAACCCAATAAATATGGGCTAAAAATATTTGCTATGGTAGACCCCAAGACTTTCTACACCTGCAACATGGAGGTTTACGTAGGAAAGCAGCCTGAGGGTCCATTCCATCGAGTAATTCTCCCACTGCAGTGGTTTTTTTTTTTTTTCAATTACTTTATTGTCGAAAATTTGGTACATGTACACGAATTTTATTGACAAAGCTTCAGAAAATAAATACAATCAAATCAGACTTTACAAAACAAATATAAAAAATATATACAACATATAAAATGCCTAAAAAAAAAAAATGCAAGAGAAAAATGTTACAAACAAAATCCTTATAAAACAAAATATATGCATGTAGACAAAGGTAGCAGAGATAAAGGGACACATAAAGGTACGTTCAAAATTAAAATTAACAGATTAAAAGCTTAGCATCTACTACACAGCATCCTCAGCCTTAAAAAAGTCTTCAATCAAATAAAAGGCTTTTAGAAGCAAATATGACTTCAGTTTACAACGAAACTAGCGCAAAGACTGAAAACTTCTTAATTTCACGCTAATGTGATTATAAATCATTAAACCGCGATATATAAATGAATCTTTGATAGATGTAAAATGAGGAATAGGAAGGGGAATATTATTAATCTGTCTGGTAGGATAACTGTGATGTCGGATTGGAAAACTCTTCTTATTTTTGAATATTAAACGTGCAGTTTCCAAAATAAATAATGATGGTAGGGTCAAAATACGGCTCTCTTTGAAAAGATTACCACAATGCATTCTAGAATGGGCCTTAAATAAACTTCTGACAGCCCTCTTTTGCAGCACAAAAACAGACTAAAACAGATAATTTGAACATGCACCCCAAAATGGAAGAGCATACCTTAAATGCGACTCGAACAAAGCAAAGTACACATCACGAGCAACATCTCTCCCTAGTTCATGAACGGTTGCCCTAACAGAGAAGCAGCCAGAAGCAAGTTTTTTATTTAACTTTATTATATGGTCAGAAAACTTTAAATCTTTATCAATGACTAAACCAAGAAATGCAGAATTGTCTACCATGTCCAATGCGTTCTCACCAAAATCAAGACTCTCAGCTTGAAAATTGAAACCAATAATATGGGACTTTGACATATTTAAGCAAAGTTGATTGGAATCACACCATTGCTTTAATTTCAGGAGATCGGCTGCAACATCTCTGACAAGCTGCTTGGGATCTTTATTCGACCATAAAACCGTTGTGTCGTCAGCAAACAATGTAAAATGTCCACATATGCTAACACACTACACCACAATCCACAGACTCCCTACCAGAAAAGTCACCATTAAGGTACACAGACTGCTCGCGACCAGACAAATAGCACTCAAACCACTTCAGTGCAACACCCCTAACTCCATAAGCAGAAAGCTTCTGAAGCAGTATTCTATGAGTCACACAATCAAAAGCCTTGGACAAGTCACAGAACACCGCCGCAGTCGCCTCTCTTCCATTAACACCCTGGAGAAGTTTGGACAAGAAATCAAACATAGCGTCAGAGGTGCTTTTCCCTGATAGAAAACCAAATTGTTCATCTCGAAGAACCCCTTCCCCCAGAAGAAACCTTAAAAGATGATCCTTCATAAGTCTTTCAATCAGCTTAGATAAAGTAGACAAAATTGAAATCGGCCTATAGTTGGATGGACTAGAACGATCACCACCCTTATAAAGAGGCAAAATTTTTGCTAATTTTAGGCAAAGAGGAAATGTGCCCGACTAAAATGAAATATTAATAGCATCAGAAAGAGCCTGAATAGCACTCAAAGGAAGTTTTTCCAATAAATTCACTGAAATACCATCGTCACTAGATGCCCTTTTCTTTTTCATCGATCCTATAGTGCAAAAAATCTCCTTGGGAGTAGTGGGGCTGAGGTAAAATGAGTTTCCACTAGTGGTAGGTAAAAATTTGAGAGGGTCATAAGTGGAAGAGAGACCCTTTGTGAGGATATCAGCAACCGAACAAAAATACTTATTCAATATGTCAGAATCAATCTGCACTTCTTGAGAGTCATTACTTCTGGACACAACCTCATTAACAATTGACCACGCTTCGCGTTGCTCATTGGAGGAATATTTCAAACGTTTGGAATAATAGAGTCTTTTCGCCTCACACACAACTTTCCGGTAAACTTTTCGATATCTCGAGAATAGCGACAATACAAAATTATTTATCGGGTAGAACTTTTTGAAAATACCAAAAAATCTAAGATTACGACCGGAAATGCGAATACCAGGAGTTAACCATCTTTTCCGGTCCCTAAATCGATTTTTTAATGGGTGAACGGAAAAGTATCTATCAACTAATTTTGAAAGAGATGCGTGAAATGAAGCAAGAGCATCCTGCTCACAAAATATTGAGTCCCAATTAAAAGACCGACATCCTGCGTCAAAAGACCGGAAGTTCCTTGTGCTGTAAATTCTACCCAAACCTCTGGATTTGTATCTTTTTCTGAATGGCACCTGAGCCAGGATGGCATTATGATCAGACAAAGCTGGATCAAATACATTACAAATTACATTCTCCTGTATATTGGAGGCAACATAGTCAATGGTTGTTGATGTGGTACCTGTTACACGCGTAGGGCTGTTAACATGCATAGAAATATTAAAAGAGGAAAGCAAATTAATTAAATCCAATGTAGCCCTATTCTCCCCATCTTCAAAATCTATATCGCCAGCAAGAATTATAGTATTTTTAGGAGAAAATTTGAAAAGGAATTGTTCAAGCCTATCCAAAAAAGTACTTATACTACTATTTGGGGAACGATACATACACACAATATAATAATTGGCTTTACCAGAATAAACAATTGAGAATTCAAACTCCTTTTCGACACTAAGATCATCAAAATCGCCAAAACCAACAAATCCGTCGCAAAAACATTGATGCACAAGAGCCACAGTGCCACCATATCCAAGGCCAGCCCTACAGAATTTGGAAACTACAGAGTAGCCAGGAAGGGAAATTGGTTCCTCATTTCTCAACCAGTGCTCAGTAAGTAAGACAATGTTTGGAAAATTTAAACTGTCTAAAAGTATATACAAATCATCAGATTTACCGCGCAGTGATTGAATATTCAAAAGCATAATAGAAATGCATGCGTCAAAGTTGCCTACCCTAAAAAAGAAGAATTAACCAAGGCATCAGCTGAAGTAGAGTTAAGAGTAAGAGTGGTGCAGAGATTGTGCGAATCAATAAAAGGAACCTGTAGTAATATTACAGTTGACAACTGGTTTACCAGTATGGAGCTACTCAATTCCCTTCAGTCCGATTTCAAGCTAACTTAATTAGGTACAGTTAGAAAAAACAAAAGGGAATTGCCACCTGAATTTTCGAATCCTTTGGGTCGTCCACTTTTATCGTCCATGTTCGCCTTTCGTCATAACTGTACTTTAGTATCATATACACCAAAAAAGAAAAAAAAACGTGCTGCTTTTATCAAGTATGCATTTTGACGATAAAATAGATGCTTCTACTGGAAAACCAGATATGATATTGGACTACAACTCATCTAAAGGAGGTGTTGACTGTGTGGACAAGCTATGTGCGTCTTATAACTGTGCACGTAATACAAGAAGATGGCCCATGGTTGTGTTCTATTCGTTACTCAATGTATCGGGAATAAACTCTTTTGTTGTTCATTCAATGAATAATAATGAAAGTATACGACGAAGAAAGTTTTTGCGATCTTTGTCATTTCAATTAGTGGAGGGCTATATTCGCCGTCGAATGACGCAAACTATTCCTAAGGCTACGCAATTGAGAATAAAAGAACTTTTCGGACTGGAAACACCTACACCTGAGCCCCTGCCAGCAGGACAACGTGGACGTTGCTCATACTGCGATAGAAAAAAATAGACCTTCTCGTTTTTTTTTGTGTTGAATGCCACAAATGTGTTTGTTTAGAGCATTCACTTGTTATTTGTCATGAATGTTGTTTGACCTGCTGTTGTTGCTGGTTTTGAGGAGTCGGAGTTGTGGACGACATGTTGATCTGGTTTTGATGGATTTCGTTCGGACCGATACGGCTACAGGTGGCGGCCAACAGGGCTAAGGGAGAGGGAGACACGACGTTCGTCACCAAACCGTGATGAGATTCCTGGGAATATAAATTATCGTTCATCATAAAACTTAAATCAGGCCTAAAAAGACTAGGTCAGTGGAGTAACAAGAATGCTCTGGATCTAAATATTGCAAAATGCCACTTTATTATAGTTTCAATGCTTCATCAGGAGCGACCCTAACGTCTACACTATCATTTTTCATTGACACAATCGTTTCAGAATGAAACACATTTTTATTTTTAATTTCTAGAAAGTTTTTATATGTTGTTAAATGTTTATTTTAATTTTTTTGTAGCTATAAGTTTTGTTAAAATGCCAAAATCAATGTATTCGATGAATAAAATCTTAAAATAAATAAAAATTAACTTTTATTGCCAATAATTTTTAGAAATATGCACATTTGAAGGCTGCATGCGAGAGTCCTTTCCAAAATACTTAGCGCGAGCTCCGGAAGGTTAAGTTGTAGTTATTTGTTAATATATGATCAATTAATATAACAGAGCAATTTGTAATTCTAGTCTTCTGAGACTTAATCTGTTTGAGACCCACTTCTTCTTGTTCCTGAATCATCTTTTAATTAATCAATATTAATATTATATCACAACTTTATAATGATTTCAGTTGTCTTCCTCTAAATATAATGTAAAATTTCGAGCCACTGCATTGGGAGATCTACTTTTTAGGTTATATTTCCATTTTTTACTTTAAAATTCCTATACATCCATTATTTATTACATTACCATTTATTACCTATACATCAATGTTATTTCAGAGTGTTTTCTTATAGACAATCTGAAATGGAAATCATAAACCCACAAGATTCTACCACTCCAAACAATAGAAACAAGCGGAAACGTAAGAAAACTTTCTTACAGAATGCAAAAAAATATGCCAAAAAGGGGTATTACGGGAGAGGATCCCATATGGATGCAGATACATATCAATATTTTGTTCGCATATTGGAGGCATATAAAGAAGGATTTGAAAGCAATGAAGATAGAGGTAATATACTTAGCAAATCAGTTATAAAGAAGAGTGTTTAATTGTTATTGTTGATATTTTCAGATGCCTTTGTGGAAAATGTTTTTGAACAAACTATTGATAAAGAAATAGAATGTTCATGCAACCAGGTAGGATGTAGGGTTATAGAAACCCTGCTCCCTTTTGCCAATGATCAAGTCTTACAAAGATTTATGAACAAATTTAGTGAAGATTTAAGGCCTTTAAGTAAAGACCGATTTGCTAGCTTTGTATTGCAAGCATTGGTATCCATTGCTTGTAGAAAAACACATTTAAAAGAATCTAATGAAAATACCTGTACGTATGAAACATTTGTTGTTAAAATCAGTAAATTTTTATTAAACAATTTAGAAGACTACGCTTGGGATAATTTTGGTAATAGAATTATTAGAACATGTTTTTCTGGTTTGGCCCAAATAGTTGAAGACCAGAAGAGGCCACATGCAAAAGGCGTCAAAATTGATAATCATGAAATTGCTTTGGATGCTCCATTGAAACCAGAATTTGTAGAGATAGTCAAAGAATATGGAGAAAGATTATTGGTATGGCCACAATTTAGTCAGTTATGCAGTTTAGAGTTAACATCTGGTATGTTACAAGTCTTGTTAAAAGCTTTAAAGAAATGCGATAACAATCTGCTAAAAAAATACCTAAAAAAACTATTAAATGAGCATTTTCTAAAAGAATCTGATGAAAATAATACTTTACCTCCCGGGTTTATGTCTACAAGTATGCTAATGCTTTTAGAGACATGCTTACAGGTTGCTGGCAAAAAAGATTTTAATGCATACTGGGAAAAATTGTTTTGTGGAAGGGTACTGAAATTGGCTTGTATGAGAAGCACCAACTTTGCAGTACAAAAATTAATTGGTTGTTGTTATAATAAGGAACAGGTAAGCATTTAATTGGATAATTCCTAATAGTACAATAAGTTATGTAAAAATAGGTTTTTTTGCATTTACAAAATTTGAAAAAAAGTGTATGAAGCAAAATAACAGTTGTGTTCATAATAAATATACATTAAGTGTTTTCTTATTCACTATTATACTCTGAGTAATGCAGCTTTAAAAAGAGAATCTGCATTTAAGTGTAGGGTAAATTATGAATTAATATTGAAATACTTATTTTTCTTAAAATGGGACTTGCATTTAAAAGGTTTTTAGATTAAGGAGGTTTATTTTAAGGTTGCTCTAATATTTGTTTTCCACCCTGGAACACATGCAGGCAAGGGCTGTATTTGAGGAATCATTATATTTTTACTCTACATTCATTTTATCAATAGGCTCTTTTTGTGGAATATTTGAATGAGATTAATTGCACTAAAAGGGTCATACAGCAAAGATGTTTTAAAATAAAACTCCAATTTATGAATTAGTTTTTAAAAAACAATTAAATTCCTTTCCATGTTAACTGATTCAGAAATATCTTGGAGTTTTAGTAGCATTTCTTAAATATAAAATAACCATTCAAGTGTTTTAAATATAGTGCCCACTCTTTAGTACAAACTACAAAAATACCCAAACATCTCATTTCCCAGGACTATTAGTCTCTGTTTAGCCACTAGCAAACGTTTATTACTATATATTTTCTTTTCTAGTTTGACTCAATTTTTGAAGAATTGCACAATAATTTTCAAGAAATTCTTGAGAAAGGCCATCCAGCAGTCCTTCTAGCACTATGCGAAGGCTGCAAAAGGCTAAGTTCCAAGCAAGGAGCATTTTTTCAGGTAGGAAAAGGATTTTTTTAATTACAGTAAAAGTTCTTTATTCGCGAGGTATACGTTCCGGAAATATGCCGCGAATAAAGAAACCGTGAATATGGAATGGTAATTTATAGGGGATACGTTCCTAGGTGACAAAATAACAAACAAGTACATACATACATATAGTTTGACCGTCGGATCTGTGTCTACGAAAAGAATGCAGGCGAAATTTTGAAGCGTTGTCACGTCTTACTGCAAAAATGAAATAGTATTGAATAAAAAGTAAATATAATAGTAAAATTAAGCTATTTAATCATAAAAAAGATAATAAATAATGTAATGCAGTTTTAACCATATTTGTTAGTTCTATTTGCTAATGTTTTGCATATTATAAAATCCAATATTGACTAACATTTATCCGAAATTCCTAATAAAACTTACAAAGTCGGCAACGTCGTGCTTTCGCGGAAGCATCTCGCTGTTTGGGTACAGGTGATTGGTTGATGACATCGCGGCCATTAATTTATTATTTTTATGCAGCTCTCTGTCTTTCTCTATCTTATTGGATCGCATCCTACCAGGTTTTGTGTAATTTTCGGAATAATATCGATTTCCTGCGGATTCAGTGGCGGCGGCGTATGTTAATACTTTTGAGCTATTAAACTGTTTTTATTGTTGTATTTTTAGGTACCTACTTAATTTATGACTTTTGAGTAGTGTAGCATAGTTTAGTTTATTTGTTATTATTGTTGTTGTTTTGTGTTATTTGTTTCTTTGTTATTAAAGTTCATAATTTTCAACAGTTTTTGTGTTATTTACGTTAAAATGAATAACTTTATTCATAGAAAGACAATTCATGGCCAGGCAAGGGAAGTGATTGCGAATGTTTATAGGTAAGTAAAATGATAATAAGAGAATTATAAAGCCTAAGCACAGTTATGAAAAAAAAACATTAAAATAAAATCATAATTTATGCGACACTAAATTTCAAAAATTATGTACCTAATGTTGTAATAAATAAAAATCATATTCAATGAAATAAAACCAGGCTCGATTGCTTTACAAACAAAAAAGATTTAAAGTTAATGTTGGTTATTTTGAATATAAAATGTCTATAAATATAATTAATATGAATCGGAACGACGACTAAAAAAAATCGAATATCAGGATTATATACTTCTTGTACAAATTTTTAGGGTTTGCGATGAAGAAGCTACCAATAACTTCGTTAATCTACCAGTAAAGCGCAAACTTGAAAGAGTATCTCAATATACTGGCGTAAGCATTTCAATGGTGAAAAAAATTCACAAAGAAGATGAGGAAAGGATGCGGACGGACCCCAACAAAATGCTTTCTAGTCCCGGCAAAAGAAGACCGCGAATGACGAAGGTGGAACAAGACGACAACTTTCATTTTCAAATAGTTAAACACCTAATAAATCGATTTTATATGGGTTTAAAGTTGTGCCTACTACCAGAAAGCTGTTGCAAAAATTGCCAGAAGAAGAAAATTTTCAAAAAATAACATCTTTAAGGTATAAATACCTAAGAGAAATAAAAAAACACCGAGCCGAAGGTCGCAATATTGTCTATTTAGATGAAACTTGGATAGACAATGACCTAACGTTTAAAAAATGCTGGCAGAGTGAGACTGTTACTGGAGTGGTTAGCAATATATCTTCAACAGGTACAAATTGATTATACTTATTTAACTAATAATTAAAATCATACATATTATGTAGTAAATTCAATGTTTAAACAGCATAATTCGGATTATCTGCCGTGCTCTTTCCCTCGCGATATCCAGGTATCGAGTACGGCACTCTTATTTTAAGTGAATAAACTAAGTAGGTGTATTACAATTTTGTGTTTTCTTTACTTTACTTTTATCTCAAACTTCCCTAATCTTGTCTGTCACTTTTTTATTACATATTTACAAATAAAATATTTTAGAAGACCTTAATTTCCAAATTAATATCTTACCTACAAGTACCTATTTTAAAGTTAAAACCAAACCATATTTTTTAATATTTAATACATTCAAATCTGTATAATCGGTTTATAAAATTTCGCACGTCACTGGCCATTTCATGAATGAAATGAGGCGGGTCTAGTCTACAACGACGTTCCCCGCACCGACACCGCTTAGCTACAGATTGGTTGGGCAGACTTTAACTGGAATAAATTCAGTTAAAACTAATCAAATTTTATCTCGCAAAATTCCTGAGACCCGTCGATTTTTTGTTTATTTTTTTTCACATTTCAAGATAGTTTTTTATTTTTTCACCTACAGGGAGGGTCCAAATTCACCCAAACTTCAAATGGAAAGCCACTTTTTTTAAACTCTCATTAAAAAGAGCCCTTTTTCTTGATTAAATTGCCGTATTTACTTTTGTGATTATCTAAAGGAGAAATACGAAAAAAAAACATTAAATTATTAAAAGTCTCGAAATATTTTGTGTTGGTAAATTTTTGGCGTGTTTGTTTATTTTATTGGTATCAAGACATTTCCTGACATTGTTGTAGTGTCACTGTTAAAGTGAATTTCAACCAGTGGTTAAATAAGTTAACTTATATTGAAAAAATGCCTTATTTATCCGAATCCCACAAGATTGAAATCTTAATGATGATTGGTTATGGGGACAGAAGTCGTACTCAGCTAGAGTGTGTCCACTTATTCAAGCAGAAATATCCAGATTTGCCACCTATTAACCAAGGTATGGTTAGTAAAATCGAAAGCAGATTTCGAGAAGTTGGGCACGTGAGGGATGTTTCAAGACAAAGTTCTTCTAAAATCGATGAAAACGCCCAACTAAATGTATTGTTAGCGATGGAAGAAAATCCGGTAACTGCAGCCAGAAGAGTAGCTCGCGAAAACTCTATTCATTATAAATCTGTGCTAAAAATTTTAAAAAGTGCAAACAAACAACCTTATAAAATGCAACCCGTTCAATTGGAAAACGATCCAGATCGCAGAGTTCAGTTCTGTAAATTAATGATGAACGCCATTGACGAAAATCGCATATCTTCGGAGTGGATCCTTTTTTCTGATGAGGCTACATTCACCCTAAACGGCCATGTTAATAAGCAGAACTGTCGCTACTGGTCTGACGAGAACCCACACTGGGTAAGGGAAACTAATACACAATATCCCCAGAAAACTAATGTTTGGGCTGGCATAATTGGCAGGCAAGTTATAGGGCCCATATTCTTCAATGATACTTTAACTGGGGAAAGATATCTAGAATTTCTTGAACATGAACTAGTTCCAGTCTTACGTGCCTTATATCCGAGTCAGTTCGATCCAGATTTGTATGATGAAAGAATCTGGATGCAACAAGATGGTGCTCTTTATCTCTATTTAGATGACAATTTTCCAAATAGATGGATTGGTAGAAGGGGTGCAATCGAGTGGCAGGCACGTTCTCTCTCACCCACTTGATTTTTTTCTGTGGGGACATTTGAAAAGTCAAATTTATATGAGCAAACCAGGAAACCTAGACGAACTCAAAGAACGTATTAGGCAAGAAATCCGACAAATATCTCCAGAAGTATTAGAAAATGTCAGAAACGAATTTGATTATCGTCTTGGGCTTTGCCAACAAGTAAATGGTGCTCATTTTGAGCATCTTATACATTAAACGCAACTTTTAATAATTTAATGGTTTTTATTTTTTTTTTTTCGTATTTCTCGTTTAGATAATCACAAAAGTAAATAGGGCAATTTAATCAAGAAAAAGGGCTCTTTTCAATGAGAGTTTAAAAAAAGTGGTTTTCCATTTGAAAAAAAAAGTTGGGGTTAATTTGGAACTCCCCTGTAGGTGAAAAAATACAAAAACTTCTTGAAATGTGAAAAAAATAAACAAAAATCAACAGGTCTCAGGAATTTTGCCAGATAAATTTTGATTTGTTTTAACTGAATTTATTCCAGTTAAAGTCACCACACTGTATACATATAAAAAATTTATTTAATTAAAGTTTTTGACCATATTGATTAATTATTACCTTCAGGCTTAGGCAATGACCTAAAGAATTTTGTAATTTTTTCTTGCTTGGCATTTTTTAAAAGCTCCTTCAATCCATACTTTTGCGTCTCAAAAATAAGACTTCGTTCCATAGATGAAAAAATCACAAAGTTCATTTGCCATTCTTAAACCTTCGCTAAGATTTTTTGAATTAAATGTCACGTTTCCAGTGTTTGTTGAAGCCTCTTCTTCAATAGGTTGTGAATTTAACATTTCCTCCAAGTCTGCAGGCAAAGTTTGAATTTGCACAGATTCTTCGTCATTTTCTGCTGTCAGAGCAGGCCACAATTTTTTCCAGCATGATTTCAATGTGTATGGCTTCAGTTATTCCAATGATTCTTTTATGTTTACAATGCCTTTTGCTATGTCAAATTTCTTCCACCATTCCATAACATTCACATCAGGATCACATTCCATATTATCCAATATGATTTTGAAGGTTCGTCTAATGTAATGGATCTTAAAGGCCTGGATTATTCCTTGATTCGTCAGGTGTAGCAAAGCCGTCGTATTGTGAGGTAAAATATCACTTTTATATTCGGATGCATAGTTTCAAGTTCCCGAGGATGACCTGGTGCATTGTCCAAAACTAAAACTGCTTTTTCTAAAAATAAGTTTCAACTTCAGAAACAAAACAATTTCGAAAGCAGTCACAAAAAATAGCGCTTGTAACCCATGCTTTCTTATTAGCACACCAAAATACTGGCAGGTCGTCCTTGTTTTGATTTTTTAAAGCACGAGGATTAAACGATCTGTAAAGCATTAGTGGTTTAATGAAACCATCACCAAGGTGCATTAGAACATAGCAGCAGTGTAACTCTAAAGTGGCCCTCACACGATCAGTATTACTGACAGTATTTCGAAATACTGACAATAGTACTGATCGTGTGAGGGCAAATACTGATGAACTTTCAGTATACTGATAATACTTTCGGGGTCCTGAAAGTATTTAGGCCGAGCCAAAATACTGATGAAAATATTGATCGTCCGAGCGCAGTAAAGTAAAGTAATTCAGTATTTCAAGTGAAGTCATCGAGGCATCATGGAAACGATGCAGTCTCCTGTAGGGTCACGTTCATCCAGCATATCTTCTGAAGAAGAAGAAACAAGAAAATCAATATCAAAGAGGTTTATTGCAGCTTATAAGTCAATGCCAGAGTTGTGGAATATCACATTGAGAGAGTATTCCGAACGAGACAAAAAAAGACGCGGATACGAAGCTTTGCTTCAAATTTATGTACGTTTAAAGGCACAAGCCACTATTGAAGATGTGAAAAGGCAAATCAATACACTACGTAGTAATTACAGGAAGGAATTGAAGAAAATAAAAGACTCTAAGCGCACTGGTAGTAGTGCTGAAAGTGTGTATGAACCCAGTTCGTGGATATTTTATGAACTTCAGTTTTTAGCAGATGTTGGAATTCCGGAGAAAGGAAGAAGCTCAATAAAACAAAATGAGGTAAGTAAATAGTGTTTTATTGGAACAGGAATGTTACATTTTACATTTTTTAAACAAACCAAAATACCTATTTCGATTAAGTTAAGCCCCTCTTTATTTAAGTAGTTCCTAAAGCGTTCCCTAACTTGCTTAGCGTTTTTTGATGCATTTCGATATGATCCTAAACGAAGCCCATTCAATGTAGTTCGGATCTCTCTGTGCCAATAACGACTTCCCCTGTTTCCTACATTTAATATGTTATTATAATAATTATTTGTATTTGCTGTTTTCATTAAAAAATTGTGTAGATAACAGCAGGCTAAAACAACAACGGTGGCCTTTTCAGGTGATAAATTTATAGCTTTTTGAAATACACCAAATCGAGTAACAAGTATGCCAAATTTCAACTACTCGACGAGCCCGTGACAATTGGTAATTAAAAATCCGGTTTGTCACTGATAAATCCTCTTGGCTAAATGGCTTCAATAAATGTTTGCTCAGCGCAAAGGCATCATCCCCTATAAAAACGTAAGGAAATTTTTCGTCGGTATTTGGCAGTTTTGAGGCATCAGGAATATTCAACCGATTGTTTTGGAACATTTCCCAAAAATCGGTATTGTAAAAAACTCCTCCATCCGATACCCGTCCGTTAGTGCCAACATCAACCATTATAAAATTATAATTAGCATCTACAATCGCCATCAAGACGATGCTGTGAGTGCCCTTTAATTATAGTACCTTGATCTGGAATTCGCTGGTTCAATAATGTGAACTTGTTTTCCGTCTATTGCCCCAAAGTCCTTTGCTATTTTCTCCCATTCGTCTCCGGTTAATGGTATCTAAAAAAACAAAGCATTTAATTCATTGATCTGTTTCCTATTGTTTCAGCGTTCTGAAGACATGCAACAAAAAGAAGGCACTGATAGAACTGAGAAAGCAACAAAAAGAAAAGCTACTGGAAACCAGGATAACCAAGATCGTCAGCAGCTATTATCCATGGTGCGTGAATATCTAACTAAAGACGATGAATATCCCTTTGGGGAGCAAAGTTGAAAAGTCTTATTGACCCACAACAACGAAGGTTGGCGGAGAAATACATAAATGATATTCTTTTCGAGGCGGAACAGGGCACCTTAACCAAAAGCTCCGTCAAAATAAATTGTGACCAAGCAAATTTTGTTGATGTATATTCAAGAGCACCATCAGTTCAAAGTGTATCCGCAAGTTGCAACTACAGTTACACTTCAACACCCATGTTCTCTCCACCAATGCCATTGGATGAAGCACACAACGTTAGTCAAAATCGACAATATTTAGAGCTTCAAAATGTATCCCAAAATCATCAACAAGCCCTTCCAACAGAACACACACCACAATCACCAACAGACCTTCCTACTATACAGACATATTTAAGTTCATTTAAATAAATTGTAATAGCTTCTAATGTAAAATAAAATAATAAAAAAACATATTTGTTTTATGGAAAAATAATGTTTACTTACTTTGATGTAGTCTGCCAATAATTCAATTATGGCGTTGCAAACCTCCATCACAATTTCGCTTATGGTTGTAGGAGAAATGATAGTGGAAAATTTTAGATCCTCAAACGATCTCCCAGTAGCTAAAAATCGTAGCGTCAACGCTAGCCTTTCGTTTGCTGATATTGCTTGCCTCATGTTTGTGTCCTGTTTGGTAATAGAAGGCCTTAGGAGATTGAGAAGTTCATTGTACACATCACTACTCATTCGGAAATAGTTTTGATAATCATCTGGATCCGTGTTATTTATAAAATTTAACAAATGAGTGTATTTTTGACGCTGACCTATCCATTGTTTCATCCAACGTCTCTTTTGCTTCTTGCGTTTAAAACTTGTACAGTACAATATAATGGCAACACAAGCTTTTTGTTTATCGCCCATTTTTTTGAAGAAGAGGAATACGAGAAAGAACGATCACAACAAAACTAAATATTGTATAGAAATATTGATAGTGTGAGGTGAATTTCAAAATATTGATGAAATACTGACAATATCAAGTACTGTCAGTATTACTGATCGTGTGACTTAACTGTTTGGCATTCTCTTATAAAACAGTGCAGTTTCATTTGCATTAAATACTTTAAATACTAGATTTTTTTATCGATGGTACAGTTGATTCGTTGACATTGAATGAGCGCGTGATATCGATGCAAACGACTCTCCAAGGCGTAAACGATCAAGCAATTCTATTTTCACTTTAAGCGGTAGCACAGATTTTTTTCGCGTTAAAACTCGTTTTTCAATTTTTTTCGTCGACATTATAAATTTGGAGGACACGATTTTTGGAACGAATGGAATAACTAATGGAAAAATGAATCGTTAAAACAAGCGAAGCGACTCTTACAGCGAGACCACCCAAAAAAATATGTTTACATTGTATTTACATTAGCGGCCTTTACACGTAACGCCTGCGGAACGCGCGATTGCTCGCATGCAAATTTGGACGGTCAAAATTGCGATCAAAACTGTGCCTCAAAAAAACTTGTAATTTACCAAGAAACTCTTGCGTTTGGTTAAAACTGTTTCGAGCGTAAATCCTTACGATAGCGATTACGTGGCGCGTGGAACGAGACGTGGAATTTGTATTTTTTGAAAAGGTTTAGGAGAGGTTTTCTTTATATTATTTAATTTGTTCATTCAAATATGTCGGTATCTGAGGAAAATAAACGTATAATTGTTATAGTGGCAGCTGGAATAACAATGATGCCCAAAAAATCGAATAAGCGGAAGCGTAGTGTTTGGGTTAAGGATTACCGGTAAGACTTATGTTTAATTACTTTTTTTATTTGTAACGTTTGTAACTATTATTTCGTTTTTTCATCAAAATAATATTACAGGTCCCGGTATAATGATATTCCATTAATTCAACATTTGCGAGAAAACTATCCTGAAGATTATAAAAATTACCTAAGAATGGACAATACTTGTTTTGACTATTTGCTGAATTTGGTAAAAGTGAGAATATTAAAAAAAGACACAATCATGAGGAAAGCCATTGGTGCCGAAGAAAAACTAGTTGCTACTTTGAGATTTTTGGCCACTGGGCGTTCCTATGAGGACTTCAAATTTTCCACAGGGATATCTGCACCAACTTTAAGCATTTTAATACCACAACCTTGTAAGGCTATATACGAGGCATTGAAAGAAGCACATATGAAGGTAATAATGTAACGTTTATTACTATAAACAAACAAAAAATACAAGAATGACAAATTACAATAATTGTATATTCTCTATAATATCTCTATAATAATGTTTCACATTATTTTGCAAACTGTGTTCTATTTCTATTTCACTACTATTTGAATATGACGGAAATGTTACTCCATATATACATATATATGTATAATATAAAAATATATATAGATATATTTTTTTTTAGTTTACCTCGATGGAGGAAGAATGGATGCTAATTGCAAAAGGATTTTACGAAAAATTGCACTTTGTAAACTGGTGGTGCACTAGATGGGAAACACATTCGTATAGTACCGCCTGCCCATAGTGGAGCGATGTATTACAATTATAAAAATGTTTACAGTATCATTCTTCTTGCCTTGGTAAACAGTAATTATGAATTTATTTACGTGGACGTTGGGAAAAACGGAAGATTGTCAGACGGGGGACTTTTATAAAAAATGATTGACTAAAAACCTTAACTTACCCGTTAATACAAAAACTATTAAGAATTTAAATTTTGTGTTCATTGGAGATGGGGCATTTCCCCTGAATGAACATATCTTAAAACCTTATGCTCAAAGAGAATTAGACAAGGAAAAACGAATTTTTAACTACAGATTGTCGCGCGCCAGAAATGTAGTGGAAAATGCATTTGGAATAATTTCTTCTAGATTTCAGATATTCCATAGACCTATTAATATGAAACATGAAAATATTTGTTATGTTGTTCTGGCCATTTGTGCCTTGCATAATTTTTTTCGCAATCGCTCCACTTCTTAGGTTAGTGCAACAACTTTTGATAGGGAAGACACATCACATAATTTGTTAAATGATGGTGACTGGCGATATAATTCAGTTAATATTACAAATATGCAACCGAGTAGATCTACAATTCCAACATCTGCATCAAAAGAAAACAGGGACAATTTTAAATCGTATTTTAACAGCGCCCAAGGTGCAATTCCTTGGCAAGAAGAAATGATTAAGTTGGGAAAATGTTAGTAATCAATAAAATATGTTTGTTTGGAAATAAATAATACTCACATCGTTTTTCTGTTGATTATTATTAGGCTGTGACGTAGTAGATGCGTTAATATTAGATTCTTCACCATATTCAGATTCTATCAGATCTTCGGTAGTTTCCTCGTCAATATTCGATACACTATTAGCCGGAATCTCTTCATCCATGGTGAATTGAAGGAGGTCAAAATACCATAGCACTGGTGTATATAAATTATCTTGCGACATTCCAGACCTTAAGCTATCCTTCACTTTTTTCAACTCTTTTCTAAACGATCCCCTTAGAATCTGATTTTTTTTAACAAAATCTTTGTTAAACTCCGGAAACACAGCTTCTTTACAGAATTTAACGAGTTTATCATAGGCGACATTTTTAAGATTTCGGTTACTGAATTCCTTGCTTTTTATTTGTCAAAGGCATGGATATTATCGGTAAATATTAATAATATCCGTAACAGCTTCTTTGCTCCAACAACGACCGTCCGACATAACGCGCTCCAAAAAGAAACAGTTCAACTGGAACAAATATGTATATAAAATAAAAACATGATCTTTTTATTTCGCTCAGTTAAAGCCTTACGTGTAAAGACTTGTCGAAAATCGCGCGTGCTTGTTCAGAGAGAATCACGCGTTCAAACCTCTCGGATTTATTTACCTTTACACAGAAACACTTACGCGTGCGATTGATCGTGCATTTCGAAAATCGCGCAGTTTAAATTTTCGGTGTAAAGGCCGCTATTCTCAGAAACGCCGACGCGAAGGCGGCCCGAGTCAAAGGAACCAATACGGCGGCGATATAATTTAACAATATTCATACTTTGGGTATAGTTGTAATAAGGTCAATTTTACTTTTTTATTAGTCTATTTGACGATGCGTTTACAAAGGATATTGCGTTGAATCCTTTTTATCAATATATATGTACCGATGCGACGTACTGATTCGATCCGCGAATAAAGAAATTTTTAGCCGCAAATATAGGAATTGGGTCGCATTTTTCAAATCCGCGAATAGTGAAAACGCGACTGAAGGAAGCGCGAATAAAGAGCTTTTACTGTGCTAATATTCACTTATGCTAATAATTATATAATTTGTAGAGTATGATGAAATGCCTAAATTGCTTAGAGCCCGAAGAAAATCAAAACCGATTTACTCTTGCTATGTGTAGATTGCGTCCATTTGATCCAACCAGTCCCGTTTCCGACGAAAATCTTAGTAAAGAAAAATTGAATTTGCAAGGAGCTCTTATGCTACAGCGAATGTTGGAGTTTAATAAGCCTATTAAACTTGTTAATTCTATTTTGAGTATGGACCCAGATGTTTTAAAGATGTTATTTTCTAATTCTATGGGAAGTCATATAGTGGACTCTTATATGACGAGCAGTTTCGTTGGGGAAAGAAGTAGAGAGAGATTGATCTGGAAAATGAAGGTAACTGCTACGACAATAGTTATATTAACTTTAGAGAAACAAAGAAGTCATACTTTCATGTTAAAAAACTATTTCAGGGTAAATATCAAGAGCTTGCCTCATCTAAGTTCGGTTCAAGATCTTTTGAGGCCTTATGGAACGCGGCCACTATGAAAGCTAAATTAAGTATCATGGAAGAATTGGGACATAAAGATGGTGCCTGGTCTAATTCCGAATATGGTAAAATAATTGCAGGAAAAGTGAATTTAGTTATGTTTAAAAGAAATAAAGAGAATTGGAAGAACAGCTATGGCAAGGAAGCAAAGCCTGAAAAGATGTTAGAGGCTATTTTAAAATAATACTATTAAATCTGGTATGATCTATAATGCGTTTTATTTGTAGCTAGAAATATAGTTGTAATTCTTAGAGATTCATGAAATTTGAATTGAATGACATCATATGTATGTATAAGAGTTATAACAGTTATTTAAAATGTCCATTAATAAAAGGTAAAACGACTTAAAAACATGAACTGCATACAAAAAAAAGTTAATATATAATATATTTGTGTTCATTTCATATAGGTGAATTAATAATTATCAATTTGGGACATAAAAAATGATACCCAAGTAGTTTAGCTTAGACTCTTTAATTTTTAATAAAATAAATACAAATTAAAAAAAATAAAGCTAAATACTAAATAACATGCTACAATAAAAAATTAGTTAAAATAGTTAATAAACCACTGACCTTATGAACATTTTTGTCTACATCTAACTAAGAAAAACTATGTTAAAGCTAAGTGAATTTTTCTTATTGCAAACGGAACAAGCGGTTTTCATTAAAAAAATGTGGAGGTTTAGCTTTTAAAAAAGTCAGTTTTAGGTTGTCATGGACATTTTGCATTTGATATTCGATATTTCGATACACGCTAGTTTGATAATTTTTGCTTTTCTGTCTTAGTATTTGAGTATCCAAATTCATAATTTACATAAAAGCTTCCATGTATATTTGAAATTTATTTAAGAATTTTCCGGGTTTCTAAAGAGAACAGTTCTATTTCTTAACAATGCTTTGTTCCGATTTTGTTGTTTCGTCTTATTTGTATATTTTGTCTCTTCACTTGTCTCCCAGTTAATTGTATCATTTCTCAACTATTCTCATATTAAATTAAAAAAAAAAGATAATCTAACTCTGCTGCCTTAAACTTAACTTAAATATGTTTTACTTATACCTTATACAATGTAGTTTGAACCGTTTACAACAAGGGACGTTTCCCTTTACCTTCAATCCCAAACAAATTAAATCACATAAACCAACCAAGAAAAATGGTTCCTATAATCGATAATACTTGTTTCTACGGTAATTTTAATAAGGAATCTGGTTTTGATAGAACTGTATCATGTCATACGTTCGGGTTCTAAAGTTAAGGTAACTATTTCTGATGACTTGTAACATATAGTTGGCAGCCTCTTTGTCGTTGGCCCCCGGATTAAATCGTCCTCGTAGTAATTTAATCGTCTGACCTCTGAAGCATGGTAGACCCGTATCCAACATGAGAGATACTAAGGAGATTATTGCCTCTTGGTATGGACTGAAATAATTAAAATTTTTATTTTAAGTTAATAGTTTAATTTGGAGATGTAACGGACAACAGCTGCGGTTCTCTGTGTTCCCACCAAATCCTTTATTGTTATTGGTCAGTCAAGTGTAAACCAATGAAACTGCATGGATTTTACTGGGAAACCAATAGAAATGGGATTACTAATTTGTTTCCCTTACACTAATTTGAATAGGTGAATGGAACTGAGTTACTCTATAAGTTTATCTACAGGCTTGTTTTTGAGTTTAAAATCAGTTTTATTAATGGGTTAAAAATGTTAAACAATAAAACTAAAGAGTTACTTATTTTGTTGGGTATTCCGTAACGTTTATAGTAAAAATTAATTTAGAAAATACTTTCTCACATAGTTAAACATTGAAAAAAAAGTAGCCTTATTCACATATTTAAAAGAAATATGAACTAAATCTTTAGAGATATTTTTCGTTATAGTTAATTCAATGTAAGTTTAATAAATCTTAAATGCTATATATAATTTACTTGAGACATAATAGATTTTTTTATATACCTTGGAACCGAGGTTTTATCTATCTCTGACCTCGTTTCTTCTTTTCAATATCCTACCAACTTTATTTTGAATACTGAAATTGAAAATATCTATTTATTTAATAAAAATACCTAATTTGAATCAACGTTTCGGTAGTTACATCTACTACCGTTATCAAGAGTTACTTATTTTATAGGGTATTACGTCACTTATAGCAAAAATCAATTTAGAAATTACTATATCACACGCTCAAAAATTGAAAAGAAGAAGAAAATAGATTTATTCGCGTATTTAAAAGAAATATAACTCAAATCTATAATGATACCGTTGGATATACTTAATTTAAGTTCAATAAGTTTTAAATACAATAATTTACTAACTAATTTGAACCAACGTTTCGGTAGTTATTTATCTACTACCGTTATCAAGGTAATTAAAGTAAAATTAAATTAAAAATATAAATAAAATGTACTTATCTTTCAAATTTCCTGCTATATAATACTTCCTTCAAAACTCCTTCCTAATTCGACAATACTTTAAATACTTTTTTATATAATTTCATGGTTTATTAATAGTTTGACAAACTGTTTTGAAAGATAACAAAAAATTCAAAGGTTACTTCTTTAAAATTAAAGGGGTGTGATCTTAATGTTACAATTTAATGATAGGAAATATATGAATATCAAATATTTTAAATTATTAATTAATTTTGAGAATGCTCTGTCCTACCTCTCTTTTTAGCAGAGGAATCCATGTATTATTAAAATCAACCGAACAAGTAGCTAATCATTTATGTTCAATTAACATTATAAATGCAGTTTCCTTTAGCCTACGTAATTTTGAAATTGGTTCGTTTGCTAAAATTAAGGAAGCATTCCAGTTTATTCTATGGTTATTGTCGTATGCATGTTGTGTAATTTTGGATTTTTGAAAATCATTGTTTTTTATGTAAGATTTATGTTCATTAATTCTTTTTGGTAATGGTCTACAGGTTTCACCTGTGAAAAATTTACCACAAGTACAAGGAATTTTATATATTACATTTTTTAGCAATTCTTTTTATCTTATCAGAAAAACCTGGAATAAATGGTAAAATAAGATTTGTCTTAAAAATTGGTTGATTCAATTTTATACTAATTTGACGGCTTTTTTTGCCTTGGCAGCTGGAGCCTTTGTCGTTTTTGGCTTAGGAGCATTGGGCTTCTTAGTTGGACCGGCCTTATTTGATTTCTTAGCTTTCGACGGTGACTTTGGCTTGACTGCAGCTACAGCAGCAGAAGTAGCGGCGGCAGCAGTCTTCGCCACTTTCTGTTCTCCGCTGGTGGTCTTTTTACCCTTCTTATCGCTGGCAGGTTTCTTAGCGACTACCTTGGGAGATGCTGCCTTTTTCGCTGTTGGTTTAGCAGCAGATGCCGCTTCACCGGTGGCTTTTTTCGCAGGACTCTTCTTCCTAGATGCTGCCCTTTTCTTTTCACCAGCGGCTTCTTGTTTTGCGGCTGGGGCACCGGAGGTAGGAAGCTTAAAAGAGCCGGAGGCTTTTCCTATAGTTTGTACTAAAGCACCAGACACCACAGCAGACTTTAGATATTTCTTTATAAACGGTGCCATTATCAAACTCTTTAAAGCAATTTTCCAAAAATTCTTTGGGATAATAATTGTGTATTAAGATATTTTTAATAAAATCTTTATCAGTTAAATATTGACTATTACAAATAATGTTTACACGATAATATAAACTTTTTTATTTTTTTAGTGTGATAGTAATTTCTAAATTGATTTTTGTTATAAGTGACTCCAATACTCCAGTAATATCCAATAAAATAAGTAACTCATTATGAATTCGTCACAATAATACAGATTTTACTTATACTGTTATCAAGGTAAATAAAATGAAATAAAATATAATTAAAAATTTGGAAACATTTCTTTTCCAATCTCCCATCTGCACTTTTTAAAATCTTAAATACGTAAATAAGTCTATTTTCTTCTTTTTTTCATTATTTGAGCGTGTGGGATAGCATTTCCTAAACTGATTTTTACTATAAAAGTGACGTAATACCCAATGAAATAAGTAACTCATTATGAATTCGTAACAACAATACATGGACAAAGATTTGTGTAATATGGCCAAAGACTAGCAAAAGTAGTAATACTCTAGAGCCTGTGATTGAGCAACCAACTTTGGAGGAGTACACAAATGCAAAAAAATTAGATTATATTTTAAAATATTAGAATTACAGATCTTCAAACCAAAGAAAATAGCTCTCCCTAACATCTGATATTTGGACCTGCACAAATACCAATGTCAGTTTTAACAGAGATTCCAAGCTTGTGACAAGTTAAAAAAAACTGGAAGAATGAAAAGAAAGAAAAAAGACGAAGAAAAGAAAAAACGGAAGATTATAGTCTTTCCATCAAGAATGTACTGTTTAGGTGAAACTCAACATTTTATATGTTGGAAAGATTACAAGAGTTGAAAAAGTTTATCATTATCTATTATGCCAAACAAGAAAATCTTGGCTAAACAGTTTAACTTACTACCACTGGAAATTACTAACCTCGATTATAAGATCTCTCTTACCCTTTAAAAGTAGCAAAAACAATTAGCTAAAGAGAATCATTCCTATAAATAATTGCTGGTTTAAAATAGTTTCTTTTTCGACTTTATTTGTGGTAACGACTAAATATGCCTTACTAAAAATCATTGAAAAAAGATTTGAACTTAATCACCCAATTAAAAATTATGCCATTGCTACAGTATTGGATCCTAGGTATAGAGTAGCATTTTTTCAGTGAGAAAATATTTTTCTTATGAATCAAATTGTTAATGAGATGAGATACGACGCCAGCCGAAGGATTTTACTAGCTCTGAACTTACACCAGTACAGAATAGTGACAATGATGAAAAACCGTTATCGAAAATCAAGATTCACAGTTTAGAGTGACAAAATTGCTTCTCCTTCCACCCTCAGTGATGTAGTATCGTATTAAATCGTAGAACATTGAAAGACAACAACTTTGAGTTCAACATGAGTGTCTTATATTATTTTATTTTAAAAAATGCTTCATATTTTATTAAAGAGATAGTAGTATTGTTTTGCGCCTGTCAAAATCAGTGACAAATTTTTATGATATTATAGTGTTTTTTTCTCATTTCTATTGAAGCAGTTGGCTACTATATCGTCGGTCCCAAGGCAAAACCATGAATGTGCAAAATTGGCAATTTTTTACCTATCTACATTTTCAAGCACCTCTAAACCCGTTCTTGACAATGCCAAACCAACGAATCTGCAAGCATAATGGTTTTGCTGGGGGTATCTGTACTGCCTTTGACGTATCTTAGTTTGTATTCGATAGTCGCAATGCGCGTATCGTGAATGTGACACTTTCGTGGTTTTGGCCTTGCATTAAAAGTTTGAAGTCAGTGAATGTGGTACATTCGTTGTTTTGACATTGTAAGTGTATGGTATACTTTGTAACATTAGTGTATAGATTTTGAGTAGTAAAAAATCAATTATAAAATGATAAACGTGACACCTAGAACACAAAAAATAATGGATAGTGTTAGGTCTAAACCTGAAAGAGATAAGCAATGTATGGACCAAAATGGAACTAAGGTGTAATGTGGGTTTTTTCAAGCCAAAGAAGGACCAGTGCAAGATATGTTTGGCACAGAAAAATATGACTGGAGAAGAAAAAGAAGCGCAAGAACAAACGTTCCAGCAATACTTGAGAAGAAAGGAATTGGCACGCAAGGCTCGCAGTGCTAATAAACTGGGAGCAATAAACAATTCTACTATATTAGCATTCAATTTTAACCTTAAAGCTGTACTCACAACTCCAAAAGGATCTGCAGGACAGATATTTTACTTGCGCAAGTTAGTTGTTTATAACTTGACAGTTTATAATATTGGAAATCAAGATGGCATTTGCTATCTATGGGATGAAACCCAGGGTAAAAGGGGTTCAAATGAAATCGCTTCTTGTATCTATGAATACGTATTATCTAATCCAGAAGTAACAGAAGTTAGAATGATGTCAGATGGCTGTGGTGGCCAGCAAAAAATTCAAATTTTGCTGCTATGTGTATGCAGCTCATTTCTGTTCATCCTAGCTTGAAAATCATAGATCATAAATTTTTCGAAAGCGGACATACTGAAATGGAATGCGATTCCATACATTCCAAAATTGAGCAAAAAGCTAAACATGTTCCTGTATACATTCCTGAAGGTTGAGCGCAAGTAATACGAGATGCTCGTATGAAACCACCCCCATTTAAAGTGAGGAGCAGAAGCTTTGATGATGTTTATGATTTTAAAGAATTTGCAGCGCAAGAATTTGAGATGAACAAAATACCATGGCGTAAGGTTTGCTGGATTGGTTATCTTAAATCGGACATGACGAAGGTGTTTTACAAAATGGATTTTGAACAAGAATTACATGACATAAACTGCATGAAAAAATTTGAGGTCGACCAAAAACAGCGGAGTTAAAAAATAAGCATATGAATGTGAGTTACCCATTGCGAAGCCAAAATATCAGGATTTACAAAAAATGTGTTCTGATTTAACAATCCCAAAAGTTCATCACAGTTTTTATAAGTCGCTAAAAATTAATAATAATATTAGGGATAGATTACCAGAACCAGATAACAGTAAAAATACTAACTCAGATGAAAATTAAACCATTTCACTTTATACTCAAGCTCATTTAAGCATATGAATTTAGTTCCTTTTGTATTTTCAGTATTTTTTGAGAAACCCTTTTTCGTTTTTATTGTTTATTTTGCCAATGATTTAGAAGTTTTGTTTTCTTAGATTTATAGATCCCGAGTTTATCATAGTTTCCCAATGAAAATAGACATGTTTATTGATATTTGAAATCAATAAAAATATTGAAAATCATTGTGTCTGTAGGTTTTCTTATTGTACTATAAGTGATTTGAAAGAAAATTTTGCAATGCCAAATCCACGAATGTGACGTTTTGGAAGGTGGGGGCTAATAAACAGAAAAAATAATAAGCCAGTCATAAACTGTCAAAGTAGATCCTATGTCTCCCAAGAAATGAAATTATTCCCACAAAAATCTGAATTTTCACAGAGTATCAAAACCTTCAAACCCAAATATCTCCAAATCACGATTTTTCACACTCATGGTTTTGGCATTGGGCCGACGATATCATAATCATTGCTTCAGAGGTTGCAAGCAAACAAACCGCCCATGGTTCCATGGTAATGCTAATTCGAGCCTTTCTAAGGTCTAAACTATAGAAAAAAAATACCAGAACATTGAAAAATGCGTTACAAATTCGAAAATCTGATCCGTGATAGTGGTGGAAGGAGAATGAGTTTCCTAATCTTTGAAGCTTAAGGTGCAAAAAGATAGTTGTTTCCCAGCAAGTAGCCTGTACTCGGAAAGGTTTTTTTTGGGGTTTTTAATGGGCAGCTTGCATGAAAAAAGCGTTCCAGATTAACGGACCAAAATACTGGGTTTTATTTATTTACTATAATTTACAAAAAATAAACTTAAGTATTGAGAGTGAGTCCCATTGTTTTGCAAATTAAAATACAAATCCGTCTGGATCCGAAATTCAGTGCGGTGACCGAACTTTAGCGGATACCGGATGAATGGTACAAGTCCGTTCCATTTCTAGTTTAAATATTAAACATTAATTTGCTCAACAAATTTAATTAAGAAAATTTTGAGTTACTGAATTAATTTCGCTATAGTTTACTTTACTACAGAATATATAAAGCCAGACCGATTTTAACTTCCTGTATTTTCTGTAGAATGTCTGGTTGTGGTTCAAAATTTATTCCTTATTGAATATTAAGTAATCAATTAAGTTGGAGATAAACTACTTACCGAACAGCAAGGTAAGCTTGAACGCATAAATCAGAAAACCACTTGAAAGGAGCAGCTTCCATTTTACCTCCCATTATCATTACCATTTCGTCAGTCAGTTTGATGTCTGGTTCAAATCCCAGATTTCCTCCAGGAGAGGACTCAAACATAAATCCAAAATCTTGAACAAAAAAGAATCTCATTACATAAATTGAATGAGACTTATAGCGATTGCTTTGATGGCGAATGAGTGATTTTTGAAAGAAAAACTACGTTTGTATTTGATAACAACGTTTCAGCCCACCTTAACATCATCTATAACTAAAATTTATTTAGAAACATTGATTACTAGTTATTTCTTACTAAAAATTGTATTGCTTATATTGAAAGACATTTTTGTAATTAACAATGAAGCAAATTATATTATATGTAATGGGATGTAGCCTAAAAGGAACTAAAAGAGAAAAAAATTTGTTTAGTCAGGTTAACCTAATTTATACGGAAGTGCTTACTACCCTAAGAAAGATTTCGGCTATGTAAGGTTAGTAGTAGTCACTTTATTCATTCATTTATTTATATAACTTTTAAAACAGTTTTCATATTATGGTTATATGTTAATAGTGTCCTGACGGCGATTTACAATTCCTCTACCATTACAGTCACGAGGGTGACTGAATTCGAGTAGTTTTTGTTTGCCGAATATTAGTTACATTTTCTAATCTATTACGGTGCAGAAATTGACCATACTAGAATAGAATTTGTAAGTTTATTTTGTGCGCCATTGTCTTTACAAAGTCTAAAGGTATGGTCTATCTACTGCGGAGTGCGCAAGCGGAGTACGCAATGCGGAATCCGCATGGATTGATTCGTGTGTAGTTTTAACTGAATTTATTCCAGTTAAAGTCACCACACTGTATAATTCATAATACCTAATCATCATAATAATCCAACCCAAGCCAATGGTACTTGATTACGTCTTACAATCGTTACGATTTACACTGTTTTAAAATAATCTAAATATTAAGGCCCCCTTTCACGCGCCAACATGTTTGCGCAAACTGGTCTGTACAAACTGTTTTGCGCAAACATGTTGGAGTCGATGTTTGCATTTTGACGCTCAAATATTTTAGTCCATTCGGTCCACATCTTGTTAACCGTCGCGAAAAAGTCTCCTGTGTTTATGGAATTAAAACAAAGAAAAAATGGATATTGATAAAGAGGAAGAACTACTGCTATTAGGACTTGCTGCTGTTTGTATTATTAAAAAGAAACTTATCTTACAGAAGAAGAAAAGAAGACCAACTAAATTGTGGCTAGAAAAAAGACCTTTACTGGCTCATACTTATTTAATACGAGAATTAAGAAATGAACCCGAAGATTTTCGTAACTATTTGCGAATGGATGAAGAAACTTATCTTCCATTGTTAAGTTTAGTTACGCCAATCATTATAAAGAAAGATACTGTCATGAAACGTGCAATTACACCACATGAACGGCTAACTGCTACATTGCGGTTTTTGGCTACCGGGAGATCCTACGAAGATCTTAAATTTTCCACGTGTAATTCGGCATGTCACCTAAGTCAAATTATTCCCGAAACCTGTGAGGCTATATACAGTGCATTACGAGGTGAATATTTAAAGGTACGTAAATATCATTTAACAAATAAAATATATTTCTCTTATAATAATTCAGGAAATGTCAAAAAACTAAGTTCCTTTATCAAAAACAAATAAAATTTTCTTAAAAAACACTTTCTCCAAGAAAAAAAGAACAACAAAAGTTAAACATCTTTAAAATGTTGAAAGTATGTTGACACTGAGCTCTCACCCTTTTTTTGATTGCTGGGTTCATTCTGCGGTAGGGGTTCTTTTGTCAAGTGTTGTTGTTCTTGTTGAAACTGATCTTTTATGTTTGTTTGCTCTGGTGAATGGGGTAGACATGAAGTGAGATTGACTTCTTCCGGCATGTGTAGATATGCTTGTTCTTGCTGTAGTTGCGAATAAGTTGGCTGTATTGACACTAGCCATTGTTGTCCGTGAGGTGGTTGATTGTACGGTTGTGTATGGTGCTGAAGTGTCTGTGGTTGTAGGTATGGCTGAGTCTGATGTTGATAAGGCTCTATGTTTTGAAAATATGTTTGATTCTGTAACCGATTTGCAGGTTGATAAGTGGTTTGAAAAGCAGAGTTAGGAGTCAACTTTTCTAAGGGGGCCTCGTAAAAAATATCATTAATTAATTTTTCGGCATAAACCGCTTGAAGTGGAACAAGTTCCTTTAACTTCACCGCCCATGTTTTGGCTATTAATGTAAATTTGTCTTCAACGGCCGACGGCGGCGGCGCCGTGGCTGTGAAACGTTTCCCAATCACATGTAATATCGCATTTATCCAGCTGCCGTTTCATGGTTCTAGTTGTCTTGAGTGGATGGGCGTGTGGATGTGGATGGTCCCAACGTCAAAGAGTATGGTGTAGAGGGTGGAGAAATACTTGGCGACTCCCTTGATGAGAATAATCCTGATTCACTAGTTGCTTTATCATGCTCAGCCGTAAATTGATGAAGTTCCTGAAAATCATACGAATATATCAATGTATATAATTATACTTTTTATAAAGAATTGTGAAACAGCCGTGAGTAATGAGGTATTATTTTGGTTACAGTTTCCTAAAACTACGACGGAATGGAAGAGTATCGGTAGAGAGTTTGAGCAAAAATGGAATTTTCCACATTGCTTGGGCGCTGTTGACGGCAAGCATATACAAATTGTGGCACCTCCTCGATCTGGATCATACTACTATAATTACAAAAAAACTTACAGCATTATGCTAATGGCCATTATGAATGCAAACTGTGAATTTATTATGTGCGATGTTGGAACTAACGGTCGACTATCTGATGGTGGTGTGCTAGACAATACAATATTTATGAAGAACTTAATGGAAAATAAATTACATTTGCCAGCTGCAGAGGCAGTTGTCGACGAAGAGCCCCCTGGAGCGACCAGACTTCCTCAAGCCTTACAATCAAAGGGAATTGGACTATAATAAAAGGATTTTCAACTACCGATTATCCCGTGCCCGCCGAATAGTCGAAAACGGATTCGGCATTTTAGCTGCCAGATTTCGAATTTTTCATACAAAAATCAATTTGAAAGTTAAAAATATTGATAAAGTAGTGTTAGCATCCTGTGTTCTTCACAACTTCCTACGAAAGCATGCAAATGAAGCGTATGCTCCTACATAGGACGTATTCGACGAGGAAGACGTAACAACTGGTATCATTACGTCTGGCCTTCGCACAGCTGATTATAATCTTGCTCGCGGCCATCAGCGCAATGCCAGTTCAGAAGCAAAAGATGTAAGGGAGAAATTTTCAAACTATTTTAACAATTCTGGCAAAGTTCCATGGCAGGATAAAATGGTTTCTCCAACAATTCAAGGCATTTAGAAAAGTAGCTACCTATATCTACTATTACATACCTACGTAATAAAAATTTACTTACTGATTCTTCATGTTCATCTTCAACATTGGTTTGCGTCTTTCGTGGAATTTCTTGATCCCGTATAAAGCTAAGCAAATCAAAATACCACAAATGAGGAACGTACACGTCTTCTTCACCAGCACCAGATCTCTCCGAATCAATAACTTTTTTTAATTCTCTCCTGTACGCGGTTCTTAAAGAGTTAATTTTTTTTACTACAGTTTCTTTGTTTGCTCCTACATCGAACTCCCGCATTTTTTCAATCATACTTTCATAAGCCTGTTGTTTCGCATTACGATCACTGTACTGCTTGGATTTTATCTTCCAGAGACACGGGAATGATCTGTACAACTCAATAAACTCACTTAAAAACTGTTTTTCTTTCTTTGACATTGTAAAGCAGAACAAATAAAGTTTCACACACTATTAACTGACAGGCCGCAGATAATTGAGCACTACGTGCAAATAGTTGCTAGGTTCGGCATAGCACTCCGAAAACTCTGAACTAAAAAAGGATAGAAATATTCCATGCACACCAATTAAAAAAGAATAGATAGTCTTGACACAGCTGATTAACGTCAAAAATCAGGTTTATCTGTCCTCCATTCACTCCTGATAATGAGCAGGCGTGAAAATATGACAGATAAACCACATTTAAGACGTTAATCAGTTGTATCGAGACTATCTATTCATGTTTTCTATGTTCCTCTATGCTTTGAAAATGTTGAATATTAAAACGATTATTCACAAATATCTAATAGTTGGTCATACTGAAAATGAAGGAGATAGCTATTCATGCGTGTATTGAAAGAAAAAAATAATTTTTTTTGTCCCATTAGAGTTAGCCATGATTATGCTCCCTTGTATACTGTCAAGGAAATGGAAACTCGAGACTTTATAGACTGGAAAAAAGTGTACGACCAAACAGGTAAAGACTTTAATGTAAATAATGATGCGGAAAAATGTATTTGGCAAAATGTAAAGATGCTTTAGATGAATATAAATAATCCAGATCTAATAAAATATAAGGTTTCCTACTTAGAAACAAACTTCACCAAATCTATTAACGTTAAATATATTATGAGGGGTCGTAGAAGAAGAACATGCAAGAGTATTGAATTAGAAATTTTTTTATTAATCTAAAAGAACGAGAAAGTGTTAAAGGGTAAAGAGCAAAATAGTGATAAGAACTCAGCTTAGAATATAAAATTCATTTATGTTAACAAAATTAAAAAATATGTATTTTCTTAAAATAAATGTGTTTTCTTGACAGTCTTCTACTAATTTGAGGACCTTTAACATAACTAAAAATTAAATAAAAAAAAATATGAAATAGTGAAATATCTTTTACTTATTTAAATCTTAAAGACTAAACGTCCAAAGCAATGTTATCAATGCTCACATAAAACTTTCTTAACTTGAAATCACCGGACTTAAAGGAAAGTTTACAATATAAATATTAAACTTAAACTACTCCTATAGAAAATAAAAAAGCGATTGTCTTAAAACAATGAATTTGGAGATATCTCACTATTGCTTTCAGGTATCGATATTAACTCCACTGCAAGTATGGACTACTTCTTCAACAATAATAATAATGTTTATTTTCAAATGCAATATAACAAAAGAAGTACAAGTAAATTTAATAATCATTGGTTCGGCAGTAAATACATAATGCCCCAAGCCCTTAGGAGCTAGTACGCTGTGTGAGGACTTGCTGGTATTTTGTTTTTTGCCTTAATATAAACTTAAATTGCAAAACAAAACAAACAATCTAAACTATAAAACTAATCAAAACCAAAAAAAAAAAACAAACGATTCAACAAAACATTTTTATAACAGGATTTACTTACTGTATATTTTACCGTACTGCACCAAAGCAAGACACAGACCATGATTAAAATTAAAGGACCATATAAGTGGACACGTTAATTTTTAACATTTACCAAATCATCAACAAGTTGTCTATTTTGAAGGATAATAAATTTTTTGATCGTACTTTTAACCAATCCCAATGAGTTGCTACCTAGAATAACACCTCTCATTTCTAAGTAAAACACTGTTGCCCTATTGTCTTCCTAGCTGTAGTGGTTTGTGAGGAATTCTGTTGACGACTTCTTGTATTATACTGATGGGTAATTAATGAAATGTTTGACTTCTATTTGTGTAAATAAGTTAAAATATTATAAAAAAATATTTTACGAATATCGAAAATTTTTGTTTCACTGTACAGTAGATCTGAGGAATATAGTCTAAGTTTTTATAAATTATTTTAATGATACTCTTCTGAACGATTTCTAGGCATTTTAAAAATACTTCTCTAGCCAGCAGATGAATTAATTTTTATTACTTACCGATATGTATAATATGTCCGTCCTTATCTAGCATTATATTGCCGTTATGCCTATCTTTGATTTGCAAAAGGAACCCGACAACGCTGTACGCGGCCATAGAAATAATAAAGTTACGACGCGCAGTTTGGAATTCTTTAGTTCGTTCGCCGCCGTATGTTTTCTGGAAGTACTCGTACATTCCGATATCTGTTTGACGGCCCAACTGATCTCTGGATTTGGCATTTGGTACGCACTCTATTACCCCACACTACAAATAAATAAATATAACAGAAGTGATTGATTTGTTGAGGTTAGGGATCAAATAAACTAGTCCAAATGTATGGATTTCGATTTTTACGTTAAAAATATTACCTAATAATAATTAAAAAAAAAAAACATTAACTAATTACTTAATACTTAAATGTACTTTTAGATTTTTTGTAAGTATTAGATATGGCAATCTTATCACATATGGAGTCATATTCCTCAATAAGAAATATTATATCCAGGGTGTCCCATAAATAATAATAAATAATTTAACAGTAGATTCCTTTAGAAAAAATTAGGTTAAGTTAAATTTTCCTAGTAGGAAAGCCAAAGACAACCAAGATGTAGAATTTAAAAGTTTTTTTTAATTTTTGCCATAAATTTAGCATTTATTCTTCTTATCGTTTTTATCAAAATTTGGACAATGGGGTTTTTTATATGGCAAATCTTAAAATAAACCTTTTTTAAGATTATGTCAGATGGCGCCGGCAGAAAAATTTTCATTTTTTTAAAACCCCGTAACTTTTTTAGGATTGGCATAATTTAACTTTTTATTTGAAATATGCATTGTGCAAACAGTTTTGCTTAAAAAAGGTACAATTCAAAGAACTCTCTACGATTTACCCTTTTCGAGATATATTCATTTAAAGTTTAAAGTGCTCAGGATAAAATTTATTTTCATGAAAATAGATTTAGGATTTATGTTTTTGTCGGTTATTTTGATGAGTGGTTATAAAAATTCAACTCACATTTGGTAACATTATCTTTTTCCTTTTATAGCGTTCTTATTGTTATTTCTGTTAGTTATTGTAATTTATTGCGTATAATGTGTCGAAGACCGACACAATCTAATAAATTGAAATTCAGACTTTAACTCATTAGATTTCTGCATATGGGGATTCAAGAAATTAATGGTAAAAATATTAACTGCGGCTGAGTCATTTCGAAATAAGCAATTATTTTTTCATCTTTCAGTGAAAGGATTTTAAAAATATATTGAGACAAATGGAGATCATATCGCTCATTTACTGAGAAATATTCATAATTTTTATTTTAAATTTATCTTTTGTATTTTACTATTCGCTAGAAGTGTAATAAAGCAATTTAAATAGTTTATGAATGTCATTTTTTTTAATGCATTGAAATCTTGAAAATGTAAATATCTCGAAAATTGTTCCTTGTAGCGAGATTTTTAAAGTGTACATTTTAAGCAAAAACTGTTTGCATACGGAGTTTAAAAATCAAAATATTGCCTTATAAAAAAAAATTCCATTACTCAAACTTTTATGGCCAAAATAAAAAAAAATTATTAACTTTATTACCCTGTATTTAGGATGTCCTTATTTTTTGGACTACAAAAATTGAACTTAACCTAATTTTTTTTAATCCGCTGTTAAATTATTTACCGTTATTTATGGGACATCAATACGCGCACAACACTTACCCCAGGAGCAGTAGCCACAACTCTATACGGAAACAGATAGAGGTCAAGCCCAACAGTTTGAAAGATATTCTTAAAAATACCGATCACTTGAAGGGCCAACATGTCTTGTCTGACGTCATCTCCCACCTTAAAGATAGCGGCTTGCCACAGTTCGGGACCCAAAGAAGCAATATCATAAGTCTAAAAACCAATTTTAATTGTTTAGTTATAAATATTACATTTAATGACGCTTACTTCGTTTAATGATACGGCCATGGCGATATTTTCCAATTCCTTTATGCCACATTTGACTACTTTGAATCTGGCTAAGTAGGGGGCTTTTGCGGCACTTTGCATCGGAACTCCGCTTTTATAATCTATGTCTACCACCATTGCTTCGGGGTTACTTGGTAAGTAACAACCCGGTTGGACCTAAAAATAAGTTTTCTTCACTTTAAAAAAAATTTTAGTATTTATTTGATAAAGTTATGAAAAGATATAATATGCATAGGGTATACAGAATAATCTTTACGGCGTTCCCCGACATTATAACGCGGATTTTCAGAAATTCTTTTATTAAGAGAATTATTAGTAGCAGATGCCATTCTTAATGTATAAATGTGTATTATACTCGGCCTCATCTCATAAATAAACAACACGTAGTATCTCCGCCTCTGGCTTAACACACAGATTTTAAAGCATATTCGACAAAAAACCCTAGCGCGCTCCCCTCTCTACGACTCGTCCCCGTTAGACGTGTGCTAGTCTGCGATTTTTTCGGAGCTGCGACGCGATGCGACTGCTCCGCCTACGTCACTGTGACAAATCACAGTGATTTTTCACAAGAGTCTACGTAACAACTTTTCAGATAGAGCGCACTGGTATTTCCCCGTCGCCTTATCGCCCCGTGGCCCCGTCAAGCCATCGCTGAAATTGTATTACCTGTATGATAAATAAAACGTTTTTCGAGGCTGAAAGCTGAAATGGTTGTTTTGATTTAGATAGATTTACTGGTGACATGTTAATTGAGTTATTTTAGGTATATTAGTATTAATAAAATCTGTTTTTTAACAGTTTTATTCATCTTTGGCCCGTATCTAAAATATATGTACATTTTGATTGTTTCAAATATTGCACTTTTGACTTTTGAGCTACTTCTACTTAACCGATTGTACCAAAATTTTACACAAACATTGGGTTCTTGGCTTATGACAATACAATATTATTATATTCACCAACCTTATGGAATTAACCCGGCATCGGCAACCAGCAACCCCTAGGTAGGTACCTTAATAGAGGGAGGAGCTTTATGATTTAAAATTAGAATAAGGACAAATTTAATAAAATACCTCGTTTTAAAGGTTTCATTCGGCCAGGTGAAATTGTGCAGTCATAGAATATCAAGTAATAAAATGCTAATTAAAAGACAAGCCAAAAACCAGAAAATAAAATATACTAATCTACTTTTGGTATTGATACATTAAATATGTAGGTAGTATTTCTAAATAAAATGATGACCCCTGGATCAACTTTTAACAATTTATTAAAATAACGTGAGGTGCACATTCGCCAAAAAAAATTTTAGCTGATGCGCCAACCTTACAAACAGAGAGTCGCCCAAAAAAGAGGCTTCATACGCCTGTGAAAATTGGCCAAAAAAGGGCTTTTCTGGATAGATGAGATCTAAGAATCTAGAAGGTTTTTTGATATGGGGTTTTAAAATATTTGTTCAGAAAGGACAAAACTAGACTTCTGTAGTTTTATTTTTTTTAATTAGGCCTAAGATCATATAAAAAAACAATGCTTAAACATACAGAAAATTAAGGTAATTTTCAACGCTATATTTTAGCTGTTTAGAATTTAAATTTCAAAAAATTGATTCTACAGATGTCTAGATTAATCCATTAACTAACAATTTTATAAAAAAATAATATTAAAAAAGCGCTAGCTTCTTAGATCTCATCTATCCAGAAAAGGCTTTCAACGCAGTTTTTACCGGCTAAATTCTAAAATCGTTGGGTGATTGCTAATCGATATCGTTGATTGATAATCGATCGTACTAAACGTCACCCCTTCTGTACTATTTTTGAAATTTTCTTGGCTGAATTGGATTACGCTTTTAAGGCCGCTGCACAATTCATGCCCGGAAAAAATCTTGTTCAGATACCTATAGGTATATAGAATCAACGTAAACAACAGGCAATATAATAGGAATTTTTATGTTATTTAGGATTTTTTTTGGATCAACTTTCGTTTTCTTTTTGGTTTACTCAACAATCATTCCAACCTAAAATTATGACAACGTCAAAGTCAAAAAATAGATGCAAAAATAAATAATACTTACTTTGAATAAAAAATAAAAAATACTTTAAAAAATGCAATAATAAAAAACACTTTTTTTTTCGATATTTTAAAATGAATTCGAGTTCTAACATAATTTTGACTGTCCCACTTAATTTTGCTGACGATAGTATATTGCTCATAAAAGGGGATTAAAAAAAACTAAATATAATCAAATGCATACGTAATATATTTATTTAAGTTAATCATCTTTATCTGCGAAATTAACAAGGGAAACTTGATGAAGGAATTGAAGGATATAGTAAATGCAAAGCCGCATTATCCATATCCTCCGTAGAGAGAGCAGCTAAATTTGCGGGCTTTCGTTTTTTGGGTTTGCTCGTTTTAAACAGCCGCGCCTTTGTGGCTTTATATTCTTATTAGGGTGAGCAGTAGATTTAAATAGAATATTTTTTCTTTTCCTTATTTGGCTCTCTTTAATACTAATAGCTCGCAATGTAGGATCCAATGCCACCAATGTTTTTTCTATTTCGTCCACTTCTTCGGCAGTATCTGCGCTTTCAATAAACTGTTGGAATTTTAGTACAAGTTTGTTTTTCCTCTCAGGAAGTTGTAGATTTTTCAAAACACAAAATACTGTCCCAAAGAGTATGAAAGTAAAATCTCGAAACAAAAATCGACGAGTCCGACTAGACTTTAAAAAAAATTGAAACCCCTTATAAAGTAGGCATGTAGTAATAAAACAAAGCATATTTTATTACTACCAGGTATCCGACTCGACTCAATAACGTGTCACCAGTTTAATTAAATCTATCAAAATCAAAACAACCATTCCGTTCGGCTTCAAAAACCTAATATCTAAATACAATCAATACAGGATAATATAAAGTGCAAGTACATATTTAAATGAATCCACGGGGCGATCCACAGTGTTGCGCCTAATGGACAAAAGTCCAAAAATAAAAGTTGGTCGATAATAAAATTAAGTACCGTACTATTTACAAAATAGCTGCAGACACTTATCACAAATATTTTTTTTTTTATAAAATGCGTGTAAACAACGCAACGGAGCTCCGAAACTTTATCATTTAATTTGTTTATTTTGTCGCCATATAAAATACCCACACTTTAAAATAAGTATTTCTCCGGTTCTGTGCGTATAAGTAGAAAATATTATATTGTGTTATAGTGACCAAAGGTGCTTAGTTACATATAGGTATGTACTGATTTATACTCACTTATTTAATATATTAAATACTAAATAAATGAAAAAATAGCAATATTTTAATATTAAGCTATCTTTGAGAAAACTTTTAAAAAAATGTCCGCATATGTCCTCGACAATTTTTTGTATATTAGTACCTCAAGTGTACCTAGTGTACTTTATTACACTATGTTGTTTTCCTGCCCCAAACTGCCCCTTTTTTAGTTCTTAATTTTTTTAGATATGGCTTACACTATACCAAAAAGAGTTTTATTTGAAGAATGGTTGGTAAGCAATCAAAATGATAAGGAAAAAAATATTTTTTTGAAAATCAAATCAATATTAAATCTTGATGAAGATATCTGCAGTGAAACAGAAAGCCATTTAATTGACCAAAGTCATTTGTTTTGTATAAAAATGAAGGATTTATGGCAGAAAAGTCATCGAACCCGCAGCCAGTTAGAAAAAAATCACAGCCAATGGCTAAGTGGATCTATCACTGTTGATATAACTGAAGTTAACCAAGGGCCTTCACTTAGTCATGTAGAAGAAAGAAACTTAGTCGGAAGGCCTCGAAAATCATTCGAAGACTCTTCTTTAAAAACAAAGAAACGGAGAGTAGAGCCTTTGCTAAAAAACTATACCGTTGAAGAATTGCGTTTCGCTACAGAACACTGTATGGATTCTTCTAATGAAAAATTTTCTTCTGAAAAAAAATGTTTGAGTACTAAGCAAGCACTGGCTCTTTTTTATGATATTGATCTGTCAGTTAGAAAATACAACACTTTACGTTCTGTTGTAAATGCGCTACATCCTGATTGCTTCCCGAGTTACCGTGCCTTACTGCAAACAAAAAAAAAATATTTACCTAATAATATTACCGTAACAGAAATATCTGCAGAAGTTGGTCTTCAAGAATTGTTACAAAAAACAACAGACAGTATCCTTAATATTTCAAATTTAAATATTTGTCAAGTGTTCAATCTAAAACTTATTTGTAAGTGGGGTTTCGATGGCAGCTCGGGACACAGTCTATATAAGCAAAAATTTGAATCGGCATCTAATACAGATGAATATATGTTTTTAACAGCATTGGTTCCAATAAAATTAGTTGATAGCTGCAATAATGTAATCTGGTCTAACCCAAAAACAAATTCTACGTTTTACTGCAAACCCATCAAGTTCGCTTTTATAAAAGAAAATCCTGAAGTTGTTCGTCAAGAAGAAAATGCCATGGTTATGTCTGTAAACGAGTTGAAAGTTTATACTACTTCAATTGAAAATAAAGATTTAAGTATTTCCTACGAGATGATTTTGACTATGTTTGATGGAAGTATAGCAAATATTTTGTCCGAAACAAACTCATGTTCAAAATGCATCATTTGTGGAGCCACTCCCAAAGAAATGAACTCTGATACGGTTTTAGATAAATCTCCAGTAACCCAAAACTATCGTTTTGGCATATTAACTCTCCATTGCTGGATCAGGTTCTTTGAGTGTTTGTTGCATATTGCATACCGGTTGCCAATTAAAACTTGGCAAGTGAAAGGCGCAGAAAATAAAGCAATTACAGAAAACACAAAAAGGACCATCCAGGAGAATTTTAAGAGCAAAATGGGTCTTATAGTTGATAAGCCAAAGCCAGGATATGGCTCCACAAATGATGGCAATACTGCCAGGCGTTTTTTTCAAAATCCTGTTTTAAGCTCTCAAATAACCGGAATCGATAAAGAACTAATTGAAAAATTTCATTTAATTTTAAGAATTTTGGCGTCTGGTTGTAACATCGATATAACCAATTTTCGCATTTTGCTAAATGACACTCGTAGGTTATACTTACATTTATATAGCTGGTACTATATGCCAAGTTCGGTGCACAAAGTTCTTGTGCATGGCTGTGACATAATTGATTTTTTTGAATTGCCTATTGGGCAACTTGCGGAAGATGCTTTAGAAGCAAGGCACAAAGAATTTAGAAAAATCAGATTATGTAACAGCCGAAAAACTTCACGGGTAAATGCCAACACCGATATAATTTCAACTCTTTTACTGACCTCTGACCCAGAATTATCTTCTTATAGACAATCTACTAAAAAAAATTAAAATATTTTGTATGATAATAAAATAAAAGAGTATATAATTATTGAGAATTCTCAGAACACACTGGTAGAATCTGTTTTTGGCTTAGAGCTATCTAGTTCCTCAAGTAGTGATGATGATCAGTCTGACTAGATTTTTGACTTATTTTTCTGAACTTTTTGTTATTTATGAAAAATAGAGGTAATGTAATATTTAGTACACTGAAGACTTGTTTTTTTTTCAATATTTTTAAGCAAATACTTTTGTTTAACTTGTAGTGTGTAATATTTAGCATATAATTATTGAAAGCTTGTTTTTTGAGCAAATACTTTTATTTTATTGTTTGTTATGAGACAAATATAAATTAATTCAGTTATTTTATTATTAATTGCTTTTCTAATTTGGGCGAGGAAAGTTGTGAGCAAACTCTTCTTGTTATATTTTTAACATTATTTTAGTAAAAAAACTTCAAAAGAGTTAAAAAAAAATAAAATACAAAGTTTACTTTTTTATTTTAACAGCTTATTTTAATTTTGTCCAATTACCCCTATACCACGCAACACTGTGCGCGACCGACGTGAGCCGATATGATGCCGTTTCGTTTTCGAGCGGCGCCTCGGAACGATGGATACGATGATGCCAAATCAGATAAACGGACGTTAAATAAAAGGCATGCATCATTATTTTTGCCAATTAATTTATTTCAGAAAAAGATTTTTTTTTAAATGTATCTAATGATATGACAGGGATTAGGGATATGTGTAAAATATAAGTAAATATAAATAATGTATCTTTAACTTTGAACTACTTACTTTAGCTGCTTTTGAACCACTTAGTAATTTAAATAATTTAAGAAAATTATAGGCAACTATTTGACTTATAATTTTCTATATCTAAGTTATAATTCTTGTCAAACTGACAAAGAAAAATTTGGGAACCGGCAACACCGTTTTAAATTTGGACTTTTATGTTTATGTCTGGGTGTCTGGTCGACCGGGGATTCCTGGAAATGTTTTTATGGGTATCGTTTTGCTATTGGCATTTTTGCTTGCATTGCATCATTAGAATGTTAGAATAGAATCATTAAAAATAGTGCGTGTTAAAAAGTTTAATTTTGTTGTGAGTTTCGGATTTGAGGTGAATTCTAAAAACAATAGTGCTTTTACATTCTAGTATTTTACTTTTAAGGTGGGTTTATAAAGGAAATATCACGATACACGCACAACGGTATGTTCCTCGTTGGACACCAATTGGTTCATTTCGCGCAATGACTAGTCTGGCAAGCAGCGTCTGATTACCGTCCAATTCCTATCACTTTCTCGGTTCATTTTATGGCGTTGTTTGTATAGTTTTTCTGAAATTTTTGGAAGCTGGCGAGTTTTATTTATTTACGTGTTACGTGGTTATTGTGTATTATTATTTATTTATATTAGAAGTGAATTTAAAATTAGATAAGCATTATTTTATTAAGTTGTTTTTTGTTTTATCAAAATGTCTAGTTGTGCCGTAACTAGTTGTATTCAACTGTTTTTAAATACAGGGTGTTGAAAAAAACACTTTTTGACTTTAAGAAGCTCTAAAACCAATACCTTAAAAATAGAGAAAAACGGATTTCTCTTTCCCATCTTAACTTTTTAATACCTATCTTATGAGATACATGTCAAATATGAAACTTGTCAGAAAAATCTGTCAAAAATATTGAGAGGTGTCATATTTGGCATGCATCTCAAAAGATAGGTATTATAGATAGTATTATAGGTAGTATGATAGATAGGTATTGGTTGTAGAGTCTCTTAAAATTATAAAAAGTGCTTCTTTTCACACCCTGCATTTAAAAACAGGTAAATAAAACTAGGGCATGTGATACACCAAAATGTTTATAATTTTGTGTAGAATCCAAAAATTTTATTACATACAGGGTGTTCTATTTAAAATAAGAAAGTTGGTATTTTTTTTCGTACACACCCCTGAATTTTAAATGAATTTAGACATAACTTTTGGGACGCACTGTATACCCTTAAACTAATATTTAATTTAACATTTTAGCACGAATATGTTCAGACCATTTTAAAGAAGACTGCTTTGAAATTCCTCTGAGAGAAAAGCTATTAAATTACACTCCAACGTTAGTGGCTTTTTAAGGTTTTAGTCTTTTTAATGTCCTCTTTTTTTCTTTCAATACTAATTATTATTGTTTTAGGCCTGATGATGCTCTGAATAGAGCGAAACACGTGTAGCTTTAAGTAAATGTTGTGAGACCATGACTTTGTGTTTTTTATTGTTTTTCGTCTGTTGTATTCGTCTCTTTGTGAAAAATGGATGAGATTTTCTTATTTGAACTAATTGATAAGATATATTCACTTTATAATAATTTTCTAAGTTTATAATATTTAAATATCCTGTGTTTATTACATATTATTTGTATTACTTCTACTTGTTTAATTTAGAAGGTTGGTGTGCAGTAATGTAGTATACATATTATACGAATTATTACTAACGATAATGAAGTTTGAATTTTACGTTTGAAACGTTGATGACTGTTAAAATTTATATTATTAGTTAAATCTAATTAATAAAAGTTTTCTTAGATGGAATAAACTGTTGCAACTGTACTTTAAACATCTACGTGTTGTTTATTTATGAGATGAGGCCGAGTATAATCATAAGATCAAACGAACTTACCTGTAAGTGAAGTTCGATCTTGATTATATGAAGGCCTCATCGAAATAAATAAGTCCCACCTCTTCCCAAACTTTTTCTAGCAACAAAGTCCCTTAGTTGCAACAGTAACTTTGAAATAACTAGGTTGAATGGGGACGAGTCGTAGAGGGGGTTTTTTGTCGAATATGCTTTAAAATCTGTGTGTTAAGCCAGAGGCGGAGATACTACGTGTTGTTTATTTATTTCGATGAGGCCTTCATATAATCAAGATCGAACTTCACTTACAGGTAAGTTCGTTTGATCTTATGATAATATGCAATTTTAAACTTATCACGAGATCGAAGGTATCATTTGTCATTTTACTTTGAAGTGAAGAAAATATTTACCTTTATACGGCTTAGTGCTTCTAAACAAGCCTTTCGTCGTTCGGGTCCTTTGGGAAAAGGTCGAATTTCGCCGGAAATGCTAGTGATTTTATCAAAAAAGTCGAATTCTCGTTCGTAGAACTTCTTAGCCGGCCCGGAGAGTTCGCCCACAATAGTATTTACAAGTGATTCGAGTATTTCGAATAAAATGGCTAAAAAGTAGGAAAAAACATTTAAAAGGAGAATTTATGTATTAAATATTAAGGCAGATTTCACACCAAAGAGATAAGCAACAAGCGATACGCAATAAGCAACATGCTTCGGTAGTGTAAATAACATTGGGTTAAATGACACCCGTTCATACCGAAAAGACGGCGATATCGTTCCAAGAAAATATCTGCAGCGATAGGCGAGGCGTATCTGAGAAACATTTCAAACAGGTTGCGACAGATACTTGTTGCCCATCATTCAAGCGATATGGACGAAAAGCTGAACATACTTTTTGTACAAATGATTGAAAAGTACCCTTGTATTTATAATTATAAATTACCCGAATATGCGAAACGAAATGAGTCTGAAAAAGCATGGAATTTGGTTGCGAAAGAAGCACAATTACCAGGTATGAAAAAACAAAATACACAGATTTTATTATTTTGATATAATTATTTTAATACTAAATATTATTTATGCAACAATTCCATTGTTGCTGCTTCAGGAGTTATAAAATAATTTTGTAAATAATTTCGTAGTGTTATAGCGGAGCATGCTTCATTTATTTGAACACATTCTTGTGGAAAATGAGTACTCAAAGAGCTTTCTATATTTTCCCTATCCTGTTCCAAAGTCGGTAGAACAAATCGACCCTCTTTACTGCGAATAAAATTGTGAAGAACACATGCACTTTTTATTATGCTATCAACGGTTTTTTCATTACATGCAATGGGCGTTTCGAAAATCCGAAATTTGCTCACTAACATACCAAATGCGCATTCGACACTTCTACGACCGCGAGACAATCTATAATTAAATACGCGTTTCTCTCCATTTTCATCCATTTTCTCTCATTCGGTACCGACAGAAAACGCGGTTGTAAATATACGGCAATAAAAATAGCTGCGGTTGTTTCTGCAATGATGTTACTAATCGTACTGATTCCTTGAATAAACATAAACGACAGCGTTGAAAAACAGCTCCCTGTCGCCAAATATCTAAAAATATGTCTTTATTAGTAGGATTTATTTCTTGAATATAAAGCAATATAATTTTTTAGTTGTAGAATGCAAGGAAAAGTGGAAGAACTTACGAACAGCATTAACGAGAGCGAAAAAGAGACTTCCATCCGGATCAGTGGCTAGTAATAAAAAAATATTATTTAGAGGATGCGATGGCATTTCTCTTGCCCTTTATAAAATTAAGGAAACAATCTTGTAATTTACCTTCACCAACTCCGAATGATGAACCTAATGATGAGTCTATGTTGGAATCAGAAATGTCAAACTCTTAAAGTCAAGTCAAGAAAATTGCTCAGAAAAATTTAAAAAAAAATTTCCCAAAATTACACTCAAAAAAGTGATATTACTGAAAAGCAAACTCAAAACAATGCTTTACCTATTCGACACAAGCAGTTCAGTAAAACTCAAAACAAAAGGATTTGTTCCAGGCCTTCAACATCTACGTTAGCAAAAGAAGCTGACTCATGTTTCATAGATTTTGTAATTTTGTAAAAAAGCAAACATCCCCCCTACTATGCCAAATGCAGATTTGGAATTTTTACAAAGTCTCCTGCCAGATGTAACTAAAATGGATTGCAAGCGGAAACGAAGATTTAAAATAGGCGTCCTTCAACTAATTGACACTCTCTTACAAGAGAAGGAGACAGAGGAGTTGACTCCCTCAGCAGTGCCATTTGGAGCTCCTTCGCCTGCATTGAGCTCTGCACCTTCAGTATACGACAGCTCTACCAGATCTATATTACCGTCGGCTGCAGAATAATTTGCAACGTGGAACATACCATAGTATTTTTATCTTATAATTAAATTTTTTGTGTTCTTAAGGTTAACAAATAAAATCTTTAAAATTCAACTGTGATCTATATCATGATAAAACAGGTGTTCAACATACCTTAATGTAATCAAAAGACGTTCTTCAGGGGACACAGCTAATCGGTAATTTCTGTCTTTTTTAAGAATCAATGGGGAATCAAGTTTAACTAATATTAAAAAGTTTTCTTGGTTCATTCTATAAAAACTTTTAAACTTCTCTGAGTCTGAATTCATTTCTGTGGCAACTACAGTTGCAGAATGACATACATGTGCTACGTGAAAAGGTCGTACCCAAAAACGTCTTTTTTTGTTTTTTTGTCTCTGCCTGCGTCGACATAGCATATAAAATGCAATCAAAACGTTATTTATGGTTGCCATTTTTAACTGGTTGTTTTCGTGTTTGTATCGTTGCGGTCTGAAAATAGAAGTGATACGATATCGCTTTTGCGTATCGCATATCGCCTATCGCTTGTTGCTTATCTTTTTGGTGTGAAATCTGCCTAAGGCATTAAGATAGCATTTTGTACTTGGCGTTTATTTTTTAATTATTTAACTAGTGGCCTAATACGCAATAAAATATAAACATTGCGACTCTACGACTCATGTTGATATTAAATAAATTGCAATAATCCATTTGAAATCTTATAAATAACCTTAAAACCGCAAAAGGTGAGTAAGTATAAAAGTAAACATACGATCTTTAATTTGCATATCTTCATCGGTAAACATGTTCGTTTTCATATTCCAAATGAGCTGATGAGCGACGATCTGAGATTTCTTAGATATCCATTTAATAAACTCGGTTACGTAACCCATCTGAAAAATAATTATTTCACTTTGAAGTAGCATAGTCATTTATGTTAGGTATGTAGATACATGTAAGAAATGCCTACTTGTATAATATATTAACTTACCTTATCATGACGTAAGCTCTGAACTAGTTGAGGAATATAAAATAAGACAGCATCAGCTTCATATGAACTTAACACTTTAACGGCATACTGAGCGGAAATCGGGTGTGATGGAAATTGTCTGCTGAGGTAAGCTAACGCCTGTAATAAATAAGTTAATATTATTCAAGCATAATCAGGAAGTTAATACTACTACATACTACCTAGGTAATGCGCATACAAAACAATCATATAGATAGTCACTAAACGTAGTTTAATATTCGCCAAATTATATTTGACTGATCTATATTCTTTTTACTTAATAAGGATGAAGATATGGTTTTGCTAGAAGGCAGCGAATTGATTGCATGAGTTGTTGAATAGCTACATCTTTTAAAGAATTCATTGTTGTCTTAGTATGTCTAGTAATTAAAAATAATTTTAAAGCTATGAAGATAACCTAAAACTTGAGGGATATTTGTTAAGAAAAGGTTGAGAAACTGTGTTTTCATGTCAGTGACGTATTCGAGGAGTTTTCAAGAGAATTAAATGACATTCAATATTCATTCAGGGGATAGTTTTGAGAGAAACAACAGGTACAAACAACACAAAGAAGCACGAAAACTTGTATTATCCAGTTATAGAGGTTTATGTTTTTTTTTTGGGTAGTATTTAATCGAACATCAGTTTTTATACTTTTTAGCACGTTTAAAAACTGGATGGAGCAACAAAAATACTTATTGAGCATCTAATAAAGTTAATATTGTCAACTATTTTATACTAATCTGGATAGCTATTTAAATAATAAAGCTTCTAAAAACTGTTTGAACTTTATACCTATATACTTTTTACCTTTATAACTATATACTTTATAATATGACAAAAGCTAGTGAACATAAAATAAAACAAAAATAACAAAAAATGCCATTTTTAAAACAGTATTTGAACCACAAAACAAAAAAGAGTGAACATTAAACAAATTATTAATAAGACTTCAATAAATTAAAAACATCACTGAATTACCAAAGCAGGTTTGGATTTTGATGGACGTCCACGCTTTCTTTTTGGTCCAATATGGATATTTTTTGCCTCTACACGCGGAACTGTATATTTTAATCTAATTGCTAGGCCCAGAAGATGTTTGCACATATACATCTTAAAAAACTGTGGACAATTGCAGCTACCATTCATCCAATCATCTTTTTCTTTGGGAATTGTTACTCTCCAAGTGGAAAAAAAAATCTTTGAATTCATCAAAAGTTTCCCAAGGTTTTTCAGCCTGAACATCCAATACTTGACCTCCTGGTACTATATAGACATTGTTCTTCTTGTCAGCATCTAACACCTTTATTTTTTTGTCTAATTTTGCCCATTGATATGCTTTTGTCCAATCAGGAAGTTTAATAAGCGGAGTAATTGAAAAGGACTCCTCTGTAGTTTTGCAGGACCATTCGTTAATCATCTCCGATGCGATAACCAGAAAACGAGACAAAGGAAATCTTTCGCGAAATTCAGATATCGACGAACGGACTTTTAAAAAACATTTATTGATACAAAAGGGCCTTAAAAACTAGGTGAACAGAAATATGAACAGCAACGGTATTAGCCGAGGCTTTGACATAATATTAATGCTAATGATATATTACAAGCAATTTCTTGAATATAAAAATAGTCCTAAGGTAAGCATTTTATAATGTAATATAAACGATTAATTGTGGTTTGAGGATGTCTCCTCCACACTCAGTTCTGTCAACGTCCCTCAATGGCCTTTTTTCTTCCTTGTTTTTGCCAATGGTAGATGATCAATGCTAAGCAGCATAAAAGGATGATTGATATTGTCGTAAGAACATAATTGTGCATTGGCACATGTTGTGCTAGGTCATGGAAATGTATTGGTTTGATGATATCTTCTTGGATTTTCTTAGGATCTTGAAGATGTCTAATTTCTAGATTAATTGAATTATTGGTGTTTGGGACTTTTATAATTTTTGGAATTATGACTGAAATATTGTTGATGGCTAATGAGTATTTGTATTGATTAATTATTACGTCACATTGACTTTGAATAAGGTTGCAGTCTTGGAGTATAATCTTCTGAAACTGGAAGCAATCTTCATAAATTGTTTCAGGGCTTTTTGTACAAAATAGGAGTGCATTCCTATAAGTTAAGGTATGTACCTTAAAATTGTTTAGAACAGTGGCATACTGACAATTTTTGGGTAAAATACATCCATTGGCAATTGGTCCAGAGCAGATCTATTGTGAGTTGACTTCTTCGCATTGGCTATACCATAGTTCGTTGCAATAGTATTTACTAGGACTTATAATTAATTTTGATTCATTATTTGGCACAGGATAAACTAATTCTAAATTACATACATTTTGTTGAAATATGGGTATCTTAATTGCTAGAATTGCCATTTCATTTAAAATTAAAAGGTCGGTTTTACAGATTAAGGTTAATTCCGATAAATGCTTAATTGGCCATAGTGCATTTTTAGGATAGTGAACTTTCAAGTATTGCCATATTTCATTGATTTGTTTTAATGTTAAAATTTCGAGATCTAAAGTTTCTAGGTGTCCAAAAGATAAAATACGTAATATTTTTTCTAAATCCCTATCTGAACACATAGATCATATACGTCAGATATTTAAAAAAGTAAGGAAAGTTAATCTCAAAATACAGCCTGATAAGTCAGAATTCCTGAGTAAAGAGGTAGCTTTCCTAGGACACATCATAACTTCCGAGGGAATAAAACCCGATCCTTTAAAAATTAAAGTAATCCAACGCTACCCGATACCAAGAAATCAGAAAGAAATTAAAGCCTTTTTAGGGCTTGTAGGCTACTATCGCCGATTTATCAAAAATTTTGCCAAAATTACCTTTCCTCTAACGAGATGTCTACGGAAAAATACGCAAATTGATATAGAAAATTTAGAGTATAAACATGCCTTTTCAAAATGCAAAGAACTCATATCCAATTCCCCTATCTTGCAATACCCTGATTTCACAAAACCCTTTAAACTCACCACCGACGCCTCCAAAATAGCCATAGGCAGTGTGCTATCGCAAAATGACCACCCAATTGCTGTTCTTTTCAAGAACCCTAAATTCGGCAGAAAAAAACTACTCAACTATAGAGAAAGAACTTCTCGCAATAGTGGACTCGACTAAACATTTTCGTCCATACTTAGATGGTCAAAAATTCCTAATTGAAACTGACCATAATCCCCTAGTTTGGCTTTCAAAAATCAGAGAACCCAACTCCCGATTAATTCGTTGGAAAATAAAACTAGAGGAATACAATTTCGAAATTCACTATAAAAAAGGAAAAGAGAATCTAGTAGCAGATTAATACTCTTGAAACAAATGATGCCGATTCACAGTCTAATGTCCCAAATGTTGACAATACAGTTGCCAACTTATCCGACTTTGTCTTTAATGAAAGATACAAAGAAGACGCTCCAGCCCAAAACATCTCAAACCCTGATAATCCTGTTCGCAGCGCCAGTTAAATTCAGATATCGACGAACGGACTTTCAAAAAAACATTTATTGATACAAAAGGGCCTTAAAACTAAGTGAACAGAAATATGAACAGCAACGGTATTAGCCGAGGCTTTGACACAATATTAATGCTAACGATATATTATAAGCAATTTCTTAAATATAAAAATAGTCCTAAGCTAAGCATTTTATAATGTAATATAAACAATTAATTGTGGTTTGAGGATATGTCTCGCGTAATGCATTGCTATCTTTTTTGGTTCTATTAAACGATTCCAGTGCGTTGTTTGTGGCTACTGATCCTGAGGCAGCACCTAGGTACCAATTGCGATTTTGAGTTAACCACTCTTCTTTGAAGTATTTAATAAAATTAGTTTGGGTTTTTCATTTCCTCATAAAAAGCTATGGTGCGCTAGTAAAATGTTCAGGAGAAGTAACGGACTGTAAAGCATCAATGTCTTGTAATATATTCTTTCGCTTTCGGGCGTTTTTGTCTGAGCCAGTTTGTTCAACCCTGGTTTGCATTTTTGTTTTTGCATGTGCCCAACACATTCTCACAATGGGTTCAGGACCAAAGACTTCTGTAAAAGCATTTTGGATGCTCTTTGCGGCATCACAAACTAATACCGACGGTTGTAGAGAATGTCCGTATACAAACAAAACCTGTTCTTTTAAATTATTAAATAACATGGTAAAATCTTTCTGACGCTCGTTTGTCGAAACTCCTAGACATATCGGATGAAATTTTCTATGTTTATCTGTAGTTCCTACAACTAATACCGGGAACCCTTGACAAATCAACTTGTATGTCGCATCAGCATGGATAATATTTGCATGACGTTCTGCTAACCCCAGTAAATGTTTTGTAGACAATGCAAAGCGAAAGGACATTGGTTCATTCTCGAATATATAATAACAAAGTACAAACACTTGGTATATGTCCTCGGGAACTACTGTATGATTTAATATCCATCGCTTCAGTTCTCCTAGACTTATAGTTGAGGAACCGTATTTAACACGTCTACGACTTGATAGATAATTGTTCAATTGTTTCATTGATGGTAATTTTACTCTCTCCATCTCACTAAGACTTTTTAAAATAGCTTTAGGCTTCAAATGTAAATCAAATAGTTTGTTTATTTCTGTCTTAACTTCCTGACTTAATCCGTAATCAGAATGAATTTCAATCGACTCGTGGTTATGGGCAGCCTCTACACGATAGAGCAAAACAGCATTTGATGTAGCTTCAAACAGTAAATAAGTTTGTGCCGCACACTGAGGGGCACGACGTTTTACTTTGTTACAGCGATAAAACCTTTTCTTTCCTTCTTCAGTCATATGTGTTATTAAAATAGACCAAGTATTTTCTGCATGAACCACTTCCTCCGCTTCCTTTAACACCTGCAAATTTTCTTACAAAGAGCCACTGCTTACTCTCGCCACGCTTTTTTTTTTGTTTCTAATTCTTCAATCTCAGAATCACTGTCCGAACCATATGAAGGAATTTCTATTTCATTCTCCATTTGAATATTGTCATCAGAATTATTCCCGGCTAAAACAGTATCGACTTCCATGATTATTTAATGTTTAAAACGAATAAAACGGTGCGTAAAACAACTGTTTATACTACTGAAATATTATTTACACCATAACCAATAAACGTATATGGGAATCCCAAACGCAGTTAACTGTGGCTCCAGTATAAACGCACGTTGCCGGATTTTTTTGTAATTCATTAACGAAAGCTGTTGCCGAATGCAAAATAAAAACTTTTAAGAAGAAAAATTGATGATTATATAATATTTTAGTTGAAATGAATTTGAAAATTAGAAGCTCATTTAGATTTTTTGTAAGCTTTGTGTATTTTTTGGTGCCTGCTTTTGTTGGCAGATTAAAAATATAATGATGCCTTAAGTTTGTTCACCGATAAATTTATTTGATATACAGAAATATAAAAGTTGCCATGTTAGTTAAAATAGTTACCGCATTTTGTTGTACATCCATAATATTTGAAGCTCATTTAAAAATTTCCCTTTTTTTTTTAAATTATTAACGATATTAACGTATTTCGATGTAGAAATTTGACCACAGCTGTCTTACTTTGTTAATTTCTTTGCTTTGAATCATCAACATTATTTGGTCTATTCACAAAAACTTATCGCCATATGAAAAAATCTAATGGGATTATATCTGGTGACCTTAGTGGACACTCAATCGGTCCACTTCCTCCAATCCATCTGTTAGCAAAAGTTGCCTCAAGAACTGTTAGAAAATACTAAGGGCTACTTACTTTCTTAAAAAATCACATAAGTTAGTATCATAGTTTCTACTTAAGATACCCTGCAACCAAAATTTTCATTGCAAAGGAAGCATTGAATTAAATGGACAATAAATTGAACATTAGTTGCAATAAATCTAGAATAAATTTTTAATTTCATATGTTTTGTTAATCTATTACGTTATCAGAGATAGTAAACAGTTATGGAGAGCTATTAATAATCTAAGTCTAAAAAATGTCTCTAATCGTTCTATTCCTTTAAATCTCCGAGATCCAAACAAAATTAATGACTATTTTGCTTCAATTTATAGCCCGTTAGGTAGTTGCCCCGAAGAAGTTGCTAATTTTCAGAACAAACAGTTCAAACATGATCTAAATTTTTCATTTCGATTAGCCAAAGTTGAGGAAATTTCTAAAATAGTCTTAAGCCTAAAATCAAATGCACACGGTTGTGATTCAATATCAGCGTTAATGTTGCAACACTGTATTCCAAAGCTATCTCCACATATTACGCATATTATAAACTGTTGCCTAGAAACTGGGTATTTTCCGGGTATGTGGAAAATTTCTCTCTTAACACCTTTGGCTAAAATTAATAATCCAACTAATTTCAGCGACCTTAGACCTATTTCAATTATCCCGGTCATCGCTAAAGTTTTGGAAAAGTTTATACAGCAGCAAATTTATGACTTTCTCACCTCCAATAATATTATTCCGCATAAGCAATCTGGGTTTAGAAAACAACATAGCACGACATCTGTCTTACTAAACGTTACCCAAGAGATAATTTCTGCAATGGATAAAGGAGACTCCACAGCACTTATAATGCTTGATTTTTCCAAGGCATTTGACACCTTGGATCATCATTTGCTTTTGGCAAAATTGGCTTATTATGGCTTTGATAATGTTTCCCAAATGTTTTTTAAATCCTACTTATCCAACAGAAGGCAAATGGTGGTCTTGGAAGATCAGACTTTTTCAAATATCAAATATATAACATCTGGAGTACCTCAGGGATCTGTTTTGGGACCTCTCTTATTTCTAATGTATGTTTCGGATTTGTTTAAAGTTGTAAAACACTGCCAGATCCAGGGGTTCGCGGATGATATGCAAATTTATCATTCTTTTAAAGCTGAATCTGTATTGGAGGCATCAAATAAAATAAACGACGATCTTTCTAGAATTTCCTTCTTTTCCTCTCAAAATAATTTAAAACTCAATCCTTCAAAGTGTTGTGTTATGTGCTTTACTTCTAAGAACAAAAAAAGAATAGCATTGGACGGTTTAAAGCTTTTTGTGGGAGGTAATCAGCTAAGTATGGTTAAATGTGCAAAAAATCTTGGATTGCTTCTGGATGATGAATTGCGCTTTAAGTTACACGTTTCTAATGTTATTAAAAAGTCATACTATTCTTTAAAGCCATTGTATGCAAACAGAAATATAATTAATTTTAAGGTAAGAAAAAAACTGTGTGAGTCTCTAGTATTACCTATTATGAATTACTGCAATATTGTTTATTATCCATGTTTAGACAAAATCACTGCGTACCGATTGCAAAAGCTGCAAAATCAATGCTGCAGATTTATTTATGGACTGAGAAAGTATGATAGAGTCTCTGCAAGGCTATGTGAACTTAGTTGGCTGCGCGTGGAAAATCTATTCTCTTTGCAATTGGCGGTTTTTGTGCATAGACTGCTAGCGTCGTCTACTCCTCCCTACCTCCGCAAAAAACTTACTTTTCGGAAAAATTTACATGATGCAAATCTGAGATTTATAAACAAGTTGTCAATTCCCAGATATCGAACAGCCTTCTTTCGTCGTAGTTTTCTGTATAATGCTGTGGCAATTTACAATGACCTTGTTCCGAATCCTATAAAAGAAATGTCAGTAGCGGGTTTCAAGAAAAAACTAAAGCTGCATTTTTTAACAAAACAGAATAGCTAAATTGTCAGTAGGTATTTCTTATTTTATAATTTTTTGATTTTTATGGACCAATGGGTGTATATCTGTTTATTTTTATATTAATATTAGTGTTACTATTACAAATGTTAATTTTTTTTCTTTCAGTTGTGCTATCTAAAATAATTTTGCTTACTTTTTTAAATAGGTTAAGTAGATTAGCCTTTGGCTAGACTTCGCCTATGTACACTATTGAAAAGTACAAATAAAGCCATTATTTATTTATTATTTATTTATTTATATTTGACGAACCATTGATTGTAGGCATATGGTTTGCTATACAAGTAGGATTCGGAACATAGAGTTACGATATCATAATATAAAGGGTATTCTATTTAAACAAATAATTGTTGACGCTATGGTTTGTAATTGAGGCACCTTGTTTTAAAAAAAATATTGTGTCCAAAAAATAAAAGAAAAAAAAATACCTGAATTTTAAATAAATTTGTTCCTTTTATCGTGAATGTGAATCGTGAATTTATTTTATTAATTTCCATTAGCGTTTAAGTTTTTAAGGTTTGCTGACGATCTCAAATTATTTCAAAATATTTTTAATAATCTTGGTAATGGTTTCCTATAACAAAGCTTAAAATAATCCTAATGGTGTGGACTAAATTTATTATATTTGAGTATTAATAAATTTTATCTGTTTGATATGATTTTCTACAGTTAGATCACGTTGTCCGGCAACTTGTTAAATAGAAAAAAAAAAATAATTATTAATTATTATAATTAATAACAATTTATATCCTTTATCCAATACTTTACTACTTTATCTTATTTACCTGCATTAAATGAAATGTAAATGGACGGATGGGTAATAACAGGAAGGAAAAAGGGAGAGTAAAGATATGGGAAATGAGGGTTAGAAAATGGGTACAAGGGAACCAATGAAAGGAGGGAGACTTACTATAGACTATAGAGATAGCTCAGGGGATCTTCTCAAAGGGAAGCCGACTAGCACTAACCACTTTGGTAGAGTGGCGTGAATTCCACAAGAGTTCAATAAAATATAAGGGCCACCTGTTTTATCCTAGATGGATAAGAAAATCCCGATGACCAAGAAAACAGGAAATTACTAAAAGCACTATACTTATAAACCTGAAAGAAAATCTCACAAGGAAGAACAGACAGGGAGATTTATAAATACAATTAATTATATTGACCCTTAATATTATGTACAAGTGTTATGGTGTAATTAATAAATCAACAATAAAATAAATATTAACCCTTTACTTTGACTATTAAATTATATGCTATTGAATTACAGCTTCAGTGTGAAAGCACCTTAAAACTCATGGACTCACACCAAAAGTCCCTTGTCTAACTTAGAAAGTTAGGTTATCTTGCTAAAATCAAAATAAACATAAAAGAAAAGGTTTAGAATGGCAATTGCCTTGCAGCAAAGCCATCAACTAAACAACAAAAGCATTAGTTAGGTTCGTATTCAGTATAATATACTACAGTAAAGCTAATAAATGTTGATAGGACTTTGGTCTAGAGTTTATAAAAGACAAATCAAACCATAACAACCAGCGGTTTATGGTTAAATAAATATGGTACAATTTATACTATACCTCGCATATACGTATATACTCAGTTCCCAACGAAGATTATAGCAACAAGGTGCATCAAAAATTAAAGTAAACTAGTAAATATATGTGCGATAAATTACTCAAATAGTACGGCAAAAGTAATGTGTGCCTTTGTTAAACACTTCTAAATGGTTATATTATATATTTGTGATACCTATGGTCCTTGTTCTCGCCTTGTTGATGATTAGACGGCCATGGGGCTCATTTGGTGTGTCTCAGGAAGGACTTCTGTGGTAGTTGGACAAAGTGATTCAGCCAGTACCACATACTACTCTGTGATGGATTTCAGGATATCCAGAAGAAGCTCAAGTGTGTTCGATGGGGCTCAGACCATCAAATTCCATCAAATCCTTCACAATATCAGTGATGAATTGAACAAATAGATGAGGAAGTCCAAGTGGTAGCGATAAGGGGACAAATAGGAAAAGAAGAAGAAAGAGAACAAAAAGAGAAAAAGAAGAGAAAAGGCCTGAAAACAAAACTACATGTGAGAAACTGAACTGAGGAATTTCCAAGGTGAGCAAAATAATTTTTTTATTAAAATTTCGCTTTAAAAAGTTGGAATGTGATGTCTTTATAAACTTTAAATTAAAATAAAAATAAATGCGAATATTTAATGGGTTATAAGAAAAATTATAAGAATAAGTTGACCATGTGCCATGTGCAACTTACCTAGGTTGGAATGTGGCCTTTCTTTGGACTTTTTATGACAAAATAACACAGGAAACCTTAAAAACTCTCTAGTCTGTTTCTTTAAAACTGCCCTCGGCAAAACTTTAATTTAACTCACAAAAAAAAATCAGACCTAGATAAGGTATTTCCTTTGTAAATCCGCTCAAAGCGAAACCAGCTGAAGTCTTCAACTCTCAGATCAAAAATGACCCATTAACCCAAACCTGTCGAAATGGATCCCCTCCAGATTTTACCATGTTTAAGTCATCTGTCAACCTTGGAATCTTACTGAAAATATAGACAATTCCTGTATGAAATAAGTAGTACTGTAAGTATGTACCAGCCACAATAAAATTTAAAGAGGTCTTGAGAGGAAAATCAATATTTGGGTTTGACAGCTACTTTGTTTAGTATTTTATTGAAATGAAGATTCACTACACTTTTCCTACAATAAATTATGTGAAGAGAAAGAGCAGCAAATTCTGCTCAACTAACTATTGCAGACATCACACATAATAAAGTCTCATTCTAATTTTCAGATCGACATTGGCCAAGGCAACCGAAAGAAATCAGACACCTGTACAACCTCACAATGCAAGATCAAGGTACCAACAATATCAACCTAGTCAAGATTATGCTTTAATATGAACTTGATTTCTAATAAGTAGTTACTGCTATAAAACAAAATATATATCTATCCATTAATGTCTACATTCTGTTCTGATATGTTTATACATATATTTGCCATTTAAATACATTTGCAATAAATTGGTTATTTCCTAAACTGATCAAAAGTTTTATAATTATTGAAACCTATACAATTATGGCTGATTTTTCTATAGAGATTACCCTTTCTTATAAGCCCAAACCCTGTTTGTTTTCGACTTTTATAACTACTAATCTAAGACTTTGATAAATTAAAAAAAGCTTTATTAAATTATATTAAAATATTTCAAATTTGAATACATTGAGTTAAAGTGTTATGCTTACAAAAAAAACTGTAACAAACTATTAGTATTCAATAGCAAAAAAAAATAAGGTAGGTAAGCAGGGATAATTGGCAATGAAAGGGATGATAGATTTTAAATTTACGAACTGCAGTGGGTTATTTATATATTAAAAGCCAGTGAAAGCAGTTTATATTGGACGGCATTCAAATAACGATTTTTGAGAAAAATAAGAATATTATTCATTTATAAAATCTGTTTTATTTTAAAGTTATTGGATGTGAAAGGTAAGTATGTTGTTCAGATATTTTTTTTTCTAATTAACTTGATGGTTCTGCAGCGAATCATACGGCAGAATAATCTATTTTTCATTCGGTTTTATGGAAGAAATTATGGTAGACGCTCCTTTATGAGTTTTTAAATAGCGAAGAGAGGTTGGATGTTTTGAGTAATTTCGCAAATCTGGATTGAACTGGGATACTTACCGTCAATAATCAATGTAAACTCTCAATGTACAAGACGAATCTTGGCTCTAGATTACTTTTTTTTTATTAATGGTATTGGTCATCTTTTTAAAATGAATTACTTATCGTATCTGTAATACTAGTAAATAATGTCAAGTAAACTTAATTAATTTTTTTCATGCCTTAAGATTGCCAATTGTGTTCGTTACTTATTACTATTTTAATTAGTTAAGAAAAAACTGGTTTAACCCGTAAAATGAATAAATAAACTAAAAATACCTGTATAGGAGAAACTCGAGCCCACGTAAGCATATGAGTTAATTTAGGACTATCAGCCAAAAACGCCTCGGTAGTAGCCAAGTACTGTAACGCCTCAGGCACGTGGGTTACCCTGGTGGGATTCGCGTGTACTTGCGCCTTTATTTCCCCAATAATTGCCTCATTAGTTTTAAAACGTGCTGGCAAATGGACGGCCAAAACCGGCGAAATGTCCCAGGCGAGGCGCGTGTACTCGCGCCACTGTTTTTCTGTTATTGTTTTTGCGCGCCACGATGCGATGTTTTCTTCGCCGGGAACAATCAATTCTGGTCTTAAAACAAACAAAAATCATCCATATAGAACTATTGAATAATAATACTAATAATATTTAATAATTTATGTATTTTATTTATTTATTTATTTTTTTACGGGATCAACCCCATTACAACAGTAAATTAAATAGAAGATCAATTGAATCTAACCATACTTAACAGTAAAATACTAACTATTAAGCAGTAATAAAGCCTACTTATAAATGTAAAATATCGAAAATAGTTTTATAACTTAAATCAATATAACAGAATTTTAAAAATACTAAAAACATATCCTACTAAAGTATAATATTCAGTATTGCACTAAAAAAAAAAAAAATTAAATAATTTCTCTTATTTGACTCTTAAATCTAGATAAGGAAATGCCCAAAATTTCAACCTCCCTAGTATTGACAATTCTTAGAGTTCTTTCAATAGGAGCATGTAATGCGTAATTGGCGCTATGAAATGGTAATGAAAAGATACGATACTGCCTTAAATTGGAATGGAATATTAAATTGTATTGTCATCAGAAGTTCTGGACAAATTATCTGACCATTCAATAATTTATACAAGAAAATTAAATCTGCATATATCCGTCTTTGTCTCAATGTCTTCATATCAAGCATTTCTAAAACAATATCATAAACATGATCATCCGGAATTCTTATTCGAAGTTTATAGAGACAAAACCTAATAAATTTGTTCTGAACTCTTTCCAAGGACAAGCAATTATTCATGTAAAAGGGCGACCATATCACTGAGCCATATTCCAGCAATGAAACAACCAATGACATGTATAACCTCTTACAGGTCTCTATAGAAAATTCTTTACAGTTCCTTAGTACAAAACCCAGATTCTTAGAGGATTTGAGAACAATATTGTTTATGTGTGCATTAAAGTTTAAATGAACATCAAACGAGATACCAAGATCTTTAACTATGCTGCAATATTGAAGTGTACTTCCTTGAATGTTATATGAAGTGACAACCTTTTTAGTTCAATCTATCAATCACTCATTCAATCTATCCAAATCACTTTGCAACAAAATCTGATCAAGTATTGATAAAATCTCTTTAAAAAACTTCAAATCATCAGCAAATAAAAGGAAGTCACTATTCTCAAAACAGGCACCAATATCATTCACAAAAATATTAAAGAGCAAAGGTGAACAGTGCCCACCTTGTGGAACACCTGAACTGACATTAATATAGCTTGATCTTGCATTACCTATTCGTGCCTGCTGGGTCCTCCCTGACAGGGAATTTACAAACCAATTCACCATAAGATTAGAAACTCCAAAAATATCCAACTTTTTTGCCAAAATACCATGGTCAACTCTGTCGAACGCCTTGGAGAAGTCGGTGTAGATTACATCCATCTGACATCCCCTCTCCAAGGCATTCAACAGATTCTGCTGAAACACTAACAAATTAGTCACAGTAGACTTTCCAGAAATAAATCCATGTTGTTCGCTAAGTAACAACTCTTTACAATAAAAATAAAATTGATCATAGATAAGACTGTCCAGGAGCTTCGGAATGGCTGATTGTATACAAACACTTCTGTAATTCTCGATTTTGCTATTGTCTATTTGCTATGTTTCTACAAAATTGGAAAAATTGCAGAATCTAAAGATCTTTTAAAAATTATAAAAAGAGGGTATGAAATAGTACATACACACTTTATTAGAAAATAATTCGGAATGCCATCGGGTCCTGAACTAACTTTGGGTGGCAACTTGGTAATTTTATCAAAAATCAACCAACGGAAAGGGTGGGATTAGAAATGGTCATATCTAACTCTGCTTGCTGATTGATAAAAGCACCATTATTGTTTATATTATTAATAGGACTATAGACTGTTGAAAAAAACTAAGCAAAACCTTCAGCTATCTGTTCACAGCCAACGAACTCATTATCATTATAATAGATTAAATTAGGAAGTTTATTAATTGATCTTTTATTGTTTATGTTATACCAAAAACTTTTAGGGTTAGTGTAGAGTAGTTAGTCTAGTCTTAGTAGTTGGTCTAAGTTTGAAATATAATTATCATAACAAATATCAGTCAAAGTTTTACATCTAGCCCTAATGTTTGAAAAAGTAATATAATCTGCCACATTATGACTGACCCTGTAGCATTTGTGTGCAATTTTCTTTTGCCTAACTAAATATCTTAATTCAGCTGAAAACCAACTAGGAAACTTTGAAGTTTTGTATCTCTTTAGGGGAACAAAAAGTGCTATAGCGATATCCAGTATATGATAAAAATGTGAGACTGCTATATTAATGTCTGCTGAGCTTAAAACCAAGTCCCAATTAATTCCACATAAGTAATTATTAATACCAATATAATCACCCATTTTAAAATCATAATAAAACTCTACATAGTTTAAATTCGACTGAGTTTCACAACTAAAATCAATTTCAAAATTATACCCTTTGTGATTTAATGACCCCTCAAAAAGACAATCACCTGCTTCCATTACAGCAAGAGTTTGCTTGCTTGAAAAAATTAGATCTAAATAAACAAGCCTATCATTTGGAATTGTAATATTCTGATAAAAACTCAAACAAGCATAATGCTGACCTAAAACTAGACCCGCCGAGTTTAAAGGACAAGTCACCACCACACCATTGTCGTCATTCCCCCAACTTGAATCAGGTACATTAAAATCACCAAAAATATAAAAATCACAGCTTGAATATTCTTGCCTGAGAATGTCAACAGTATGGCAGTGACTTTCATATAAGTTAATTGCAGAATTTGGGGGAATATAAACTCCCCCAATTATAAAGCTAATACTACCAATTTTTCATAATATATATAATTGTTCTACTGAATCATACACCAACGTAAGCTTCCTTGAATCAATAACATCCCTGATATATATCAAAATTCCTCCTCCGCGACTTTTGCTGCTAGAAGAAGGTGAACGATCACATCTGAACAGACTAAATGTCTTTACAGACAGTTCAGCATCGGAGTAGTCATCAGAGAGCCAACTCTCAACAAATATCAAAATATCATAGTGCGAGCATAAAACAACTTTAATTAATTCATTAATTTTAGTTCTTAGGCCACCAACATTATAGCAAAATACTTGCAATGGGGCTAATTTACGGTTTTTCTATTGTTTCTAACATTGTTTGAGGTAGAATTTACTATGTATGGCACATTATTTCTATATTTAATTATTAAATTCTCCTCTCCTTCTTCTTTTCTTCTGTTTAGCTCTGCAACCACCTTCCTGATGCATTCTCTTTGCATCACTGTTAAGTCATTCCTTAATTTGTATGCATGTAAATTTGACTTCTTATTTCCCATTATTAGAATGTCCCGTGCAATCTTACAGTCAGAGAATACCACTTTAAGTGGTCTCGACTTCTTTATTAATTACCCCCAGCAGTTCAGTTATTTTCTGCTGGTCCTCCTGTATCCTATCTTGAATTCTATCGGAGCTTGATTCTGGCAAGTTATAGATAATAATATTGTTAGCCCGAACAGTTCTATCATTGACTTCAGTTAAAAAGGTATCCATGTTAGAGTTATCTGAAGATGGATTAGACTGTTGGCTAGTTATCGATGTTTTCATTGCAATAATTTCGGATTTTAAATTCTCAAAAGAGCTCTTGAATGCAGATTTTATGCTTTTGATATCATCACATATGGCCTTCATACCCTCCATAAAGCCTTTTAAGTCCTGCACTTGTTGCTCCAACGATGCCACTCTTGCCTCTACCTCGAACAGGCTTTTGAGTTTGGGAGCACAGTCTCTGCAAATGTATGGGATAGATCGACTAACAGCTGCAATAGCGCGAACTTCGCTAGATCTAATATTGGCACATTTCTTGCATTTTACTACTTTGCACCAGTCGCAGGGAAATCCAAAGACCTCCCCAGGGGTTTTTGGTGGATCTTTAAAAGTGCAAATCTGGTCACAATTAGAGCACCTCCCAGACATTTTTCGATAAATCGGCCGCAAGAATAAACCATAAAACCTTCGGCACGTTTTTTATAGGTTAGGTAATATTTACCAATATATCCACAAACTCATACAACTAGCACTAAGGAGACAAACTATGTACTCCATACACGCAAAACATAGTTAATATTCTGGCTAATTACTCAAAAAAAATCGAATTTTAATTGGACTAAAAATAAAAACAAACTTTGAGGTTAGGTCCTCCCCTCCTCCACCTTAAGTTAATAAGTTAATAAGTTTTCCAAATTTCTCTGCGAACTATTTATTAAAATAAAATCTTTCGGCTTATATGTTGATTAGTAAAGTCTTTTAAAGCGGGTTACAGATAATTATCAATATTATTAAAATTTTCGTTTAATTGCTCAATATGCATCCCTGTAAATCCATAAAAGGACAATATCTAAGGTAAAAATCGACATTACAAAAAACACACAAGCAAGCACAAAATATTTAAAAAAAATCTCTATCCATAGAAAGATAATTATATCAACATTCTAAAAAATTGACGAGGAAAAAATATTTCAAAAAATTTCCCTCGATGTCCATAGAATTATATCGAAAATAACCATCAATATTCTGAAAAATAGAAAACAAGACATATATGTATTTTAAAATCGTACAGGGTGTCCCAAATTCGAGCCTCACCATTGGGATCTCGTAAACTAGAAAAGATACGACCCTAGAAAACTTTGTTGATTTCATTAATTCTGTTCATCCCAACATACAGTTTACCTACGAGTTAGAGAAAGAATCAAGTTTGCCATTTTTAGACCTTTTAATTACTAATCATAATAACCATTTTGAATTTCAAATATAACGTAAACCTACAGCCACAGATCTGCTAATACCCTTTACCTCTAATCATCCCTTTAGCCAAAAATTTGCCGCTTTTAATTGTTTTTTTCATAGATTGTTCAATATTCCACTAAACGATATTAATTTCAAAAAAGAATGTAATATAATTTTACAAATCGCTCGAAACAATTATATACATCCTTTAAATGTTATTAAGAAGCTATATAACAAACATTTTTTCAAAAAACTTAATAAACCATTACTCAGTAAACCCAACACCCTCGGATCTTATCGATCTATTACTTACTTTGGCAACGTCTCTTCTAGTGTCGCACAGTGTTTTAAGTCCAATGAATTTGTCACTAAACCTAATATTTGTTTCAAAACCAAAAACAACTTGGCAAAACATTTAGTAAACACTAAAGATAAAATACCGATAACATACCGATCTGGAGTTACAAGTTAACTTGTTCCCACCCATTATGTGATATCTGTTATGTCGGCCAAAGCGGAAGGAAAATTGAAGTCAGAGTCAACGAACATTTAAGACTTATCACGCGAAATAAAAATACTCTTTATTAACAATACCAATTCTCCTTTTGCGAACCACATATTAGAGTCTGGGCATAGTTTTGATCCGGGACCTAACACTGAGGTTCTGCATGTTTGTGAGAAAGGGTTACAATTGGACTTGTTGGAAGCATTTGAAATAAATAGGGCCATAAACTCCCCAGACTGCACATGCATTAATGAGCAAACCAAGTTTGACAGTTTACGCTTTTTTGATTCAATTAGCCCTAGAAAATAACTTTTACCTTTATTGTTTCTAACTCTTTCATCTTATCTTATAATATTTGTATTAGTCAAAATTTAAAATATTTTCTTTAACGCAACGCTAATATACAATAGTTCCTTACAGAACCTTCTTTTAATATGTAGAAATCTGTATCGTCCTTAGTATAAATATTATATTTTAAATCGTAGATGTCCTTATTGTACTATGTTTTTAATTTTAATTCTTTTATTTATTGTTGTTTTTTTCCCGATAACGGGTAATTTTTTGGTTTATTTGGTGAACGTATATCTTTTTGTAATGTTCTGGCAAGTTCTAAATCTATATTGTTATAGCGAATAAGCTCTTTTTTAAAATTGTCCTGAATTACCTGTATTTTATTTTATTTTAGTATCTGATGATGGCTGTTTACACAGCCGAAATGCATAACACATTTACCTAAGTAACCTACATGCATTTTTCTTGGAGATAAAGACTTCCCCTATTTGTAATCTTGAAATATAATTATAGTAATCCGCCTGCTTGGATGCATTTTCGAGTCAGTCTGAGAATTTTATTTTGATAAAGACGGTTTTGAAGAAATCCCTAAAAAAAATAATCTGAAGGGTTTAGGTCGGAGCTCCTAGCGGTCCAACGTACGGGTCCTTGGTTTCCAATCCATTTATTAGGGAACAATTGACGGGTTTCTGGGAAAAACAACATTAGTCACTTTTTATTGAATTGAGTTTGCCTGTTGCGTTCTACATGTTGCAATGCTGCTCTCTGATGTTTAAGTTTCCCGTAAAATGCACATATCTCCGTCTAAAATGCGTTTAAAGAATCGTCGGTTCCATAAGAACGACATTAGTCAACATTTGTCTCCCATAAAAACAACACTTCAATGACACGTCAATGACAAGTGTTGTTGTGTAAAAGTTTTATCAGCTAAACAAGCATTACCGAAATTTAGCTAGGCAAAATCCTGACGATTATTGTTGCATATCTTTCGATTTTATGCATAAGATACCAGTTCCCCATACTCGCACAAATGAAGTTTTTTACGCCATTCAGATGTGATACTATGTTTTTGGAATACATAATGAGGGAAATGATAATGCAACAATGTACTGCTATGACGAAACTGTTGCGAAAAAAGGACAAAATGATGTCGCTTCTCTACTTTTTCACTTTTTAAAAAGCCATGAAGTTACCACAAAAAAATCAATATTGCTCAGCGATGGGTGTGCTGGGCAAAATAAAAATTATGTTCTCATGCGTTTTTTGTACATGTTAGTTCACTGTTTGCAGATGCTCGAAAGTATTATCCACATATTTCCAGTTAGAGGACATTCTTTTTTATCAAATGATAAAGATTTGTCTCTCATTGAAAAACACAAGAAAACTGCAACCGTTGAAGTACCTTCAGAATGGGACAAGATTATAAAGGAAGCACGAGAAAAACATCCCCATATGAACTTGTTAACGTAGACTCAAACATGATATTTGATGTATCAAGCAATATTTGTCCACACTTTCTAAAAAACCTAAAACCACCGGTAAAAATTAAAACAGTGTGCTTAAGTATGACAGAAATGAACCGGGATATGTACTAGCAAGACAAAGTTATTCTGGAGAGTGGGAACGTAGTTACATACGAAATAACAAATCCTTGCCAAGAGAACTTCGTTTGTCGCAAAACTACAAGGAATCAGTAACACTAAAACAATCCAAAATTAAGCATCTACTAAATTTATCAAAGTATATTAAAAAACCTGAAAATTTAATGTTTTATAAAAGATTGTTAAATACTCATAAACAAGATAATGAAGAAAATGATACAGAAATAGACAATGACGACAACAGCAGTGGAACTAGTGACATAGAATAGAAATATTAATATACAGTTAGAATACTTTTGAAGAACATGTTTTTTTTCCTGAAATACTTTTAGAAAACTTTTGAAGAATATGTTTTTTTTTTCTAAAATACATAAGTTTCGTTTAAATAAATATATCTAAAAATAATTCTTGTTTTACAAGCTTCTTTCTAAAAAATTCATTTTGAACATTTCATTTCATTTCAAAAAAAAACATTTTGTATTTTTGTATTTTATTTTATTCACAAATCCGATTTTTTTCTTGAAATACACCTTAAAATATATAAGATGCCTTTTTACATAGCCTTAAAACTAAAAAACTGGGTTTCACAGCCGAATAAGCAACAAAATCAGTTTTTGTTAATTTGTCACATTTTTTCTTTTTTGACAAATGTTGTTTTTCCCAGAAACCCCTCAATTGATTTAATAAATTGGTGACTCATCGTCCATTATGGAATGGTGCAAAAATCCTGTTGCCACAATAGTGGACGTAATACATCCAAAGGTTCTTCCATTAAAGAATCCATTATATTGGTCCTTATTAGTTCTGCATATCTTTCGGAAGATTTCTTTCGAGAAAAAAACGGGCCGATAATTTATTGTGCTACATACCGACCCATACATTAAATGTTGTCCCTGAGGTCTTACTTCTTGATTCTGCTTTGGGTTTTCTATTGACCAATAGTGTTCGTTATAAAATTACGAGACAGGAAATAACTGTAGTCCTTATGGGTATAACTGGAGTCCTTATGGAAATATCCATTAATATAAAATTTTTAAATGAGTGCGATACATCATTGGTTTAGGAACATAAGGAGCTCTTAAAATCCGTAATAAAAAAATCAGGGCCGTATTTAAAAAAACAAACGTAATGATGACAGCTCAAATACGAAACGTCGGTTTGAAAATCCGACGACACCATTTTGTAATATAGAGAAAGTAGCAATGAGAATAAATAATTTATTTCGTTATATCTATTCAAATAGAGTCGTAAAAAAATAAAAATGAAATCGCCAATATTCGGTTTTTTCCAAATATCTTCGGAAGTATTCTGAATTTTTGAAATTTCAAAAGGGCGTTTTCATGAGCACCAAATTTTGCAACTTTGCCTCAATTTAACCGACCTCGTATCTCTTCTAGTTAACGAGATCCTAATGGTGAGGCTCGATATTGGGACAGACTGTACACTTATTGAATAAATGTGTTTTTTCAAGTGTATAGAATAACCGTGTGTAAGTCTCGGACCGCCTTGATAATTCGTGACTGCGCGTGTCCCAAATAAAAATTATAGATCTCTTTTAGATCTATATTAGGAAGATTACTATAGATTAGATTAGATATAGAACTTTGCATATACAGGAGCTATCACAACAGTAGCAGAAACCAAAGTTACCTTTTTTTGAAATGGAATGGTACATTTTTTACGCATTCTACGCAAAATTAATATATGTTATATTAGTACATGTTATGTAATAGTAGTTTATGTTACCTTCATGTAAACACCTTACTCCACTTTATTCGCAAAGAAACCACTGTTTTTATAGCATCACTTAAAAAACAGTCAGAAAACATAGCTTTGGTTGTAGTTTTAACGAAAATCTAAAGTTTTATTGATATTCAAAGAATGTGTGTTAGCATAGAAAAGGCAGCTTTAGCTGTGGCAGATAAGATCCAAAGATTTCTCATACCAGCCCAATCTATCCCGCTATATTGGTAAACTCCTTACAATTGTTAACTTTTTTGCTTTTTTCTTTATAAATATATAAAAGTGTGCTTTACCTGGACGTGGGGTTATGCCAAACAACCAAAAACTCAATTTCCACTGCCAATAACTCCAAAATCAAATTCCTTTTCTTCAAATAACATTTTACAAAATTGTCAGCCATCGGAACTTTCCTTGTCGATTTTGCAGATCTTTTACTAAGGGTCGCTGTGCTTGTGGATAAAGGAACGGTATTAATCCAACCTGTGGATCGATTTAAATCACTTGTCGGTTTTGATAGTTCATTGGTATGGCTGACTACCGAAGTTGACATGGGAGTCGACGGTCCCAAATCTAAATCATTTGAATTAATGAATATTATTAAATTTTATAGTCATTTAATTACCTCCAACATCGCTGATTCTTAAATATTTCTTATCAGAGTGTAAAGTTTGCCAGAAGCGTACTAACGTGGTGATGTCTTCTCGCAAGTCATTAGTATTCTGGTTGGGACATTTGACTGGTTTACAAAAATAATCCAAACAGCAACAGTAAATCCTTTCTCTTAAAACGTTTTTCGCTAAGCTTTTCGGTAAAATATCTCCTTGAAGTAAAGACAGGCCACAAGTTAACAATCTATAAAAAAATAACATTTTAAATGATTTGACTTGAAAAGTAACGGAAAACGTACTTAAATCTAACTCCGACCGCAGAAGTATGTCTTGTCATTGGAGCAGGTTCGTTACCGACCGCCATCGATAAAGAATGGTGGATAAGACTGGCGATCATCTCCACCTTTTCGTAACTGCTGTATTTTATTGTCTCCACCAATTCGCAGATGAATTGCACCCAGATAACGTGTGGTTTTACAAATGGGGTGTCCGGATCCAAATGACAACCTTGTAAATGGAAATAAAATTATATTTGATGTGTTCTATAGTATTTTTTACAGTTAAATATTTTTAACTTAAAAACCTCTCTATTTTGTTAAAAATACTCCTTTATTTACCACAAACCAGAAATAAATAGGTGATAAATGGACTTGGCAGGACAGTTAGGTTTCAGATATATGAGCGGAAAAAATAAAATTTGAACAACACATGAGTTTGTCGTGTTTATCTTCATTTGCATGCAAGTGAATGGGACACGATTGTGCATTTTAAGTCCCGTCAAGAGACCTCTTCGTTCGGCATTACTTTCATTTTAGAAAATTATGACTTTACGTAGACAAAAACCGAATAATTAAGTAATGTAAGAATATTTTGGTCTTTTTTTTGCTTTATCAGTAGTAGGGGTGTTTATGAGAAGAACTTGTTAAAATTGAATTAAATTTAATGGTCTTCTTAAGGACTGTTAATCGATACTTATAGTATCGACATCATTTATCTATTATTTCATGAATTTCATTACTTATGCCTTGTAAAAAAAATTAAAGTAAAAGTTATCTGACACATAAAATAAAAAAGAATGGCTATAATGCATTTTTCTTATCACGTATATGATACTTTTTACCTATATGGCCAAGCAATTATTATCGTTAAATAAATAAATAATATCCTTATTTAGCAAAAGCTACATTCAATAAAAACATAAATGAAAAATAAAGTAAAATTATAAGTTGGCCATAACTGTATCAGGACCCTCCGGTTTGTCCATGGATGGTCTCGGTAATCCAGAAACAGCATCTCGGTTTCAGAAATATCCGGTCAGAGGTAGACCATAAATTAAAACTAAACTTAACCTAAACATTATTTCCTTGCCGCACTTATTAAAAGTACAGTTAATTGTTGTTTGCCTTATAATAATAAAAATAATGTCGACTCAGATTGATCGAGTCGGTTCGGTTGCAAGCAGCCTGCAACATTTGGAACTTGGTTGACCTTGCTGACCAGACACATTGGTCCCCACGTGTAACACTTAGAAATGCTTCGGTAGTTCCAAGAAGCTGTAACCAGTATCCCGGTTGGCCCAAAAATACCCAGTCAACAGATAAACCCACAATCAAGATGATGATTGGAGCGGAAACAATGCACACTATAGTAAAACTTAATAAACTACATAATTAAAATAACATAATAAAATAACAAACACAATATTACTTATTCATGATAAATTTTCTTAAGAGCCCTCTGAATTGATTCAAAGTAATACAATTTTTGATGTTAGCAGGCAAGTTGTTAAATAATAGAATTAAACCTTTGTATAGAACTGAATTATGCATTTGGGTTGTGTTACATCTCGACCAGTCGACCAGTATGAAGTCTATACGATTTCTCATATTATAGCTATGTATATCTCCAAAAACTCTTAATTTATTACAAATATAATCGGAAGCATCCGATGTTTTAATTTAAAAATAAACAAGTAGACGTTATATAAAATTCTTTGATGTACAGACAACATATCTAGGACACCCAACATACAGACAACAGGCGTGTAACGATTACAATTTAGAATCAGTCTCAAAAATCGTAGATGTTCTCTTAAATGAAGTTATGCCTATACCGACAGAAAAGGAATGGAACATTATTGCTGATGAATTTTGGTCAAGATGGCAATTTCCAAACTGCATTGGAGCTTTGGATGGAAAACATGTAACCATAGAAGCCCCAAAAATGTCAGGGAGCCTCTACTACAACTATAAAAAAACATATTCTATTGTTCTACTGGCTGTTGTTGATCCTTTATATAACTTTATTGCAGTAGATGTGGGAGCATACGGGAAAAATTCTGATGGAGGTATTTTAATAAACTCTAATTTAGGAAAATCATTGGAAAGTGGCCAGCTTAATATTCCAAGAATAAGGACATTACCTGAAAGTGCTACTGAACTGCCTATGGTTATTGTGGCTGATGAGGCCTTCCCACTTAAAACATATTTGATGAGACCGTACCCTGGAAGAGACTTGACTGATGACAAGAAAATATACAACTATCGTTTAATTAGGGCAAGGAGGTTATCTGAAAACGTTTTTGGCATTCTGCTACAAAAATTTCGAATATTTAGCCGACGGCTTCAAGGAAAACCTGAAAATCTGGCAGTTATTATTATGGCCACATGTGTCTTATATAATTTTATTAGACAAAATGAAGGTTACATGTTACCTGAAGTCGTGCAAAACGAAAGTAATGAGAGATCTGGGAGATCATCAAGCTTACAGAATCTAACTCGCATTCGAGGCAGATCAACAAATGCAGCATTCGCAATACGAGAACAACTAAAAGATTTCTTTAGTTCTGTAGAGGGCATCGTAGATTGGCAGGAAAATACAGCCCTGGCAATTTAAATAATTTAATTAATGGATCATATTTGCCAGTTTTTTTAGATGTTGCATCTTTTTCGCTAAAATGTAGTAAATAAAATCTAGATCGTGTCAAATTCATGTTTTTTACTAATTATTTGGTTCCTTCGCCGTAAAAAAATATTTTCTAAGACGAAAATCCCAAACAACTAATGTATAATCTAGTGGTAAAAATATTGGTAATTAAACTTTGTAACCTTTTTTTATGTAAATTTAAAAACTAAATAAAAACCTAGTATACTGAGTAATTGGAATTTGCGTATACAACTATCGTTACGAGTTAATTAAGTAAAAATCAAATTACAATTTTTGAATAAAAACTTTAACTTGAAGAAGTTTTTTTTTTCTAAAAATTAATTAATATTTTTTTATGCATATAAAAGTACCAAACTTAGTTAATTTTAGTACTAAATAGTACTAAATTTCATTTCCAAATTTCACCAAAATCGGACAACTAGAAGTTGGTCAAATTTAAGTTTCAAGATTTGCACCGAACATACATAGTTAGTTACATATCTACATACATACATACATATGTACATACATTGCAAGTTAAATAAAAGCTTTTCAAAAAACTGCATGTTTCCTATCCTAAAATATGAATTAGAACATTTTCTAGGTCATTTTTTTACACCTGATCTTACACACCACTTCAAATATCAACCTTAATCTTCGTTTGATTTTTGAAAAATGGGCTGTAATGCATTTTAGAAAAAAGAATCAATTTCACGGTGTATAGAATAATTACAACTGGAATAAACTATAATAGCCGCTTACCAAAAACAAATTCGCTCATCTAGACAACCGGATGTTGCCAAAATCTACCTAATATACTACAAATTATTTAACAATTTTTCGAATTAAATTTATTAAAAATATGTTTTATAAATTTAGACCTACCTTTTATGTTCAATTCCAAAGAAATTTTCTTCCACACTCTGTCCTTATAATCTGTATTCCTATATTTTTAATTTTTTTGATCATACAGTGATGGAAACTTCCTTACTTCCTCTATTAACCTTTCAATTTCCATTTTGAATAGCTAAATTTTATTGCTCGTTCGAGACCGTACAACGCACCATCATCGTTGAAAATTTAACAAAACTATTCCCACTCGTCACGGATGCGGTGTGTGTTACATGCTCGGGCACGGTGCGCTGATGTTAAGACTTCGCCATATGATTACTATAGGGTTGTTGACAACCGAGACACGGCCGAGCTGCGCTGCGGGCACGGTGCGGTCTCGGTACGGATATGTGTGCCCCGACCTTTACACGTTCATAGGTATGCGAGGAATTGCAACCGAACTTTAACCGGACTGATAAGCGCAACGACGACTCGATAGCCGCCCAGGGTGGAGCCAAGTTTGTTCTCGCTCTACTCCGTCTCCTTCTTATACATTACGCAAAAATCATATTCGAAATTTTTCAACCGCCGAACGTGTATAATTAAAGTATTAAATTAAAACGTTTAATTGCTCAAAGTTTTAAATTCTTTTTAAAGATGCATTTAACTACCAAGATGTTAATAGAGTGCCAAAACTGATTTATATTTGAAACGTCTCATAGATTCTTTAGAAATATCTTTACAATATTTCAATTGTTGCATAAATATTTATTCAAATTTAAAGGTTCAATGTGAACTTTGTATGTATTCTTGAATTGATTGAATAAAAAAAACATTTATTATTATTATATAAATTTCCCCTCTAATAATTTTTTTTTATACATATTTGCATTTATTAGTGTTTGGCCCTTTATGTCTTACCTTCATGCACCGCCAACGGACTGGTTTGTGTATTTGTAACCGAAAACAATCCTAACTTCTTATGAATTGTACATTTCCATGCGGAAACCATTTCTTGCAGAAATCGCATCTCCAACTCTGGATTGGACGTGATCAACCACTGCCAGCACTCGACTGCCGAACGCATTGCCTCCACACTAAAAAGCTCTACCTGGGACCTAAAAATATTTATTTTTAATAATTAACGAACTTATTAGGGTATTTTTTACCAAGTAACAGCATGCAATAGTTTTCTATCAAAGTCCCGCGTATGAATTAGGAGAGCGGTGGCCTGCCAAACCGCGTCTCTATGAAGAGAATCCGATTGTTGTTTACAAGCGGCCCACACTTTATTTAGGATGGTTGCAATTAATTCTTCCCTGCGCTCTTCTCCGTAAATAGTTAACATTCCTATAACCTATAGTAAACACATATTTTGTGAATTTTACTAAACATTAAACGTTCAAATAATACCTCTCCAATATACTTTGAACGCATGGCAGAAGTTGACATAATTTTACTAGAGTCCGTCTTTACGCATTTGGGTCGTTTCTCTAACGTACTAACGCTTAAAGGAGCGCTATACAAATTCAAAGGTCCGAACTGTAAAATCGATTCTAAAGCCATAGAGAGGCCAGTGTGATGCCACATACCTAAAATTAATATAAGAGTCGTATTTCAATTTTATTAATAATAGTTGATTTTAGGTATTTATTGTGCAAATGATTCTAATTAAACATACAACATACTTAACGAAAAAAAATTAATATATATGAATATTTGCAACAAAGCTCATTTGTATGCAGATGATACACAGCCATATTTTATTTTTTCCTCAGCAAAAACAAACTGCTACCAGCAAAATTAATAACGATCTGGAACGATTGATTAGTATTTCTATTAAACACAATTTAGTTATAAATGCATCAAAATCAAACTTTTTAATTTTTGGTAAGGATCGGAGAGCACTTAAAGAAGATCTAATCTTAATGGCTTCTGCGAAACGACTTCCGCATTCCAATTGTTCTCGTAATTTGGAGCTTTATATTGACACCAACCTTCAATACAAACAGCATGTAAGTAAATGTATTCAATTGGGCTATGCAAATTTGAAAAGGTTGTTTCCAACTAGGCATTTACTTTCAATATCACAAAAAATAAACTTATGTGATGCACTAGCGCTGAGTCATTTTAATTTTGCTGACGTAGTGTATGGGCCATGCGTGGATCAAACAGATAAAGACAGAATACAACGGGTTCAAAAATCTTGTTTACGATTTATATACGGTATTCGTCAAGCTACAAACTGCGTGATACCAAATGGCTCTCTATGGAATGTCGAAGGAAGTTACATGCTGCAAGTTTATTTCATTCAGTAATTCATTCTAATTATTGTCCCTCGTATTTGACAAACAAAATTCGATTCCGAACGGATGTTCATTCCTTAAATTTAAGGCATAGAGGATTAATCTCTCCGCCGCTGCACACAACGTCTTTTTACGAACGATCTTTTTCATTAAATATATATCTCGTATATAACCAAATTCCTGAAAGATTCAAAAAATTATCACTAAGCGGATTTAAGTTTTTTTATAAGAAATTTTTCCAAGAATAGAATGATTCCCTGTTAAATTTTTATCGCATTCATTTGGCACTGAGTGTTATTGTGTTGTGATAGTAGTTATTATTACACTAGTAATGTCAATATACGTACAGATCGTGTTTTCGTTCGTTACTTGCGAAATTTTGCAACGTCGCGCGTGTACGAGTGCCTGCGACAGAGCACCGCCCCGGCCGGCCCGAGGAACGGGATCAGCATTGCCAGGTCTACCGTTTTTACGGTAGATCTACCTATAAGTTTTTTCGTTTTACTATATACATTAACAAAATATATTTATCTATCTAATGTTTTGTTATTATATTATTTTTTTTTAGAATCCATGACGCATTTCATGCAACATTAATTGAAATGAAAAGTTACAAAGCACAAGATATTTACAAACAAATCGTTTATTTTTTTGACGAAAAGCAGATTCCGTTTTTAAAAAAAAACTTATTAGCTTTGCATCTGATGGAGCAAACGTCATGGTTGGAGCAAATGATTCCGTTATGTCTAGGCTTAAGATAGATATTCCTCACATTTTCCTCATGCGTTGTATCTGCTACAGTTTTGCTTTATGTGCCTCTAACGCAAGTTTAAAACTCCCAAGAGCTGTTGAGGATTGTGTGAGGGATATTTATAATTATATTCGTAATAGTCCCAAAAGGGTAAAAATTCTTAAAGAGTTTCAAAAATTCACCCAAACCAAAATTGACAAAATACTGATGCGGCCGGCACAAGCGCGCTGGCTGTCTCTGAAAGCTATTGTTTGCAGAATAATAGAGCAATACAATGCTTTAAAACTTTATTTTGTGGTCGCAGTTACAACTGACAAATTACAATCAGCGGAGACAATTTTAAATACTTCACAAGATCCGCTTTGGCTTTTTTTGTTATTTTTAGAGCATATATTACCACTATTTATTAATTTAAATAAAGAAATGCAGTCTACCGAGCCCAAACTTTATAATCTTCATTCTCGAATGTGCAATATTTACAAAACTCTTTTAGATAGCTATTCTCTGCATAAAATCAATGTTAAAAATCCAGACAACTACAAGCCAATTGAAAATGTATATTTGGGAGCAAAGACAACACAATACATTTTAAATGACAATTTACCTGCAGAAAAATGCCACATTCTTCGCGTATGTTGCCAGGATTTTTATATTGAGGCAACATACGCGAAGTTGCTAAAAAGATATGATTTTGATGACATAATATTTAAAAACATGTCATTAATAAACCCGAAATGTATTTTTGAAGGCACAGAGGAATCCATTGTACCTTTAATAATGCATTTTCCAAACTTAGTACCAGAGTTTAGAGTTTTCTAAAGCGTCATTAACTTCGGTAACATCATTTTGGATAAATGTTCAAGCTGAGCAGTATGCTGATGGTACCCCAATATATCCTCTGCTCTGAAATTTTGCTTTTAGCATTTTCATTTTGCCTCATTCCTCTGCAGATGCAGAAAGGAAATTTTCATAAATTAATTTATTAAAAACAAAACAGAGAAACAAACTATCCACTAACAGTATTGTTGGTCTGATGCATTCGAAAGAATACATAAACAGTGAACGCGTTAACTTAATCATTGATCAAGAATTGTTGTCATATCATAAAAATAATAATATGTACAAAAACATTTTCTGATTCAGACCATATTTTGACTTTTAATCATATTGTTTATATGTAGGTATAGGAAAATTTGTCACCGCCTAAGATTTTATGATTTAGCATTTAACTATGTATTAAATTATGTCAATTTATTTTTAACATTTCTTATTAGACATATAATGCATAGTGTAAATGTTAAATTAGTATTACCACTCATAAAATTTTAGGCGGTGGCAACTTTAATGAACTTTAGTAGTTGGATCAAATTGGAAAAAATCTACCATTTTATTTTCAAATCTACCGCTTTTTTGTTGATAAACCTAGCGCTTGCGGTGATTTTGACCTGGCAACACTGGACGGGATTAGTAAACATCTGACTTTCGTGGGAGCTGCATCGTTTGACGACAAAATGTCCCAAAATATTACGCGAAAATCCAGGCATTTTTAAAATATTTATTCTAATGCGGGTTTTACAGACATGACAATGTGTAAAACCCGCATAGAATTGTAATCTTAAAATGTTTAATATGCTGTGTTTTGCATAATGAAAATTAAAGCGTTATTCTAATAAAAAATAAAATATCAACTCTGATAAAAATATAAAATCAGAAATAAAACTCTAATAAACAAACTTAACAACATATCATTTTTTTAAATAAAAGGCTCAAATAAACCGCCTTCTTTCGCTAAACAAAAACTTAACCTATCGTAAAAGCTATTTCGCACCTCCAAAAGAGTTTCAGGTAAAATGGAATTGGTACCTTTGACAATTTTATTTCGCAACTCCTCTAAATTTGTTGGCCTACTAAATTCATGCTTGTAAATGGTCCGCTTAAGGTAACCCCACAGATAAAAGTCATTTGGAGACAAATCTGGAGATCTACGAGGCCATTTAATATCGCTAGTCCCACTAATAAGGCGGTTAGGAAAAGTATTTGTTAAAAATTCTTTTACCTTAGCCGCTTTATGAGCAGGACAGCCATCTTTATTTATTTTTTATTTATTTATTTATTTACACCACATAAACAGATTAAAAAATCCAACTATTTAGTGGGAAAAATATCATAATTACAACTTAAAATTAACTATCCAAATATAAAACTAACGTACAATGAATAAAGATAACAATTTAATGAACCTAAACTACAAAGTTTACATTTTTAATATTTTTAATGCTGCAGCTAAATATGTCACACTGGCTCTGCACAGCATTTTATACATCCCTAGCTCTGCGCAAGGGAGAAAATTTAGAGATATTAGTTCTGGCTCTTGTTGAGTAAAAGGTAGGAGGATTTCTTGTTAAGACCATTGGAAAGTAAAAGTTTAACATTCCCAACAAGTCTGGTGAGTCGATCAAACGGTTTACCAATTTATATAAAAACTGCAGATCAGCTGATTTACGTCCAACATTAAGCGGTCGTATGGAAAATCTGTCAAGTAAAGTTTGATGTGGAAAACCGATCTCCGGATACATTTTGTCACATTTAAACAAGAGATGTTTCAAAAATTTTCTTTGGACATTTTCGATATCTTGAATATGACATTGATAAAAAGGAGACCAAACTTGCGGAGCATATTCAAGAATGGTTCTAACGAGCGAAAAATATAATAATTTTAACGTAAATATATTGTTAAAATGCTGTGTATTTCGAATAATAAATCCCAAGATTTTATAGCTTCGGCTCACTATATCTGCAATATGTGGAACAAAAGATAGACTGGTATCGAATGTAATCCCCAAGTCCTTAAACACCTCTGATCTAGGAATAGGTACATTGTCTATAGAGTATTCATAGTGTATGGGATTTTTTTTCAAAGTATATGAGATCACAGTGCACTTGGCAACATTAAGAGGAAGATTGTTGTTTTTACACCAGGTGTTTATGAGGTTAAAATCATTTTGAAGTACAAGACAATCAGATATATTGTTGATTAAAAAAAATATTTTATTATCATCAGCAAACAATAGACTCTGCACTTTAAGATGCTTGGACATATTATTAATAAATGAATCATGAATGAAAAAAGATAGTGTCTCAATAACTAAATCAAAAAATAATCTTGCTGAAAATAAACCGATCCCAGGTCTACATCAGGTAGGATTTGAATGGCAGGAAGAACTTGGTGCTTCAAGGTACTTTTGGGCGTTTAAAATCAATAAAAAATGGCCCTATAACATTGTCGCCCAAAATACCTGCCCAAACATTCAATTTCTGAGGATACTGGGTACTGAAACTGAAAACTTCTGTGCTCGTTTTCCTGAGACCAATAACGAACAATGGAAGGATTGTGTTTGCCATGTAATGGAAAAGAAGATTCAGAGGTCTCATCTTCAGGTCAGAAAACAAAATATTTTTTAAAAAACATTCGTTTTCATTTGCCTTTTTCATCATGGTTTCACAAAATTCCATTCTTCGCCACTGGTTCAGGAAATATTTCCTGAGTTTTTGAATACTTAAAATATTTGTACCCATATTTTTTCCAGATACGAGCAACAGTTTTATTGCTCATTTCCAGTTCCTCTCCAACACTTCTAGTGGACCGTGTCGAATCAAGTTCTAGGGTACTGCAAACCATTTCTTCCCGCCGTTCTATATCCTGGACCACTTCAACAGGTGGTTCTTGACGTTTTGTGTGGCATTTGTTACAATCTTGAAGACAAAAAGATGTCTCAAAATTTGTAACCACATTTAAAAATGTTTTTGCACAAGGAATCGGTCTATTCTCAAATGTCACTGAAAACAAATCTCTACATTGTATTGCCGAATTGCCTCCATAAAACCATTTAATTAGTTAAACTCTTTCGGAAGGGGTATAAACAGCCATAGTGAAAAAAACACGAAAATAACGCTCAAAAATTATTAATGCAACGTGCAGTAACACAGCAAAGTGAGGTCTGCTGACTCCCGGTTCAAAAAATAAAAACGAAAAATTCCGCCGCCTGCAAGCCGCAACCAAGCGGTGTTGCCATTATTTTGGGTAATACGTAGCTCACGATAACACGATCTGTACATATATGACGTGTATGGCGTGTGTGTGGAATAGTATAGGATTGTGTTATGAGTAATATAGATAATATGGTATTATTTTGTAAATATGTATATTTATAAATAATTTAGACTTATTATTTGTTTTTTTTTTTTGAGTTTTGTAATTTACTTTACACAGGGGGTTAAACCTGTATCTTTTTAAAATTGTTTTTTAACCTCCTCTTTGCCATTTTTGTAAATAGATATAGTTTAAGATGTTAAATAAATCTATTAAATAGTATCATGTAAATAGTGGCAAATAAAAGACTTTGTTCTGTTCTTGTAGTCATCTCAATTTCACTTTATTGATTAGTTTAATACTTAGTTTGATTTAGTTTAGTTCTATAAGTTATATTCTTAAGTGCATTCAAAGTATCGCTTCTTGCTGCTAATATTTTTTTGTTTTACATAATGAATGTCGAGATTTGCCTTGTTTCCTCGCCTCTCCCTATAATATTTCCTTACTTGCTATTCTTTACTTTTACTACAAACCTGGTACATACCCAAATAATACGTCACACGCAAGTACCGAAAAGACTAACGCGGGGAATCGAGGTGAAAACACTCGGTACTAGATCGTGTTACTGTTAATAACCATTTTACGACCAGTGTTCGCGCGGCCTTCCGCAAAAACCTCTTGTGTTATCCTGATCCTGACTGACCCCTAGGTAAGTCTTTTTACTGTTAATTTAATTCAATCACTTTTATATTTTTCGTGCTAAGTCAGCAGGCTGTGGTGTAAAACCGTCCAAAGGTACATGAACCATCGCAACCTATAAATTTTACAGTCTATAGGGCCTCAATTGATCAGAACCCTTTTCTAATCAATGGCACCCTTCTAAACAGACTTATTATTATTATTATTTTCTTAAAGTATCCTGGAGGATTGTCTGAAACTGCAAGAGGACGTGAAAAGAGCGGTGTCGGTAAACTGTTTTAAGGGCAAAAAACTTTTTCCATCCTTATTCAAAAAATATCGTTTTCTTATACTCTCGGCTCTCGTCTATTTGACTACAGATCAATGAGAAATCTGGGCATTGAAGTAGATAAAAAGCATACATTAAACAAGCATATCTCACTGGCTCCACTTTAGAGCCCCTCGGATTACTGGTCAGATCTTGTTCGCAATTTAAGAATATATCAAGTTTGAATACATTGTATGTTTCTCTATATAAGTCATTGCATGTCTCTATGCTGTGCATTTGATGTACATCTAAAGAAGTTGGAGATAATGCAGAAACTTTTTCTAAAAATAATGTTTGGCAAGGAAAGGCGATATCCAAGCGATTTACTGTACAAAGAAAACCGCTTATTAGATATTCACCAAATCTTTTGTTTTAAGATGCTAACAAGGCAACACAAAAAGAGGAACGACTACAAAACGTTACACACGATCACAATACTAGACATAAAAATAATAAGATAAATAAAACTGACAGGACATATAAAAGAATTGGGCAAAGATCTCTACAATTCTTGGGACCACATGTATACCGCTTCATTCCACAGAACTTACGAAATATTTTATATATTCCATCTTTTAAAACAGGCCTAAAAAAATGGTTACTGGAGCAAGGTAGAACAGCTTGCATAAAGTATATAAACTTATATAGATTCTAAACCTAATTAACAAAAATAATCAAGACAATTTTGAAGTTAGATAATAGTGAATATTGGGATCAATGCGTGGGAATTCGTTCATTGTATTATTGGGGTAAGGAGAGAAGAGAGAAAGAAGAAAAAGAGAGAAAAGGGAAAGAGAGAAAAAACTACAATAAAATTTTGATATATAGACTTAACGCTAACATGAACATTCATTAAATGGGATTAAAACAGGAAAAATAATCCCTAATATAATGGGGCACTTATTTATTATTAATATAAAGTTTGCTTATTGTTGTATATATTAATGCTATTATTAGGTATTGAGTAAATTTAAGTTATAACTCTAAACCCACGCACAAACCACTGGTTTCAATGGGGTTTACTTATTATTTATTTCTTTACACGCTTTAGAATTAAGGAAAGTAATATAGGCTAAATTGTAATTTGGAAATAAATAAATAAATAAATAAATTTCCATCAAAATTATACAATTTTGATCAATAGTTTGGAATAATATAGGCAGTGTAGATTCCCATTCCTGAAATCCCACTCCTTTATCGTTGATGGAGTATATCCTACGAGAGGAATTGAGCAGGAATGTCTCCTGGAAATATTCAATTTATTGTCACCTAAGCATAGCTATTCTTCCAGCCAGATGTTTTTATATGTTTTTTTTTGCTTCAGTTTATTTTGATTTATTTAAGTATTAATTGTAGATTTTTCTACATCTTGCATTTAAATGTAAGATTCGTATTTGCATTTAAAAGTAATGTATGGAATATCTTATATACAGCCGAAGTATCCTATATTATTTGATATACACACATTAAAATGGTCTGAGAGACAATGAAAAATTCGTGTCCAAGATAAATTGTGTTTATTATTTGTTGGACATTCTTTAGGAACATACCTTATTACCTTTATCATATTAACCTATTCTTGTTAATATTAAATAAATAGAATGAATTCTTTAAGAAATATTTGGTAAACTTAAATATGAGTTCTTAACAACTTTTTGGCACTGTAGTGACATTTTGTTTTAATTGTGTGAACAACATAGTCAATATGCAAAAGCAATACCTTGATCATGAAACACAGTTAGGAGCTGTTGGTATAATACAGGGTGATATCAAGATACACGACGTCGCAGAAGCTGTAAATTATACCAAGAGCACTATAGGAGATTGTGGCAGAGTTTTAAAGAGACTGGTGATGTAAGAGAAAGACATATTTATCCAACAAGAGCAAAAGAACCTATACATGATGTTTTATTCGCTTTCAGGCATTACGAAATATTATTACCAAAACTCTCCTCAATATTACTGCCAACCAGTTAAGAAGTGAGCTTCAAATTGTTCATGGTATTAGTTTCACTGTTCAAACAATAAAGAATCGTGGTATGAAAACAATCTTTAGGGCAGACGACTCGTTAGAGCTCCAATACTATCCCGTGGAAATTGCACAAGGAGATTAAGAGTCGCCACAGAACATCAGAATTCGCATAAGCGTGAATGATGTGAATTTTTCTTTACCGGTGCATCAAGGTTTGGTTTATATCATGATTCAAGAAAACTGAGGGCGTGAACACCTGCCAACATGTCTAGCTTGCAACTCTTATATAATATAAACTCCTGGACAAAATTATCGCACCAATGATTATTTTGCCAAGAAAATTTAAATAAGAATGAATAACAGTTAAAACAATTATATATCTTTTTTCATACAAAAAGCAGAAGTTGACAAAAACTATGTTTATGCTCAAATTTGATACTACGAATGCCGCGAAGACTTCGAGCGGTCATTGCAGCTAGAGATGAAGTTTCGATCGATGTTTTTTCCTTGCATTGAATTTAGATACTTTAAATTTTTTTATACTTAAGATTTTAATTAAATTATCTTTTAAAACCTTAAAAATGTCATATTCATTTTCAACAGATATCATTCAGGTTTGATTTCATGATTTTGTAGGAAAATACAATTGTTCTAATTTAGGCAATTTATAACAGATTCTTTGTCAACATATAAAGCCCAAATAAAAATTTTGTTCTGTTTGAATTCTCTTGTAATTCAAACGATTCAAAAACGGGCTATAAATACAAACAAATATTTGAAAGGGACGTAACTACTCACCCGAAGTGGGTATTTGATTAATATACTCCAATATATGTGATCTGGTCCATTGTGGGGCCCATCTCATAGCTTCCTTAACGATTCGCTCAGAATTAGCGGCAAAATCTTTAATTATTTGTTCTCTCGCTTCCAAAGTATCCATCAGTTGAATAGAGTACGACGTTTGTGGTATTCTTAATGTGGGTGTTTCTTGATTGGGATCGATTTCTAGTGAGTAAGATAACACTTGTAAGATGTCCAACATTGTCCAAAGAACCCTGTAGAAAAACGTGAATTAAGAAAATTGCAGTGCAAAATTTGCAATAATAAACCTGAAGGCAAATTATATTGCAGAAATATTGCAGGAGAATTACATCTGCAATATTGCGACTTGCAGCAATATTTCACATAACATATTACTAGTTCATTACAACCATATTGCAGCAATGTTTTAATGTCCGCTTTTTTCATTGCATCCGCAACATTATAGCAATATTTCATGGAGTATGTTACTGTAATATTGCATTAATGTCAAAATCAAAAAATCAAAACTTTTATTATCCAAAAAAAAAAAATAGACACAAAGTGTATGGATTTCTTTACAGTTTTACATTTTTTAATCTTAGCCTAAAAAGAAAAATAACTACCTAGACATTTAAAATTCAAAAATATCCACCTATACTATATATTACAAAAGAAGTTAAAATAGTCAAAAGTAAAGTGACACTACATCGTTAAATAAATTATAATACTTAACTGCCTAATCGGCTAGATAGCTATCTACATCATAAAAAACATTTATTAGCTCGGAATTCCTTTTAACTTTTTTTAGATATCGAAACGGTTTTGCTAATCTTTATATTATTTGGTAATTTGTTGTATAGTTTTGGACCTATTCTTAAAACAATTTTTTTAGAAATAAGTAGCCTGCTATGAGGCATGGACAAGTCATTTCTCGAACGAGTTGGGTAATTATCAAAACTGCCATTAACAATAAAGCAATTAAAATTCTTAAGAACATATAAGCAAACTTTAAATATACGTTATGTATGTGCTGTATTGTAGTAATACTCACGTAATATTACTTATATCTTTCATTTATATTGCTGCTATATTTTTTATTAATTTTATATTGAATTTGCAATATTGATAAAATATAACAAAATTAATATTCCATTCTTAGTAATAACATTATTGATGAAAGGTAATGAATAAGTTGAAGGATATATTATATATTGGGATAAAGTAATTTAGTATAAGAGAGTAAAACATACAGGAATTTGTGTTTGATAAATATATATACATAAATATATTTTTAAGGGGACCTATTTCTAAAAATGTTCCTTTATCTGCACAAGAATTCAATGATACTTCTTTGACGTTGTTGAACATAGCAAAATTTCTGCCTAAAGATTTCATTCGTAAATCAAGATCGTTATCGTACTTAAAATATTGGAAAGCAACGGAATTGCGTTCATTCCTTCTGTATTTTGGGCCAGTGGTTTTGAAGAAAATGAAAGAATTATAAAAGTAATAAAATAAAATAATGAAAGAATTATATGACCATTTCATTGCCTTGCACATTGCTATAACTATTTTAGCGAGTCCTACACTCTCTAGGAATAAATCCAACGTTGATTACGCTGAAGTATTGTTGTCCCATTTTGTAGCAGAGTTTGAACAATTGTATGGCCGTAAAAAATCTCTCTCAATGTGCATTAATGTGTTAGATCTTGCCGATGATGTTACAAAACATGGAAACATCGACAACCTTGGTGCCTTTCGTTTTGAGAATTGCATAGGTACTCTTGCAAGATTGGTGAAGAAAGGAGAACGCCCACTCCAGCAAATTGATCACAAAATTACTAAAACCAATAAATTTGAGAAAATGCCACTTAAAAAAGAGAAAAATATTATTCTAACTAAGCGTCACGAACTATGATTAATTTTACCCCGAGGAGAAAAATTTTCAAGGCAATATCAGGTTATGGAAAAAGATGGATATGTTGTTAGTATTATGGATGAGAAAAACAATTGTGTTCGTATGCATGATGGTACTATTGTAGATATAATGAATTTTATTGCATGTAAAGATAAAAATTTTCTGATTGGAAGTTTTACATAGTTTATACGAGCAGCAATTTTAAATTTTCTGATCTTGGTATGGACGTATGTAAAAAAAGTAAAGAAATACATTTTGGCCCTACGAAAATGTGAAATGTTAAATTTTAAAACAACCTTACATTGATACAACTTACGTCACTTTTCCCATTCTTCACACAGTGAGCATGAATTAAGTTGTATGAGTGCCAATCAGAATATTATCAATTAGTTTAGGAATAAAGTTTGGAAATTGTGTAATATAAGTAATTGCGTTTTTTGTTGAATATACAGTACCGAGCAAAAGTAAAGAAACTTTTTTTTTTATTTTTAAATTAATTTTATTAAAGTTAACTAAAATTTTTTTAATCACCAAACTAGATAATAAAAATAAAACATAAACAATATAATTCTACTTATTATAAAGCCATATGTAAATTAATTTAAAAAAAAAACAGGGAAAATAGAGAAACACATATTTAAAGAAAATATATAATAACAACAAATTAATATTTAGTTGCATATCCCTTATTTTTAATAACTGCAAGGCATCTCCTTTTCATAGATCCAATCAGATTCCCTAAGGTCTCCTTGGGTACAGAATGCCATGCAGCTTCAACTGCTTCAAACAACTCGTCTCCATTTTTAAATTTTTCGGGATGTTCCTTACGAATTTTTTTATCTACTAAATCCCATAGATTCTCTATGGGATTAAGGTCAGGACTCTGAGCTGGCCACTTAACAACAGTTATTTTTTTGTCCTCAAAAAATTTTTTTATAATTTTAGCTGTATGCTTCGGATCATTGTCATGTTGAAACCTCCATTGCAATGGCATGTTTTCCTCTGCATATGGCAACATATTATCAGTTAATATTTCTAAATATTTAAACCGATCCATAATCCCATCAATTTTCACAATGGGGCCCATTTCCATACCAGAGAAACAACCCCACACTTGTACATTTCCCCCTCCATGCTTAATAGTGCCCAAAGTATACTTTGGATCAACTCTTTTATTTTTAGGACGCCTGACCTATAAAATACCATCAGTAGAAAATAAATTAAAGGAAATGACTCCGCTGCCGGCGCCGGTTTCCAAAAAAAATAATATGGGTGCCGGCTCCGGCAATCCAATGAAGGGAGTATGGAAACCGGCGCCGGCAGCCGAGTTATTCCACGGTGTTTTGACTCGGGAGTAGGCGCAACGCTCATAACCTAGAAATCTCTTTTGTTTTGAAGTTTAGGTAATTAGTTTATTTCACTATTTATGTTCGTGTCAACTAATATAGGTAATTAATAGCTAATTAACTGTTAATAAAAGTATAGTATCTTGTAAAATAGTGAAGAGCAAAATGAATGTGAATGATTCCAAAATGAAGTTTTCTTCATTTGAGGAATTTGAAAGTGCTTTAAATAACTATAAACAAACTACTAATAATGAGTATTGGTTCCGCGATAGCAGAACAATTGAAAAACAAAAAATTCGAAATCCTAATATTATAGTGAACATCAACTTATCGCTGAAATACTATTATATTCGCCTAGAAGACCATTTAAGAGTAAAAATGAAAATTCCTTAGCTTCTAGGAAGTTTAAGAAGTAGAAGTTAGAAAATTCTTCAATCTAGCACTTACAAACAGCAGTGCCCAGCAAGTATTTTTATAAAAGTAAGTAGCTGTAAACAATTTCTTTTTATACAAGAAATTAAAGATGACCACAATCATACGTCGTCAAAAGCATATTTTAATTCTCTTGCAAAACAAAGGTAAAATTTGCCCGAAAATATTAAAGTTAATACGCAACATGCTTTAAACGCAGGAGCAAATAAAAAAATTATTTTAAATCAAATAACACAAGAAACGGGCTGTAGACTAACCTTAGAAGATCTGACCAATTTAAATAATAGATCAAAACCTCAAAAGAAAAATCTTGAAGAATGTGTTAGAATTTTAAAAAATATTCATGGTTGCACAGACATCGAAATTTTAGTAGACAAAAACGACATTTTTAAAGGCATTTATTTTCAAGATAATCGTATGAAAAACTATATAAACGCATACCCTGAAATAATCTTTATTGATGGAACCTATTGTCTTGTTGATCTTCGTTTCTTGACCTTCTTGTTGATTTTTGTTTAATGGTGCCATTCAATCTTTGGAACACGAGAGTAACGAAAAACAAATCCAAGAAACGACCGTGAACCTGCAAAAAATAAAAATGCCATCGAAAATTCGAAAACGGGGACGCCCAAATGGTTTGGGAAACACCGTAATTGGACTTAGAAAGTCCAGGAAAAAAGAAAATATTTAATTTTACCTATATACCTGTATTACGGTTTGTTTTTTTTGTCGTAGGTACTTAAAAATATACATCTTATGTTTTGTTTTTTTTAAATCTTTTTTTTAACTTATTTGGTGGAACCTACCGAAGGTAGTAGGTATTGAGGATGCTGGTCAAAGAACTTTAGTCGGCATCCATAATAGAAACCGACGCCGGCAGCGGAGTCACTTCCTAAATTAAACTTACTTTCATCCGAAAATAATACTGTATTCCATCTTGCTTCTGACCAGTTTAAATGGTCATGTGCAAATTGAAGTCGGGCGGTTCGATTCTTCTTCGAAATGAAGGGTTTCCTGCATGGTTTTCTTGCCGGCAAGCCACTGTCCCTTAAACGTCTTCGAACTGTATGGACACTAATATTTACATCGTCTAGTTGAGATTTTATATCCACTGCTGTGTTAAATGGATTTTTAAGAGCTAAGGATTTAATCTTCTCGTCAACTCTAGGCGTCGTTTTTCTGGGCCTACCAGTTTTAGGGGGACTTATTAATGAGTTCCTAATGCGGTGTTACTTTATGGTTTTGGAAACGACTGAGCAGTTTAATCCTAACTGCTTAGCAATGATTGCTTGCTTAACACCCGATTGATATAAAAATATAAAAGTAATACCTCAAGGCATATTTACAAGTTAGTCTTTATTAATTAACAAAATATTATTGTGTATTGCTTTAAATAAGCAAACATAAACTAAGAACTTTAAAAATGTTTCTCTACTTTTGCTCCTCATAAAATAAAGATAAGCAAATAGATTGTTTTTGTTGCAAGAATTTATAAATACCAAATATGTTTTTGCATTCCTTTGAACCTAAAGAAATAATGTGAGTATTTGTTTATTGGCAATAGTCGATTACTCTGGCTTTATATTTATTAGATAAAGTGTTTCTCCACTTTTGCTCGGTACTGTATATGTATATTTAAACACCTGGATAATAATAAATAATTGTACTATCTATATATTTCGATTATTAGTATTATATTTCATTAAAATCCACACAATAAAAATTTGTTTGCAAAATTTAGTAGATACCTGTGAAATTAATTAACTATTTAATCAATCATTAAATATCTTACATAAGCAATATGACTGCAATATTACACATCGAATTTCAGTGATATATATCGCATTTGTGACAGTTAACAGTATATATGCAATATTGCAGATGAAATATTAAAATATCAATTGAAATTAAATATTGCTGGAATTTTATATAAACAATATTACAGCAATAGTCTACTTGCAATACAGATGCAACATTACACTAGCATTTCATTAACTTTGCAATGTATGTGTAATATTGTAGCAATAAACATGAAATATTATATTTGTTATATTTTAAAAGCAAGTTACTGTAATATTGTAACAATATTGCAGAAGTAATATATCAAAAGAATTATTGCTGCAATATAACATGCCGACAGGGAAATTACTTACCGTCTACTCCACAACAAATGCGGAAATCTATCCACCAAGTCGGCTAAGTACTTATCGGAAACCCTTCTGATTTGTTTGTGGGTGTGATTGAAATTAACGAGTAGAAATTGGGCGTGTTGTTCCAAATCGCATTCTCTTGCCTCGTCTTTCGGCTTATTTTTCATAACGTCCAGGAATTTTTTAAAGACACAATCGCTTACGGAGGCGACGCAATTCCACATGCCTGACTTATCTTTTTGTAATGCCGAGTCGCTTAAGTAGTCCGAAATCATCGGTACCTATTTAGGAAAAAGGCAAACTATAATAAATGCAATTACTAATAAAAATCCTCTAAAATATAGTGTTTATTTTGTTTGAGATGTGCTAGATCATCAAGTTTTGTATTTAAATAAATGTTTTATGAATGGAGTTCATTCGCAGGAATCCATTTATATTCTTCTAAACAAATGTAATAATTGTCAAGATTTTTGAACTTCACTCATAATAAGCGTGGTCATATGAAGTATTTTATCCTTGCGAACTCATTGTCTAATTGAAAGAACTCGTCCATTATCTCAAAGAGACTTACGTAACTAGAGAAAAAAAAATGAAAACTCCAAGTCTCAGTCTCAAAATGTCTTTTTAATTAATCAGGTGACATGTTTCGCTAATAAAGCATCATCAGACCTCATAGCTAGATGACCTGCTAAGTACTCTAAGTAATGTAAGTAATGTACTTACTGTAGCTAGATGACCTGCTAAGTACATTACTTACATTACTTAGAGTACTTAGCAGGTCATCTAGCTATAAGGTCTGATGATGCTTTATTAGCGAAACATGTCACCTGATTAATTAAAAAGACATTTTGAGACTGAGACTTCGAGTTTTCATTTTTTTTTCTCATTGTCTAAGTCATAAGATTGTGGTGTTACGAGAATTTTTAATATTGTTCATTGCTTTAATTTTTAGCACAAACCACATTAAATGCCTAGTATAGTAATAGATAGAAACTAAATCTTTTTGAAAAATATCTATCAATAATATATTTAAAAAAATAATGCTTTAAAATTTGAGTTTTTTCCTTAAAAGCTATATCTGCAACATCACTACGGCCAAACTAAGAAATAACTTACCATACTAGGTTCTCCAGAATGTTGAACCCTTAACGTTTCAACCCAGTAAACGCTAAGCAAAAAGGTACACTGCGCAAAAGTTAATTTATTGACAAAAGCAGTAACTTCCGCAGGATGAGGGTTTAACAAATCCAAAATTTGCGTTTTCAACTCCTGCAATTCGTTAATTGATACGCTATCATTACGGACCGCACTCGTATATTGTAATTCTCGCATCTCGGAGCGACTTGAGGTCGGTGAAATTAGAGCGGGTGATTTTACTGCGATCTCTTTTACCCCTTCGTACCATTCTTGAGGCCACAATCCTAAAAATACCATGTTAATTATAGACGGATAGCTGGCTACGTAGGTCGATGGGTCACTCGGTAAACGTGAAATTTTGTTATATACAGGCTCGGTTGTTACTCACATAGCAAGGGGCAGACCGTCAGAACGCCCTGGACGGAATAAATGAGGGTAGAGGGTTAAACATGTATTTTTTTTATGAAATTTTTTTGATTAGGTACAAAGCTGACAATTTGCACTAGTATTTTTTTTTTTTTATGGTAAACACAAGCACAAGAGGAAAGTCCTATGTCACTCTTGGAGTGGTGCTTGCGCGAAGATATTTGTGGGCATTTATCTTGAATCGCTGTAGGTTGTATGCGTCGGGAAATATGTGAGGTGGAAGCCCGTTCCACAAAGAAAATGTTCTCCAGATGAATGAGTCCCGATACAGCGACGTCCTTGGGGTAGGCAGGTGGACTCGATGTTGATGAGCCGCAACTGCTAGACGCGTCCTTATTGCCGGAACAGCCCTGGGTGGAATCAGGCCTGCCAGCTCAGAGGAGCACTTACCGTGATAATAACGGTAGAATAAACAGAGATCAGCCACCTTTCTCCTGTGCTCCAGATATAGTATAGGAGACGATATTAGAAAATAGGAAAAAAAATGTCAGAAGTCTACGCGGAAGATAAAGGGTCGTCAGAAGTTGGTAATGTCGCAAAAATTTTCACAACAATTTTGTCACTAGGTACACTTCTAACATTTAGCATACTTGTTTGCTAGTGGTCAGAAGTCCAGGTGGAAGAATAACGGAGATATTATTAATAATATGAGCGTCGGCGCTCCACTCCCACCTTTATAATATCTCAGGTTCACTTCTGACAATTTGAGAACATAATTTACAATGTTTGAACATACTATTGCTCAACTATCAGAAGTAAATTTGGAAGACATTGCTGATTATTAATAAATTAATAATTCAAAAAATGAAAAAAAAAATCATTAATTTTATTTCGTTAGAGATTTTAAATATTTATTGATTATTCATATTATTATATGATATTTGAATATACCGTTAAAATTTTACATTTCCATTTGGAAATTTTCCACTAAAGCGTTGTCGCTGTGTCATTTAGTACGTTAAACATGACCAGGTAATCAGGTACACGGTCCCTTCTGAACATCTGCTCAATTGCTCTCTGTCTCTCTTTATTTTTCTCTGTCTATCATACATAGTTTTATGTATCATAGGGCATTATTTTCGTTGGAAGGGAGAGTGACGCATTTTGGAGGAATGTGGGCACGAGCGGCAGTTTAGCTTAAGATATAGAAGCGTACAGATTGTTAGCGTGTTCTCAAATATATCTCTCATCATCAAATATATTTGCGTTTCTGTATTGAAAGTATATTGATGATATAAGATATACAAAATGAATTTGGATACATTCTGCGTGTTTCAATGTAAGGATCTGCCTGATAAAATATTAATTTTCACTGAAGAAAAATTAAAACAATGTCAAGAGAAACTATGTGTTCGTAAAGCGTTGCACATGAAATGCGGCGACATTGATCTTCCTGAATATGTGACTGAAACTCATGGGTACCATTAAATTTGTTTTAAAAATTTCTTGGCAATTCCAAAGAAGTACTTACAAAAATATGCCGAATTGACATCTCCTGAAAAAAATAAGAACTCATCGGCGTCTTTTGGGAGTGTCTCAGGTAAATTAACTAATTAAAGGTAACTTTCATAAAATTAAATCTAAAGTATGGATCGAATGTGGTATTTCCGATAAGATATTAATGCGCTACATGAATCCCTTGAATCAGACTTTTGCAGAGCACTACCATGATTTCACGGTACGGTATTAAATCATGCGAGAAAGTTAAGCAAGTCCGATATGAATTATTTCACCGAAACTATACGATAAAAAATATAAATAAGCCCTTTCAAAAAAAAATTGTTTGTCAATTGAAAAACTTCGATGCTTCTTGCTTGCCACCTTGCTATGTTGAATTAGGTCAACATATGGAGAGTAGGGCATGCAATCCCGAAATACCGGGATCCCGCATCAAATCCTTATTATGCGGATCCCGTTATGATATGATCGGGATTCGCAGGATTTGCGGGATTGCTTCGATACTTTTCACAGCTGTTCTCGGCGGCGAGAGATGAGCGACTGACTCTCAAAACAAAATCTCAAATTCGTCAAGAACTAAAGAAACTAATTGAGAGATTATTTTCTGAAAATGAAAAAACCATGATGAATGTAGCATCGATATAGTTTCTTCTGATGAAGATGATATGCCTCTAAAAAGTGCTTTCATTGCAAGAAGAATTGGAGTTAAGTCTGACTTCCGAAAACGTAATATGCTTCACCAGTTTAACCCCATACTCAATCATTAGATGCTATTGTTAAAAAAGAAATGGCATTGTATGAATCAGGAGGATCCAGCAGGGGTAAATATCTAGAACTGGCTTCTGTTTGGCTTAAATCTGTAACCCCGACAAGTGTTGAGGCTGAAAGAGCTTTTTCTGCTGCTGGTTATCTTGTCAATGACCTACGAAGTTCCTTGTCTGACAAAAGTGTAAATATTTTATGTTTTTTGCGGAATTATTTTCAGCAGAATCAATAAACCAAATAAAAATAAATGTGTGTATGCACTTCTTGTAGCCAGTACAGTATTGATATTCCAATTTTGTTATAAGTTATAATAACACATATTATAATATTTGTTTATGTTATGTTGTGCATCTTTGTACGTTTAAGATCAGTTTTTAATTTAAGCTAATAATTAGTGCATAATTATCAAAATTTGTGTTTGTTTTCCTATAAAGGGAATTTTCTTTGTTTCTGTAAAATAAATATTATAAACTTTATATGTGTTTTATTGATTAAATTAAAGAAAAACCTTGTAATTTATATACTACAATATATTTATGCGGGATCCCGTTAATACCGAGATCCCGCGGGATTTCTATTTTGAGTCCCGCAAATTCCGGGATTTAAAATTTATTGCGGGATTGCATGCCCTAATGGAGAGGGCACATTTCATCTCCAACATATGGACAAACGCGACTTTGTTTGATCGACTTTGTGCGACTTTGATGGACCACAATTGCCACCATTAGTCAAAAATATTCTCACTGACAGTGAACAGTCGGAAGGTAATTTTAAATTTACTTTTGACAATTTATAAATTCAACTAAATTACTGATTTGTACTTTCAGCTGACGATGACGAAACCACATATATCAGCGATGATAACTTTGAATTTGATCGCGATTAATTAGTATAAGTATGCGGTTAATGTTAGATATATATGTTGTAATAGTCGTATAAACAAAACAATTATTGTTATGTTATTATAAAAAACGGTATATTCAAATATCATATAATAATATGAAAATTCAATAAATATTTAAAATCGCTAATGAAATAAAATTAATATATTTTTCTGATTTTTTGAATTATTAATTTATTAATAATTAGCAATGTCTTCCGAATTTACTTCCGACAGTCGAGCAATAGTATGTTCAAACATTGTAAATTATGTTCTCAAATTGTCAGAAGTGAACCTGATGACAAAAAAAAAATACGAGATATTATGAGGTGGGAGTGGAGCGCCGACGCTCATATTATTAATAATATCTCCGTTATTCTTCCACCTGGACTTCTGACGACTTGCAGTTAATTACAGTTTGAATTATAAAATAAGTATGCAAAATGTCAGAAGTGTACCTAGTGATAAAATTGTTGCGAAAAATTTTGCAACATTACCGACTTCTGACGACCCTTTATTTTCCGCGTAGACTTCTGACAATTTTTTTCCTATTTTCTAATATCGTCTCCTTTACTAGTGCAAATTGTCAGCTTTGTACCTAATCACAAAATTTTCATAAAAAAATTACATGTTTAACCCTCTACCCTCATTTATTCCGTCCAGGGCGAGTTCTGTCGGTCTGCCCCTTGCTATGTCAGTAACAACCGAGCCTGTATATAACAAAATTTCACGTTTACCGAGTGACCCGTCGACCTACGTAGCCAGCTCTTAGACTATTATTTAATTTGGTGCTAAAAGAGAGGATAACAAGTCATTTACCAGATTCTGACGCCGTAAACCCCATAATTACGCAATAAAGCCAAAAATCTCTGAAAAGTTTATGAATTCTTGGTTTGGGGTGTCTAATTGGGGGTAGCCTGCGTAATAAAACTGCAATTACTGGAATTAATACACCTAAATTGCCGGCCGAGCTGGACGCTTTTAATGCACCTACAAATAAGTTGTTAAAATTGACAATTTGAAAATATTTTATGGAACCATTTCAAGAGAATGAACCCTTAAGACTTTTTAAGCAATGTTTTACAGCAGAACAGAAAATAATTTATAAAATAAGTTTTACTTGTAAATAATTTAGAATGTCTTTAAAATTATGAACAAAACGTTATTTACTTTAGTAATACATAACAGAAATGGTTCCATAGAAAACGTGTGTTTTGGATAAATAAAATTAATATGAAAAAAAAACTCAATGATAGCAAAACGTAAAATTTCAAGCGGAAAAGTTAATAAAATATGTACAAATCTACAATGAATTTACATGACATTACAGAGTTATATTTCAAGCCCCCCAAAAGGAAGAGAAGAAATGTACCGAGTGTACAACTATTTTGCTGGCCAAACTAAGATGTTTACCTAGAAAAAAATCCCACAAGAAATATAACATTAGATTTGCAGTACACAATATGATACATGACAAAGATACGTTATTAGTAAATTAAAAAAAAGCACAAGCCACACGATATTATAGTGCAAAAAATGTTTATGAATATCTTTCATACCCATCATGGATTCTTTTATCTTAAAAGGAGCTGCTTCTAGAACTATATAAAAAAATAAATACATTTAATATTCTTCTAAGAGAATTAAAGTAAATGACTAAATTTAAGTATATTTAGTGTATGTGCAGTGTATTAGTTCGTAAGTTTATAAGAACCACTAATATGGGGATATTTGAAAAGTTTGGTCAAAAATCTTGAAAATGTGGATTTATTTTAATTTTAAAAATCAAGCCTAAGTAGCGTGACTAGGTCTTTAGTTAATTTTTTTTATATTTAAAAAAACATTAATGAATATCAGAAATTTCAAATTCAAATTCAAAAACTTTTTATTTATCCCAAAATGAATTACACTTCATTTTTAAATATAACAATAATCTCGGTTGATGATAAATAAAGGACTACCCTGCAATTAATAAACCACAGTCTGGAACTTATTTTCAGAAATGTGTAGAGCGCCCCAAAAACTAAAACCTAAAGAAAAAAAAATCACTATTTATACTTAACAATAAAGTTAATAATTTTCAGTTTATGACAATAATTTTGGTATCCGGTCAAGCACAAGAACCCCCCATAGGTCACTAGGAGAATAGCACTAATAATTCATTATTATTTATAAATTGGACTGACAGAGAACGCACAGATCTAGCCACAAATAGTCAGATAATTTCAACATTTTCTCACATTTTCATTAAATTGTACGTTGCTCTTGCAAAAGTTTATTTTTAATGTGTTTTGAAAATTTAGATATTGCAAAAGTTTTTTTTTCAATTGGAATATTGTTCCATATTTGAGGTGCAACAAAAGCAAAGGATTTTTGGAAATTTGCAGAACGGTGTTGCGGTACAAGAAAATTGCCAGTATAGCGAGTTTGGTGATAGTGATCTCTAGATATGAAAAGTTGATATAAATATGGCGGTTGCTTGGATTTTAAAACTCTATAAATAAAATTGGTTAAATGTAGCGTACGTCGATTAGCCATAGATAATATTGAGCGTTTATTTAAGTGTGGAGTAATATGATCTCTATACAAAATATTATATGAAAATCGCAAACACGCATTTTGCAACTTCTGAATAGATTTAGAAATTCTGTTAGTCAAAGAGCTGTGATAAATGATGTCACCATAATCCAACAAAGATAAAACAAGAGAGTTACATAAATAGTATTTTGTTGTTGAGGGTAAAAATCTGTTTACTTCATATATTTTCTTCAATCTTAAATAGGCAATGCAAAGTTTCTTTTTTATATGCGTTTCGAAAGTTAATCTTGTGTCAAGGTAAACACCTAAATTCTTGACTTCTGTGACAACAGGCAACCTTTCATTATCTATCATAATATTTAAATGTTGATTAATATTTGCTATTCTGGCTTTGTTCTCTCCCAACAATATTACACATGATTTTGCAGCATTTAGCTTAAGATTATGATTATTTGCAAAACTTCGAATTTTTTTTAGGTCATCATTAAGATTTTTCTGAAAATGCTGCAATAGATCTTGATTAAACGAAATGTACAGTTGGGAATCATCAGCAAACTGTTGTATTTTGGAATTTATAACCTCTTTGTTCATATCTGCAACGTATAATGAAAACAATAATGGCCCTAATATCGACCCCTGTGGGACGCCCGTTGTCACCGGTATGTAATCAGATTTAATTTTGTTGGGCCCATTATAAAGAAGTGTACTCTGAACACGCCCGACTAGATAAGATTCAAAGAATTTTACAGCTTCCTGAGAAAAACCAAAATGGTGAAGCTTAGCCAACAACATCCGGTGACACAGTGTGTCAAAGGCCTTACTGAAGTCTAATAGGCAGAGGCACGTGATTTCTTTCCGATCCTGATCAAGCCTTACATCATTCACCAAGTTAATTAGGCAGGTACTAGTGCTAAAATTTTTTTAAAATCCAGATTGGCTAGGCGGAATTATTTTTTTAGATTCGACAAATGAAACAATCTGTTGATAAATGTGCTTTTCCAAAATTTTTGATATAGCCGGCAAAATACTTATGGGTCGAAGATCTTTAAAGTCTCCTCGATTTGAAACTTTTGGTAATGGTAAAATAATAGATTTTTTCCATAAGTCCGGATAACTATTTTCTAGAATACAAGTATTAATAATATTTATTAAAGCATATTTACAATAAGGAAATCATAATTTAATATCTCTTATTGATATCTCGTCTTCGCCTGTGGCATTAGTGCTAATAGAATTTAAAATTTGGATTAATGCTTCTTCGTCTATCAGACCAAACCTTAACTCCTCGGTAAATGATTGATGCCTATTTTGTTTATAAAAAGTAACCTTTTCATCTGAGGTAGTATATGTACTTGAATTAGAATTTACAAAATAATTATTTATTGCAGATAAGAATTTATTGGGTTAATTGACCAAAAGATAGCCAATTGACAGTTTATTTTAACTATGAAAAGCAGGAAAAATTCAAATTCAATTCATTGTCGGTGGTTCGGCAGTCAAGTGATTTGTAATAAATCCGAGGCTTTTTCGATATCCACATACAAGTAGCTCATTAATAACTAAGCTAGTTTAACAACATTTAAAGCTAAAACTCACCTGGACTTTTATCGCTAGCTCTTTTGCCTTCTAAACCCAATTGCACAAATAACTCGAGCAATCGACCGAGCAGTTCATTCATCTGCAATTCCCCCTGAATATTGTCAGCTATGTTGGCCAAAGCATTAATGACCGACCTAGAGACGTGCCTAAAAACCCATATAACATATAATGACTAATGTAATACCGTAGAAGTAGAAAAATTAATAGAATTTCCCTACCTATACTGGGCTTTATCGTTCGAACTGCTCCCATAAGTGGTACTACTACTTTCCACCGTAATCATTGTAAACATTTTCATGATCACCTCATATACGTTGGGTTCACATTGGGCGATTATCATACATCCCAACTGGTCCACGATTAAACTGTCCAAAGCCGATGGAACCCGGCAAAACCGCTGCTGGAAGAACTGTAGGATGGTATCGGTGGTTTTCGGAGTACCCTTCATAGATACGGCAACGTGGCCCAACATTATCACTATGTTTGTTGAGATTAGTGTTGATTCACTAAAATTCATATTGAAATTATATATATTAAATACTAAATTACCAAAATATCATATTTAAGGCTTATATTTGATATAAGGAGAAGAGAAGGGCCTTTTCTTACTCAATACCAAATTAAATAAAACCAATTGAATATAAATGATTATATTTAAAATAAAACTAGATAGTAAGCTCTCATAGAATCTTTTCAAGTTGTTTTGCTTCAGATCATATATTTAGGAAGCTGATATAGTGATCGCCAAGTTAAAATGCAGTAACGTACCTAATTAACACTTCAGTTATTACACAGAAAAAAACGTATCTGATATAAGCCGTACCAACGAAAGACTTAGGTGTGCCAATCAATGTAACAACTTGATATTTAAGTTATAAGAGAAAAACTAAAACGATAGCGTTTCTCCAACTTTTCCACTAGTAAATGATGATTTAAATAATATGGTTAAGTGGTCAATATAACAGAATATAAAAGAATCATAATATAAGTGTATTTTATTATGCTTCTTGCCAAATTAATTGGATGTGGAGTCAAATAAAACTATATGGTTTATTTGACTCCACATCATAATTAACTAAAGGGTTTAAATGTTAATATTACCGAAGTTTCGGCCTATATCAGCACTATAAATAAAGAGTGACAATATTTTATGGGTCTTTATACCAATTAAAAATATTCTTAGCAAAGCTTCTAAAATGTATGGGTTCTTAGTTAGGCATTCTAAAGACTGTACAAACCCTAATTTGCACTTGAATTTTCACTTGTTACCACTCGAAAAGGGGTACAAATAATTTTCTATAGTATATCTTTGTAAATTATTAACTGGTATTATAACGAAATTTAGAAACACACTTTTATAGACAACGTCAAAGCTCTTACCTAACTGGCGTTGACGGTCATTTAATTGTTTCCAAGATAAAAACTGGCTAAGCAATTAAAACTGAATGAATTGTCACGAAACGTCCCTTTTAAAGACATGTATCGAATTTACTACATTGTTTTTTGCCGATAGAGACCAATAATTTCAAATGAATACTGACAGTCAAAGCCAGCAATGGAAAATTGAAAATACAGAGATTTACAATAAGTTAACCTAAATTGGGACACAAATGGGGCTATAAGATAAGAATTATATAAGTATATAAGAAAAAAATTAATGAAAGTCCGATTTACAGTTAGAATTCGATATTTTTGGCTGCATAGGGTGTTCCGAATTCAAATTCCTTCTTTAAAAATAAAATAATCAAAATACAGGGTGTTTCAGAACTATGGGATCAAACTTCTGGGGGTTGTTCAGTGCAACAGAAGAATCCATTTGAGTATAGGAAGCCATGTCCGGAAATACGTCACTACGCGACTAAGGCCCTAAGACGCGTTAAAATTTATAAAAAACATTAATTACCTAAATAGGATCTGCTGCATTTATTTTTACCTTTTGTACATGATACCGTAACAACAATTGTTTAAAATCAACGCTTATCAATGTCATGTTTAAAAATTTTATAGCTTACAATTTTTAAACATTTATTGCTAATGAAAAACTTTACCAATCGAGAATTGGCGGATATGCATTTGGCATACGGAGCAACAAACTGCAATACACGAGCCGCATCGCGGTTGTATCATGAACGTTATCCCGAACGACAGCATCCTGGATACAAAAAGTTTATTGCGGTTCATCGGCGGCTCGCTGAGACAGGCATTTTTTAATTTTTTTATAAGACCAAGATGCATGATATTGGTGTTGCTCGAACCGTAAGAACGGTCGAATTTGAAGAAAAGGTGCTTCAGCGAGTTGCCGATAAACCATCAAATAGCACACGTGACGTCGCTAAGAATATGAATACGTGTAACGCTTCTGTCTGGCGGGTACTACACGAGCAACAACTTCATCCTTACCCCTTCCAGAAAGTTCAAGGTATGACTGCAGCCGATTATCATCCTAGAGTTCAATTTTGTCGATGGCTTCTGGATCACATCATTGCACAACCAAATTTTTTACGATATGTTTTGTCGACCGATGAAGCCTCTTTCACAAGAGACGGTATTTTTAATAGTAGGAATAGCCATGTTTGGGACGAAGAAAATCCTTTTGCAAATTTTCCAAGAAAACATCAGAATCATTGGTCTGTCAACGTATGGGCAGGCATTGTTGACGATTATTTAATTGGGCCAGACCTTCTACCGGAACGGTTAACAGGACCTATTTATCTGCGTTTCTTGGAGGAAGTTCTCCCAGAACTCCTTGAAAATGTTCCACTAAACGTTAGATAGCAAATTTGGTTTCAGCATGATGGAGCACCGGGTCACTTTGCTGTACAAGTACGCGAGTATTTGGCTCAGCGGTTTGGGCACCGTTGGATTGCCAGAGGTGGAGCAGTTTCTTGGCCTCCTAGGTCACCCGATTTAACGTGGCTCGATTTTTTCTTGTGGGGGACATGTAAAGTTTTTAGTATACGAAACTTCAGTAGAATCAGAGCTAGACTTAATTGGACGAATAACAGCAGCATTTGAAATCATTCAAAACGAGGATCAAATTTTTAGTGTAGTCCGCCGAAATCATGTGCGGCGCTTAAATCAGTGTATTGAGGTTGGAGGAAGACATTTTGAACAATTGTTGTGATGGTATCATATACCAGCGCCGTAGCTACAATGGTTCCACGGGTTCGGTGGAACCAGGCCCGCCACTCTCAAGAGCCCGTAGCCAGCTAATAAACATAATAATAAATAAATAAACAAAGAATGTAAATTTAAACTGAAACTCAATAATATATTGTGAACTTATATAATCTAAGAAACCACATAAAAATCGAAGACTCAGCTAAAATTCTTACATCGATGTGCCTATCCGCAGCCGAAGCAAATCTTTTCTAGCCTTTAGCACAGATTTAAATGCATCAAAACTTGACAGCATCAAAGCTTTTACAAAATGAGTAGCAAGATATACAAAAATCGAGTAAACTCCTAAAAAACGTTACAAATGACATATCTAATCTTCGAAATGAGTTTCTAAATGTAAAAGAAGAAGCTCAAGCCACAGCGAGTAAATGGGGTATAAGTCCAGAGTTTGGCCAAAAACGAATTTCTAAACGTAGACGTTTTTTTGATGAATCTGCAAATGATTTTGTTTTTCAAACTGCGAAAGATATCTTTAAGTTGAAGTTTTTTATAAAACGCTGGACATTATTATTAGTCAGTTACAATGTTGAACAGTTAGTTTACAACAAATATCTACTAACTTCAATATTTTGGATACAGAAGTTCTATTAAATTCTAGTGACACCGTAATATACCAAATGGCTGAAAATATTCGTGAAATATATCAAGATGATCTTTCAGATAAACTTTCTAATCAATTATTAGCATTTCGAACATGTTTTTCTGAAAATATAAAAATATATTTTCAGAAATAGAAAAAAATATTAGGTCAGTTAAAGATTTGCTTAAATTTATCCTGGTTGACAATTATTCATCTAGTAGTAGCTTTACTGAAATAATAACATTATGCTTCCTATATCTGACAATTCCTGTAACGGTTGCATTGGCAGAACGATCGTTCTCAAAATTAAAATTAATCAAAACATATCAAAATCGATTATCTTCTTTGGCAATGCTGTCCATTGAAAATAAAGTTGCTCGCTCTATAGATTTAAAGGAAATTATTAAATCATTTGCGACTGCTAAATATCGAAAAGTAACTTTTTAATGGGTGTATTTCTTCTATATTAACTTTGTATTTGTATCCTTTTGTAAATGTTTTTTATAATTATGTACATATGTTTTTAATATTTTTATATTTTTCCGTAATTAGTATTATAATACTAATAACGTAAATATCCTGTTATTAGTATTTTTGTCTTAATATTAATTTCATAAAAGTTTAGTTAACATGTAATAGCCTTTTAATTTTTTCTTTCCTTAAGCCGTCGATTTAGGGAGAGACGAAGGTTAGTATCTCTTTAGGGGCCCGCGGATATAGTCTCGAACCCAGGCCCGTTATGTTGTTGCTACGGCGCTGTCATATAAAAAAGGTAAAAATAAATGCATCAGATCCTATTTAGGTAATTATAATTTTTTTATAAATTTAAACGCGTCTTAGGGCCGTAGTGGCGTAGTGACATATTTCGGGATATGGGTTCCTATACTCAAATGAATTCTACTGTTGCACTAAACAACCCCTAGAAGTTTGATTGTTATCATGTCCATTGTATTTTAACTTTTGATTAATAAATAAATGATTAAGGTAAGTCTTTGAGATAATTCTTGTTACTGAATTAATGTATATATATATACATACATATATATATATATATATATATATTATATACATATATATATATACATATATATATATATCATTAAAAACCAAGAGAATTCATCATAGTAAGAGTCAGAAACCAGAAGTTCATGTTACAATTTCACTTTTAAAATTACATTTTAATTTTATGATTTATTATTTGTCGTTCAGTTCAGATCAGTTAAAAGTCAAAAAATAACTACAAAAAAAACTGGTGAATGCGGCGGGCATTTCTATCTCCCAGGGCATTCACCAATTTATTTACTTAGCTTTTTTAAAAAGATAAATACGAGGGGAGCTACGACAGTTTTTTAAAATGTCGTTTTCTTATGAATATTTATTTATTTACACGTTACAAGCCAAAAAAAGATTAAAACTAACTATTAAAAAAATGGAGAATGCGCCGGGCATATCTATCTACCAGCGCATTCACCAACTTATTTACTTAGCTTTGTTAAAAAAATTTCTACTTTTTATTCATACCTAAATAATAAACGAAATGCAAAAAGAAAACTAATTATTTTAATAACGAAAAAGAAAATAAGGGATTGCTTAGAATGTACAAGAAAAAGTAGCTAAAGCGCTTGGAATTAGTTTAAGAATGGTGCAAAAGGTTGTATATGAAAACAAGAACAATCTTATTTCCAAGCAGGAAACAAAGTGTAAAAGGAAGAAGCCAAAGACTGAAGTTTTAAGTGAATGTGTAAAAATAAAGTAACAAATTTAACTAAAAAAAGAAACTAATTATAACTATTATTATCACTAACAGAGTCGGAAAACTCTTCGTCATTTTCCGAATCTTCTTCAAATGGAGCAATGATCAATGGTTCAACTTGGATATCGAGTACTTTTTCTCTCTTCCACCAGGTTCTAATAATGTTTTCTGTGTGATCCACTGATTTCCGCCAATACTCCTTTGTGATGTGATTCAATGCCTCATTCCAAACAGCTTCAACCTCGTCAGATCTAAGCCCAGCACCCACGTGCTTCTCATAATAAGATTTTGACCCTGCCCATATAAGCTCAATGGCATTAAACTAACAATGGTATGGTGGCAATCTTAAAACGTCATGGCCATATTCACGTACTATTTCGTCAACAGCATATATTTTTAGTCTTTTCAGCGATTTTGCAATTGAAAGAAGTTCGGATTTTAGCATATATGGCAAGGGATTTTCAAACATTTCGCAATTCATATTGTCATGATAATCCATACTTTTAGACTTAGAAGAAAAAAATAAACTTGGACCTGGAACGAATCCCGTTGAAGACCCGGCATGTTAAATAATAAATCGTTTTCCCTGACCACATCCTTTTTTTCTTTTCACGCTTTTCACAGATTCATCTTACCAAGATTTTATTCCACTCCCGTTTGAAAATATCCGAGTTTCATCTAAGAATACCACGTTCCTTAACTTTAATTTTTTATTTTGTGTATATTATCTTAAAAATCCTATTCGTTGGCTCACAATATTTGGTAGTTCACACAAATATCTTCTATTGTAGTCTTTTTTATAGCGAAAACCTATGCTTTTAATTAATTTTGATAAAGCAGAAAGTCCAATTTCCAAAGTGCCGCGTTGCTTTAAAACATCCCTCAGAAATGGCAGCGTTATATTTGTTTTTAGCCTATATAGTTCATAAATCCTATCCCTTACTTCCATTTTTATACATTCACTTAAATCTTCAGTCTTCGGCTTCTTCCTTTTACACTTTTTTTCCTTCTTGGGAATAAGATTGTTCTTGTTTTCATATACAACCTTTTGCACCATTCTTAAATTAATTTCAAGCGCTTTAGCTACTTCTTCTTGTACATTCTTAGGCAACCCTTTATTTTCTTTTTCGTTCTCGAAGTAATTAATAACATTATGTACCATTTTTTTGGCTTGAGGATTTAGAAATCCACAAAAAGGCTTTTTCTTTTCCATAATTTGAAATTTAAATTATCTTGTGACAAATAATGTCATCCGTCAATCGAAACAAGACCGGCATGTTTGTTATGAAAGTAATTGTTTTAGAACCACTGACATTTATCATTTTATCTTCTTTTGATACATTAACGCTGCATATATCTGTTTCGTTTATCTGACGCGTTGTAGTTAAAAAACGTTGTTGCGCAAATTGAAATGAAACGTAACTACAAAAGTTTGTGCTGATATTCCGATACACCCGCACGATAAGAGCGATTTTGACTTTACCTTTTAGATTTTCTAGTCGTTTAAGCCATAATCGATTAAGCAAAAAATATATGTTGAAATTTACCTAAGTAACAGGGTGTAACTAACGCCCTGTATAAATAATGCTAAATTTACCACAAAATTCATAATTTTCATGTCAAAATACATAAAGTCGCCAATTTTGAAGACGATACTGCTTAAAATCACAAAATTTATAAGAAATTTCAAATTAAAATTCCAACTTTAAATACCCTGTATCTCGTAAACCTGCAACATTTATATAAGACATATTAAGCTCAATCGCCATATTTTGGTGTGTAGTATCTCCAGTTCAGAGATTGCCCATTCTTAATGAATCACCCTGTATATGCACAATTATAAGTTATTATTTTAAAATTGACATGATAGGATTCCTGCTTAGGTCATGATTCAAAACATGGTGTTATAAATAGGTTTACATTTAATACCACCAAAAGTATCAACAAATTAAACCTAATACATCAAATTTATTAAACTTCTCCAACAGCTTACATATATCAAATTAACTTACCTATCGCTTTTTTCAGCTGTAAAAAGCCGATTAGAAACAGAAGCAACCAAAGCTCTAACACATTCAGGGTCCATTGTGTGAGATGCCTCCAAAGCGTAACACAAGTTCTCGATTGCGGCGTCACGTAATTTCTCAAATGCACCCTGTACCCGTAAAGGATATTTATTGGCAGCCTGTTCGGCCTTCAAGACATGCCCGGCAGCTAGAACAACCTTTAGGTTAAAAATGAAAATATGTAGATTATGTTTTACACATTTACCAACGACTTTCAAGTGATCTTTACCGCTCCTTTCGTTTGCCTGCTTGTGTAACTTCGATAAAATCGGCGAGGGCACTATTAAGAAATCTCTTAAACAATAAATCGAAGTGGAAGCGATATTTGGAAATTTTTGGGCCAGTTTTCCTAAACCTTCCAGGCACACCATTAAAAGGGGCATGTGAGCTAGAACCAATCTGTAACTGTCATTGGTGTTAATTTTCTCTGAAAGGCGACCGCATAAACTATCAGCACCTAGAATTATAACAGTTCATTTTTTAAATATTAGAGTGTCATAATTTTTATCACAATTATGTCTAAAAGTACTTTCTTAAAATTAAGAATTTCACTACAGATACATATAAAGGGTGTCTCATAATAGGTCAAGGTCCAGACTAAAGTGATTTTTAGAAATGACTTTCTTATGAGACTTCAGGCAAAAAACGGTTAAATTAAATAGTGTTAATGGAATTCAAAAACATATAAAAATCCAGCAAAAAAAAACACCGAATACGACTCTTGGTTAGTATACAAATACGTGTAGAACTTGTGGTACATCTGATATTTCTCAAAAACTTTATATAATAACAGAAGTGTAGAAATGAATGCTTGATATTTAAGTTTCTAAAAAGTCCAATGTAGTGTTTTGTGTTAAAGCTGCATAAGTCAAAAAAAAAACTGGCTGCATCACCTAGTATAGTAGTTAGAAACTGCACCAAAGTTGAAAAGTTATATTCCACATCCACTGTAACATAATAACAAGATTATGAAGAATAAAATTACTGTTAAACAGTATTAGCAGTAATATTAAGAAAATATGTCTGGAGTCAAGAAAAGCATAGAAATAAGAGGTGTTAAAAAATTAAATATTTTGCCTTAAAATCATTTTTTAGAATCATTTTATGTGACGAAAAGGTTCAGCGAACAACAGGAATTGCTTCGGGAAAAGCTTTTAACTAATTTGACTTGAAGAGAGTGAAATTTTATTTACTATAAATATTACTCTTAAAATTATAAACACATAGAGCACAACGTGTTATTTCAAACTTAGTTGACGAGTTAAACTCAAATGACTGTCTTAATACTCAACTTATGGCTCAACTTTCCATATAAAATCTTCAACTCACATAAAATGATCCTCTGTATACAAGTAATATAAACTTTTAAAATAAATACTTTTAAAGATATCTTACCAGTTTCGTCACCGATGGCCCAGACAAGCAAATCAACGCAGGCGGCGTTCGCCATAACGTTAACTTTAAACTTATTTACCAACGCAAAATTACTTTCCCTGTCTTCCTTTTCGCTGGCATCGTGGTGGCGGCTTTGTAACTCCGTTTGACCGTTTAAATATAACCCTGAAATTCAAATCAAATTAAGATTTTATTTTTATTTGGTTGAAAATCAGATAAAATTTAAATTAATATAAATCTTTTTGCTTCCCAGCCAACACACCATTTTTTTTTTTATGGTAAACACAAGCCCAAGAGGAAAGTCCTATGTCACTCTTGGAGTGGTGCTTGCGCGAAGATATTTGTGGGCATTTATCTTGAATCGCTGTAGGTTGTATGCGTCGGGAAATATGTGAGGTGGAAGTCCGTTCCACAAAGAAGATGTTCTCCAGATGAATGAGTCCCGATACAGCGGATAACAACAACAAACAAATTTGTTACATTATATCGGAAACCAAAAGAAGGTTTTTGTTTACAGGTCACTTAGAAATTCCTAACTTGATTTTTCTGAAACCATTCTAATTTTGCAAATAATTGTTACGATGCCAATGACAACCGCAGAAGCCGAACGATGTTTTTCTACACTAAAACGAATTAAAACTTTTCTTAGAAGTACTATGGGCCAGGATAGACTAACTGCACTCGCAATGTTATCCATTGAAAAAGATGATTCGAGAAATTCCAAATTTCAACGAATTGGTGATTGAAGAGTTTATTTCAAAAAAAGACAGACGACTTTATTTTCAGTACAAAACTTATGTTTAAATTTTAAAAAATATTAGTTTTAGTTTAATTAGTTTTAAGTTTAATTTTGTGAAACAGTATTATATTCAATAAAACATATATAGGGAAATTAGAGTGGGTTTATTGGCATTTTTTACGCTCTCAAAAGGAAATATAGGGCGTGGCACCCAAAAATTTTTCGCTATTTTTCCCCTCCCAATTGTGCACTCCCATTCCTTAAAGTCACGCGCCGCCACTGGGTCTTTAAACAAAATGTTTGTTTTTTTTTGTTGTTACGAGGTATCTTTTTATAGTTTTAAGTATAGTTGTAACAACTGGTAATTGAGAATTTGCCTGTGTCGCTTAAAACTTAAAATGTGGCCCATTTTCTATTTCTATTAACATCCTCACTCAAAACCCATTACTTTACAGATCTCACTACGCTGCACAATTTTTCAGATATTGAATCACATGACAAAATGGGTTACTTTTTACAAAAAATTATTGATCAAGAAGTTATATCGCTTGCTGAGAACCATAGTGGCGAAACAACAAAAATGTAAAAATCGGGAAAATAATCTAAAATATTCTAAATTAAACGTTCTTTTAAATTCAATATCGGCGAATCGAAATTTTTTTACCCGCTCACCAAGAGGCGCCACCCGCCATTATGGCAGCGCAGAAAGTGATCAGCCAATTACGTGCTATAGCGGCGAATTCAGAGTTGTGCCAAAAGTCAAGGTGAACGGTTACCATTTTTCATTCTTAAGTGGCGAAAAGGCAGATTCGTTTTTGTTGCACAAAATTAAAAGGACTAATATTAAAAACTAGTGACGAAAGGTAAGTTACTTTGACAAAATTTTTATTTTATATTGAAACTTTTTGTACGGAAGTGGTGAAACTGATTTTTTGACGGTAATGCTTAAAATTACCCAAAAAAACTTGGTTGATTTTCGGCGAGTGTGATTTTTCGTTAAATTCTCTAATTTTTTTGTTAATTATTGGTACCATTATGATAAAAAAAATTATTCGCCATTATTGCTTCGAAATTTTATACCTTTATTATAAATATTCCACAAAAACAAAAGTGAATAAAGCACCATCTTTAATCTTACGTTTTTGTTTTGTTTCAAACATTAAACTAGCATTATAATATTTTGAGGCTTGCAATTTATTTTTAGCCTTTCCTAAACAAAAAAGAGGTTTTAGATGGTCTACTACGTTTTTGTACAATATCAAGGTTAAAGAAGTAAAGTGGAAAATTTGCAAAAAAAATAGGCACTTGTTTTAATATTTAAAGAAATTAAATTATCTAGATAAAAGCTTAACATACATGGGATCTTATAAATATTATGAGAATGTTTTTGTTTTTAGCTATAAATAGTTGCAGGAAGATGAATCAGCGGTCAAGAAAAATGTTTGATGCCTTAGGTATTGGGTAGGTTTTTTTAAATCACATTTTACACTCTATGTTTTTAGTATTTTATAATAATATAGTTATATAAACAATAAAGGTCTGTTTATGCACAGAAAAAACCTTTATAATTTAGATAAATATTTTTTGATTACAGACCACCGGCGTCTGAACAAATCGAAAATCTAGGAATTAGTAGTGATAGACACAAGTACAATCAAATCAAGTCAGTCAAAATTGTGATGGTGAGTCGGTGTATGCAACCAAATATAATTTAGTACCTAAATCTTTATGTCTGTTACTTATTAGGCATACTGTTACCAATCTTTGAAATCGTTTATACGTTTTAGTTCTTTACCTTTCAGATATTATTAATAGCAGTAAAAATTCTGAAATGGATACTTTTGAATATTCCATTGAAGATTTTGAAGCAATTTCGACAATTGCTCAATCTTCTACACACGTTGCTCAACATACTGTTCCTCCCAAGTTGGACGTTAGAAGTACTTGTATGTCAATATTATTTTAGGTAGCCCGCATCTTATTACAAGGGGCCAGGAAAACGTTTTTGGTAACATGGAGAGTACTCCTGTCGTAAAATCAAAGAGTACTTTTATAGTGGAATCAACATTGCAATCGCAAGTTCCTCTCGTTGAACCTGAATTACAGATTCCTCTACCTGAGAAATGTAATGAAGAAACATTTATGGCCCAGTCAAGTCCCATTGTAGACGGTAGGTTTTTTCATAATACATTTTAGGAAGTGCATGCATGCATTTTAGGAATAGCAATTATTATTGTTTTAAGCATTTTAACTTTTTATTTCTTCAGGAATCAAAACGTTGGAAGATAATCAAAAGTCGGATTCCCAGGAATCATCAAGTTTCTCATCCTCTTCCAGCTCGAGCTGTAATACTTCTTCTTCTTCGGACGGCTCCAGCTCAGAGGATTCATTGGACGATGATGATGCTGACCCCACTTTTAATATAAATACAGATGGCCATGCGGATGAGAGTTCTTTAAGTAATGCGAACCTGATGATAACGCAGCTTTAAACTCAAAGAAAAGGAAAAGAAATCAGAATAAATGGAAAAAGTCTGTGGCCAAAACTCTTCGCAATTCAGGTCAAGAGTACTGCTCTGTAAATAGTAGAAAGTTGCAACCAGCTAAAACAATCCTTAATGCATACGACGTTGAAAAATGTCGATTTAAATGTGCTACTAAGTTTTCCGAAGAGGAAAGGAAACTTTTGTTTGAAAAATTTTGGGCATTGGGAAATTTGCACAAGCAGAGGAACTACGTCTTAGGACACATGCAGAGTATACAGCCATTATCTCGCCCCTTGGTATTAAATCGACTAAAAACCCGCACCCTTAACTACTCATATTTAAAAAAAAAAAAATGATGAACAGATACTTCGTGTGCTTCAAATTTTTTAGAAACACATTAGGTATTTCTGAAAGGTTTGTAGGAACTGTAAAGGCTAAAAATGACAACGGATTTCTAGAGGGGGAAAAACGTGGCCTAAAACCAAGTAATATGCTTTCACAGGAACTAAAGAATACCATAAGAGAGCATCTGGCTTCCATTCCAGCAGTCGAAAGTCATTACGTTAGGGCAAATACACAGAGAAAATTCATCGATGGGGGAAAAAATCTTTCAGATTTGTATAGGGATTATGTTGAGATGTGTAAAGCAAATAACACTTCTTATGGAAAATATTCCATGTACCGCCATATTTTTCTCTCACCGAAAAAGGACCAGTGCCAAACTTGTGAAACATTTAAAAACTCAAATCCTGAAGAGAAAATAGCTTTAAATGTCAGTTACAATGCGCATATAAAAGAAAAAGAACTTTCCAGAGAGGGAAAAAAATAGATAAGACACTGATCAACGATAATTATAAAGTCGCTTGCTTCGACTTGCAGGCTGCTTTACCCACTCCAAAAGGGGACATTTCTTTCTACTACAAATCACGTTTAAATTCATATAACTTTACCGTTTGCCAACTGAAACAAAAAGGATTGGGACCAGTTCAATGCTACTTCTGGCACGAAGGGGAAGGAAAACGTGGTTCCAACGAAATAAAAGACTAAAAGGCACGATGGCTCGTGCCTTTTAGATTACTTAAAAGAAACCTCTGAGGTTGCTAGTGATTTTGAAAAACTCGATATAGTATTATATTCTGATAATTGTGGGGGCCAAGGAAAAAATTAATTTATCATATCGGCTTTTTTATATGCTATTGCCAATTTTAATAATATAAACAGCATTACTCACAAATTTCTTGTTGTCGGGCATGGGCAACATGAAGGGAATGCAAGTCGTTCCGTGATAGAAAAAGCAATTAAGAAAGCTTTTAAAAATCCTTAAAAATCCCATTTACGTACCCGCACAATATGCAACCATTATTAACAACGCCAACGCAAAGAAAAAGGGTGCAAGATTTATTGTTAATGAACTGGGACATGGGGATTTTTATGATCTTAAAAAGTTACAGAAGGGCATTGCAAATAAAGAATTTAACCGAGACTCAAATAGTGAGAAGTTTAACTTTAATGATATTTCTATTATCCGCCTTGAAAAGGACCACGTAGATCATTTCTTTTTTAAAACATCTTATAGCGACATCAACTTTCGCTATGTGATTATTAACAATGCTACAAAAACTAGAAAATCGATTCAAAAAGACATAAAGGGATTTAGTTTATTGCCCGCATATACCCAAAGTATTCCTATTGGAAAAAAGAAATTTGACAATCTCCAGTCTCTTATTAAAAACAAATCCATTCCTCGAGCGCATGCACCCTTTTTCGAAAACCTTCACCACGAAAATTAAAATCTGTACTGAAACAGAAGTCTACTTTTTTTGTTAAACAAAACAAAATGTGTTATTGATCTCTGCAAATATAAGACTGCTTATTAAATTTAGTTGTTAAGTTGTTAGTCAATAAGCGTTTATTTTAGGTTTTTTAAAATTTAAATGTGTTTACTTGCTTTTGTTTACCACTTTACTCACTTACCCAATAAAAAAAAAAATGTTAAAAGTGACAAAAAAAGTGATGTTTTTTGAACAATAAAGTTTTTCATTTTGTTATTGTATTTTATTTATAAACTATCATTGTTGTATAAAGGTTTTTTTGAATTTTCACATTTAACAATTATAATAGTTTCTGTTTTTCTTTTCATAAGTCATTATTAAACTAAAATTTAAAAAAAAAATATAAATATTTTTTTTGCCATAGTGGCGAAAAAACAAAATCAAAATTTGCCCTATACACTTAAATTTTTTCAATTTAATATCCATAATCAGACCACAACAAAACAAGGTAAAAGCCAATTTTAGTTTTCAAAAATTCCCATTTTATGAGCTTAAAATTTTCTTTTAAATAATAATCAATACTTTGCAGTCCATTATCTCAAAATGTGCATTTTTTTACTTTCGCCACTATGGTTCTCAGCAAGCGATATTACCATAGGTGTTAAGTCTTATGAATTATTTCAATTATTCTTTACAATATTTACGTGAAACCTACTTATATCTTAAAATTTATTCCACATATTTTTTGAATATTAGTTTTTAGTTAATTAAGTACAACAGGCTTTTTATTTAAAAACTTGATCCTCTTGAACACAAAATAGAGAAAACATAATGTTTGTTGTTGGAATTATAACTTGTATTAAACTTTGTTGGTAATTTTGTAAAAAAAGCTTCTTATATATATTTTTGTATTATTTTTTATCTCAAAAACTTATTTAAGTAATTATTTGTTTATAAAATGTAACTTTTAAGAAATTTCAATATGTCTCCACCTTTAAGTAGATCACTCATCACTTGACCACCTAAATGACACCTCTGTGTTTGTTGTATGTTAAAATTATAAAAGCATTGTTGGCGGCATCATTCCATGTCTTAAAAAAATATCCAACACGGCCGCGTAACCGGAGATTCCAGCGTCGTTGAAAACCTGACTCAAAGAAGCCAAAAGCCAAGTCCACGCGGCTAAAATAAATCGTTCCTAGATTTGACGCTTCGCGAAAGCACCACACGGTGCACGAAACTGAACGGCAATCCGATAGTCGACCGGGTACACTTTTTAACACAGGATCGGGTATCTTCCCAAATATTCAATCAACGGTATTACTCTATTACAAAAAAAACTTTTACTTGAACTTTTTCATAAGTTCTATACCAACTTTTCATGAGAATAGTAAAAAAAACTCAATAATAAATACCTTTAACAAACTCTTGTACATCTTTCGTAAATGGCACAGGCAAATTGGACTGTGGCTGTAATAATTCTCTCATCAGAGTTACAAACACCAGGTTAATAGTTTCTGAAAATGTCTTATAGGGGAAAATTTGTATTCTGCCAGTACTGTAAATTTCCATTGATTGTTCATCGATGTGGCTTAACATATCTTTGGTAAGCAGTTTTTTACTGAGTGCCAAAATTGTTGTCAGGTGCTTCTGGGGGAAAATTATCGGACATTTTTTATCTGCTGGATCGCTAACACGCAGCTGAGGGACTTGGTTGAAGCTGGAGCCAAATTTTGCAAAAAAATAGGTTTTTGGGTCATAGGCTGAATTAATTTGTGGTGTATTAATTGCTGATCCTCTTTTCAGTGAGCTTGTATTGTAGGCAATATCTGAAGAGTCATAACCCTAAAATTTCAACAGTGTCTTTAGATTTTTTTGGCCATAATCAAGTAATAAGTTACCTGTGTGATTGCCAAGATATCAAAAGTTGCTGCTAAATTCCCACTAAGACTCCTTGGAATAATATTTCTAAAGCTGCTAAAGCTTTTATTAGTTACATTTGTTTTACTGGCCGAGTTTTGCCCTAAAGGAGGTTCTGGTTTAGGAAATAATCGAGCAATTAAAGAAGGATCATTAAAAGAGTATCTGCCCATTGCTCTTGATAGACCTGAAAAATTTCAACAAAAATGACACAAGTCATTCCAAGCAATATTTTTACTTACCAATTAAAACAGGCAATGTAGTTTTACATAAAAATAATTTGGAACTACTATTACAACTCCCAGGGTCTTTCATTCTTAGTATATTGTTGGTAAGAGAAACCAAACTCTCTACCTGGGTCTCTATAATCAAATCTTGATAGTCCTGGCATCTTGCTGCGATGTCTGATAAAAGTGTGTGGAAGCAAAAACTAAATCTTTCAGCAATGGGTGTTCCTGCAATAAAATGAGTTTAAATTTTATTGTTCTTGTAAGTGAATATGTATTAGTTTAACTAAAAGTAATATTTACTGTCTGTATGATGATACTTCATCTCATCCGGCCAATAAGCCTTCTCTAGCAACTTAGCCAAATGCAAAAGGTATTTAACAATTTTTTCTTTATGTTGAAATTTGGATTCCAGCAAATAAATACCGAGGGCAATAACGGCATCTTGCTGGCGGCAAGTGATATAAATGCTTCCATTTTGTAATTCCATTGGGCACATTCCATAAAGAATTTGTATCTAAAAAGGGTACACAAAGTTGATTTGTAGCAATTTTTGCCATCCAAAAATAAATTGCAGGTTTCTGCACATAAGTGACTGTTAATTTGTAATAATTAGTTCAATTGAGTATACATATTTTATTTCTTTTAAACATTATGTTTAACAACACAAACTTTATATATACTGAGAAAAACAAAATTTACTTAAATCGTGACTTGACAAAACAGAATGTTAAACTATTTCCAATGGCTCGGGCATTAGTGCCTATTTATTTAGTTATGTACAAGACTCTCCTACAGATAGACTAAGCAATCCAATAACAGAAAAGCACAAAATATCTTATGAATTTAAATACAAGTAAGCACTTTGCCAAACATTACATTTTTCTCAAACCTAACAAATATACCAAGTAATATAAACCTAATTAACTTATTTAATAGCATCTCTTATAAGCAATAAAGAAGTATATATACATATGAATAATGACAATAGGAAAAATAGGATAATACTTATCGTTCCTTGCGAAATTAGGTAGAATTTCTTAAGTATTGCTTAAATGAAGCCATACTTAGAGGGAAAAATACATCATTATTTAAATTAGGTTCTTGAAAATTATTAAAATTACGGGCGCATCTGAATATTTAACTAAATAATAATCTACCATCATATTTAACACACAGTAATATACATCAGTATTCAACTCGAAACAGTCTGAATATTTTGCCGGAATTTCGCAGGCTTGGGAGAACCCGCAGAGGAACTGTTTATCATGGGATTTGTTTCTATAATGTGTTACCATTGCAGGTTAGGGAACTTAATGAACAAGATTTTATTAAAAAAATTAAAAACTATTTATTAAAAAAGTCTTTTTATTCATTTAAAGAGTACCTAAATAACAATTTTAATGACTTCATTTAACTGTTTTATAAATATTGTGTGTCTGTAGATTTTAATTATATATAAATTTTAGAATCTTACTGTATATGTGCGTATATAATTTTTATTTATTAATTTTAGTTAATACTTAAGTTTTAAATCATGAAAATGCATTTCATATATTACCGTTTATATTGACTTGTAAAAATACTATGTGTAATAGTGTTTTTACAAGTCAATATAAAGGCATCATTACTGTATAACCATATTTTAAAACATTTCAAAAGTAGCATTTCATCAAAAAATGTGTCCACAATAAAACCAAGTAATCAATCTGGACTTCTGACTGTGATAGGGATTCTTTTTTATAGATAAATACACAGAAGATGAAGCTCACTCACATTCTATAAATAACATTGAAAATAAGCATGCGAAAAGTTTCAGTAGTTTTATTTTAAATATACAGTCTCTAAGAAATAAAATGGACGAGCTTTATCTTTTACTTGATTCATGTGATTTTCCTGATATTGTATTACTAACTGAGCTTTCTTAATATCTGATTATATTCCTATATCAATTTTTTGTCGGCAACACTCCATACATGGAGGAACAGCTATTTTAGTTAAACAAACAATTGAAGCTTTTTTCTGTAAAATTAATAAGTATGATAGCTTTCTGTTGGAGAAGGTTTTTGAATTCTTCCTTTGTTTTTGTAAGCGATTTAATTTATATGTTCTTTGTGTTTATAGACCACAGGAGATATTGGTATGTTCCTGGACAAACTTGATTCTCTATTATCCCAATTGTCTCTACACTCCATAGTTGTATTGGCTGGTGACTTTAATATTAACTTCACTGATGTAAGCTTGCCATCATATCATACATCCCTTTTAAGTATATTGGAATCTTATCACTTGAAGATGCATGTTCTTTCACCCACACATATAACATCCTCATCTGCAACTACTATTGATTATTTGTGTACAAATTTAAATGATGTGTCATGTAGAGTACTCTCATTTGGTATTTCTGACCATGAAGCCATTCTCGCTAGGATTCCATGCAACACTGTATTTCCTTCATCTCATTATATAGGAAGAATTTTCAGCAGAGCAAATTTTAATGCTTTTTCTACTGCTGCAGCTTTGGTTAATTGGAATGCAGTTGAAATGGCTCCTGACCCGTTTACTTTGTTATTTCATGTGCTTTGTGACAAATCAAGAAGCTATGCAAGTTTACAACTAATGCAAACATTATTCTTTATCATCAGAAATATCGTAGTCTATATAGACGACGATAAAAGCAGCTAAGGTTAAATATTATAGTGACCGCTTGAATATGTCCTCAAATAGGCAGAGAGAATGTTGGTCAATTATAAATGACTTCAGGCATTCTCACAAGAAAGTTTCAGAACCAGAAGTAAGACCAAATAGTTTAAATGATTATTACTGTAATATTCCTCATTTATTGCTCAAGGATGTGAATACTAATATTGATCCTTTGCATTATATTCAACAAGTGTCAGTTCAAAATTCTTTTTTCTTTTATCCTGTTAGCCTTACTGATGTTAGAGATGCAATTAAAAGCTTAAAAAACCATAAATCAGCTGGAGCTGATGGAATATCATCAAAATTACTACTCCTTTTGCCTGACTCAGCATTGTATGCCTTAGCTTCTGCCATAAACAATTCCTTTCATAATGGCATCTTTCCAGCATGTTTGAAGGAGGCAGTGGTTATCCCTCTTTATAAGGGTGGAGATGTGAGTGAGCCTTGTACTTTCCGTCCAATTTCTATATTATCTACCTCCCTCTCCAAGATAGTTGAAAAACTTGCAAAAATCAGAATTTTATCTTTTTTGCAACATAATTGCATTTTATCTGCAAATCAGTTTGGATTTCAAACGGGAAAAGGGACTCATGACGCTGTTTTCGGCTTTTTGGAGAGTGTCAATGTGTCCTTAAATTCTGGAGAGTCCGCGGCGGCAGTGTTTTGCGATTTATCCAAGGTATTTGATTGTGTAGATCATGGAATACTGCTGTCTAAGCTCAATAATTATGGCTTTAGAGGTGTGGCATTGCAATGGCTGGAATCCTATCTGTCTAATCGTACCCAAAGAGTTACAGTATCTGGATGTTTATCCGATTCCAGATCCCTTAAAACTGGAGTACCTCAGGGTTCAGTGTTAGGACCACTATTATTTTTGCTCTATGTAAATGATTTGGGTTCATTAAAACTGCGGGGCAAAGTGGTTCAGTTTGCTGATGATATCACCATTTTATGGAATCATAGAGATTCTGATAATGTTAGAGCCCAGGTTTTTAAGGATCTTAAGATTTTATCGGAGTGGTATGCTGCAAACAGGCTTGTATTTAATGTGGGCAAAACCTTTATTATGGGATTTAAGTGTGACGTTCAGGGCCTTATGTTTAGTGAAAACTCCCCCTTGCAAAACAAAGAAAGCTGTAAGTTCCTTGGTATTACCATTGATGGTCGCCTTCGCTTCGAAGATCATATCCTAAATCTTGCATCAAAATTATCCTCTGGATGCTTTGCAGTAAGAATGGCAGGGCATGAGCTGGGAGGGGTAGTTGCACGTTCAGTGTATTTTTCTTTTATTGAGTCCCACCTTCGTTATGGCTTGCCTTTTTGGGGTTTAAGCAACAAGGGATTATTAAACATAATTTTTGTGATTCAAAAAAAGGCAGTTAGATACCTATGTTCCGCTGGGTTAAGAGATTCTTGTAAAGCTCCCTTTATATCTCAAAAAATCCTAACTCTTTTTATCTTAGAAACAGCTACTCTTATTCATAAATGTCCTAAACCTCCCTCTAACACTGGTCATATGACTCGCCAGGTTAACGATTTTCCCTTACCAATCCCTACATTCCTTCCTCACCAAGAACTCACTTATATACCTTAGCAAAAAAATTTACAACCATGTTCCTCTATGTATCAGACAAATTTTAGAAGTTAAGAGATTCAAAAAGGAATTAAAATCACTTTTATTATCCAGGGCATATTATAGCCTTGACGATTTTTTTAATGATACCTTTTAACCTGTGCTCTGACATCATTTTAGTGTTTTAGTTTTGTTTCCTGTTAAATAATTTAATTTACTTCTTCTAAATTTTGTTTTATTGACAGCTTTACTTATTTTTTAATGAAATTTATCAAAAAGATGCTTTTTTTTTCTCAATCTGTTTTGTTATGATTAATTTTGGTAATGTGTGTAAATTTTATGGTAAAGTGTTTTAGATGTTATGTTTGTTTGAAATTTGAAATTTAAAGTGAATTTGGAATTTTTTAGTTTTTAGGATGCTTGTACACAAGATTTTGTTGTCTTACGTAATATAGCACATTTTCTTTCTTCTTTCTTTCTTTCTTTCTAATATTACGAATAATGAAATAAATAAAATGGAGAGACAAATACTTTGAAGAATATCTTGAGATGCTAATGGTCAATCTATTATGCTAAATATAAGGTTTAACATTGATATGTAAATTTTCCAGACAGAAAAGGCAGTCTATTAAATTATTAATAATTTTATAAATCAAAATTGTTTCTACGACTCTCTAAGGGCTTCATACCATAAAAGTTTAAGTTATTAGTTATAGTTAAAAAATGTCTTTTATTAAAGTCTTCTATTAAAGCAGAAATTTACTATATTAGCTAATTATTTTATCTTATTTAAGTTTTATTCATAATTGTATTTGAGATTATGTTGCTGCTAAACTTATCCTTTTATTGCCAGCTTGTGTATTTATTTTGTGATCTTATCCTATGTGTATTTTTGTATTTTGTCATCATTTTTTTTTAAATTTTATTGTGTAAATTATAAGCTAGTTTAGATTTTAGTTATTTTACACATAGTCCATATCCCATTTGGAATCTTAGTTAAAGATTTAAATAATAATAATTGTTTTAGTTGTAAATAGAGTTGATGATAGAAATGATAGATTGTAATAAAGACATGCACATTTCCGTCATGCTGGAAACTGGCTAGGGTATGTTCGATGTTGAAAAAGGGGGATGCTTCTGATATTGCCAATTACAGACCAATTGCGATTCTCAGTAGTTTTGGAAAGGTCTTTGAGAAAGTCATATACAACTGTATGTTTCCAGCAGTTCATAGACTCATCGCCACTCAGCAACATGGATTTATGCCCCAACGTTCTACAATGTCTAATCTGCTTCAATTTACTCAATTTTTAAGTGATGCTATTGATGACGTCGGCCAGACTGATGCAGTTTACACAGACTTCTCAAAGGCCTTTGACTGCATTGATCATTTTACTGTACTTAAAAAACTCTGCTCTTTTGGATTTAGTCCATCACTTGACTCTTTTTTTAGATCATATTTTACTTCAAGGCAACAATTTGTTTCTTATAACAGCTGCAAGTCTAAGTTGTATTTGGCTTCATCTGGGTTCTTACTTTTCATCAATGACCTTTCCCGCGCCTTAACTTGTGAAAACTTACTGTTTGCCGACAATTTGAAAATATATAGCAGAATCAATAGTATTGACGACTGTGTATTTCTCCAACATCAACTTAATATTTTACACACGTGGTGTATAAAGAATAAACTTAAAGTAAATATATCTAAATGTAAAGTAGTGACATTCACGCGGAAACGTAAACCATTAAATTACGTATACAGTATCAGTTCTGAAGAATTAGAGCATTGTGAAAATATACATGATTTGGGGGTTACATTTGATACCCAACTGACATTTATTCCCCACACTCAGTCAGTCCTTTCATCCGCAAATAGAGTTTTAGGTTTCATAATGACAAACTGTACACAATTTACTAATATTACATCTCTTAAAACACTGTTTTACTCACTAGTTCGATCAAGACTTGAATATTGCAGCTTAGTGTGGTATCCAATATATCAGATTCATGTTATGGCTCTAGAGAATGTTCAAAGAAAATTCCTCAAATTTTTGCATTCGAAGGAAACTGGTGTCTATCCTCAAAGAGGATCTGATAATGCTCTTTTACTGTCTCAGTTTAATATCGATTCTCTTGATTTTAGAAGGATGCTTGTTTCTAATAACTTTGTATATAAGCTTACTCACAATCTTATTGATTCGCCCCATCTTTTATCAATGTTAAATTTTAGAGTACCAAGATGTAACTCACGGCTTACCGAAACATTTTATTGTCCTCATTCGAGAACTAACATTGGTAAGAAGTCACCAATTTTTGTTATGACCACAAATTTTAACAGCATCTCTGCTTTGTGCGATATGCATAACTGTTCTCTTAGACAAGTAGGTATTTTCACTAGGAAAATTTTCTCCCCTCTTATTTAAGTTAGATGTGTAGGTCTTATAGCTTAAGCACATATTGTATTTTTCAGTTTTTTTTTTCATATTTTATATCTGTTACTTGGTGTGCTAAGTTTGTTCTGTAAATGGTTTTGTACTGTTGAACAATAAACAATAAATAAATATACAATACATAAAATAATTGTGAATAAAATACAAAACTATATATGCAAATAAAAGGCCTACAGTGCAAATTCTGGTCTTCAATATTGTGATCGGAAAAAAAAAGAAATATTTTATTAAAGGACAATTGAGATAATGTATTTGAATAATGTTTAAAACTAACAACATAAGTACTAACATACATGTACTAAACCTATGACTAAAAATAATTTTCAATCGAAAACATGCCAACCACACACAACAAGCAAAATAAAATAAATACATAAAATATAAATAGACCAATAAAAATTCAATAAAAATTAAATGTTACAATGATTTCAAATGAAATTGACAGCTACAATACCAGAGCTTAATTTTATTTGTATGTATTAGAAAGCAAAAAAGAAAGAAAGAAAGAAAATGTGCTATATTACGTAAGACAACAAAATCTTGTGTACAAGCATCCTAAAAACAAACTAAAAAATTTCAAATTCACTTTAAATTTCAAACAAACATAACATCTAAAACATTTTACCATAAAATTTACACACATAATTAATTATAACAAAACAGATCGAAAAAATAAAAATAAAGCATCTTTTTGATAAATTTGATTAAAAAATAAGTAAAGCTGTCAATAAAACAGAATTTAGAGGAAGTAAAATATTTAATAGGAAACAAACTAAAACACTAAAATGACGTCAGAGCACAGGTCAAAAGGTATCATTAAAAAAATCATCAAGACTATAATATGCCCTGGATAATAAAAGTGATTTTAATTTCTTTTTGAATTTCTTAACTTCTAAAATTTGTCTGATACATAGAGGAACATGGTTGTAAATTTTTTTGCTAAGGTATATAAGTGAGTTCTTGGTGAGGGAGGATGTAGGTATTGGTAAGGGAAAATCGTTAACCTGGCGAGTCATATGACCAGTGTTAGAGGGAGGTTTAGGACATTTATGAATAAGAGTAGCTGTTTCTAAGATAAAAAGAGAAAAAAGAGTTAGGATTTTTTGAGATATAAAGAGAGGTTTACAAGAATCTCTTAACCCAGCAGAACATAGGTATCTAACTGCCTTTTTCTGAATTACAAAAATTATGTTTAATAATCCCTTGTTGCCTAAACCCCAAAAAGGCAAGCCATAACGAAGATGGGACTCAATAAGAGAAAAGTACACTGAACGTGCAACTACCCCTCCCAGCTCATGCCCCGCCATTCTTACTGCAAAGCATCCAGAGGATAATTTTGATGCAAGATTTAGGATATGATCTTCGAAGCGAAGGCGACCATCAATGGTAATACCAAGGAACTTACAGCTTTCTTTGTTTTGCAAGGGGGAGTTTTCACTAAACATAAGGCCCTGAATGTCACACTTAAATCCCATAATAAAGGTTTTGCCCACATTAAATACAAGCCTGTTTGCAGCACACCACTCCGATAAAATCTTAAGATCCTTAAATACCTGGGCTCTAACATTATCAGAACCTCTATGATTCCATAAAATGGTGGTATCATCAGCAAACTGAACCACTTTGCCCTGCAGTTTTAATGAACCCAAATCATTTACATAGAGCAAAAATAATAGTGGTCCTAACACTGAACCCTGAGGTACTCCAGTTTTAAGGAATCTGGAATTGGATAAACATCCAGATACTGCAACTCTTTGGGTACAATTAGACAGATAGGATTCCAGCCATTGCACTGCCACACCTCTAAAGCCATAATTATTGAGCTTAGACAGCAGTATTCCATGATCTATACAATCAAATTATATATTAATTATATAGTAGAAGTAATATAGAAATGAATAACCCAATTGACTGTGCTTGGAAGGCATATAATGAGTTCCCTAATAACCTTAAAAAAATAACAGTTTTTTAGGATATTTGTAAATAAACTAATATATTTTGTTTTAGTAAAATAGATGTAAGTTATGTTTAGAAATATAATTGATAACATATTATATGTATTAAAAATTTTAGAGTTATAACATGTTGAATATTCTACAATTCTCAAGGTCAGAGTATGGACTGTTTTGAATTCTTATGCCAAATTAAATTGTGAATTTGTTTCTTCAGAAATATATATCGTCGGTGAAACCAGAAAACCGTGTAACTCCACTTTTTGTCGAAAATTACATTTTAGTGCCAACTTGTAGAGAACGCTTAAATCTTTATACTAGCAAAATTTTAAAATTAATTTGGACGAGCAGATTTCTGTATTTTGTATTTAGAATTGTGTGTAAATCCAGCGTTGGTTAGATTGACGGGAAAAAAGTGTAAGTCCGTACAGTACCGTTATCAACAAGGTTATGTGGTAGGAGCTCAGTAGAAACTAGAAGTTTTTACCAAGAAAAAAGTTAATTTAATTATTTATTTGTGAGAATTGTGACAAAAGGTAAGTTTCTGCATTAGTTATTTACTTTTTCTTCAACAATGCCGCTAATGATTTGGAAATAAATTAAAATTTTGTCAGGGTGTGGAGATACACTTTATTCTAAAAACTGGTTTAATGGATATACACGATTTTCTCATAGGTCATTTTAATCGTCGTTGTTATGGTTGGAAAATGTTTATTAGGACAAAAATACTCTAATCTTTAATTCTTAGAATAAAGAAGTAGTCCATACTTTCAGCAGGGTTTTATTGAAAATACAGTCTTCTCTACTTATATTGAATTGATATTAATCAATAAAATTATTTTTGCCTACATGTTTCTCACACAGAGGTGTTCATCTTCAGAGATTTTTCTGCTAGGTACTACTTGGTGCAAGATTTGGTAAAATATAGAGTTTGCAAGAAAATGTTTAATGCTAGCCTTGGTTTAAATCATAACTGTGCTTTACACTGGCTTAAATTGGAAGAGAAAACTATGAATATAGAGCGCAAGACAATGATAGATAATCCAGAACTTTTAAAGATGAGTAGCAGAAGAACAGAAGCATCCAGACTCATTAAGGAAAAACTTAAATTCTTTTTTTATTCTTTACCAAATGTGGAGTCCCATTATTGCCGAGCTTCTACACAAAAATTATATTTAGAACCCATGTGGACTAGTAAACAAGAGCTTTACCGCTTTTATTGTGAGAAGTACTGCAAAGATGAAAACATTAAGCCATTTTCAAGAACGATTTTTAACAATGTGTTTCAGGAATTAAATCTTTCAATGTACCACCTGAAAAAAGATCAATGTGAGGTTTGTGTTGCATCTAAAAACAAGAATATTTCTGAAGAGGCATATCAGCAACACCTTTTACTAAAAAACCAAGCAAGAGATGAAGAGAGAGCCGATGACACCGAATTCATTTTTACCATGGACCTACAATCTGTCTTGTTGGCTCCAAAAAATAATGTTAGCACTATGTACTACAAGACTAAATTGGCAGTGCACAATTTTACGTTATTTAACGTAAAAACCAAAGATGGGTTCTGCTTCTTATGGAGTGAGGTGGAGGGCGCTCTTACAGCAAACGAGTTTTCTTCTATTTTAGTGAATTTCATAGAAAAGGAAGTTGTTCCAAGAAAACCAATTCCGGATTGGACCAAAAAATAATAATTTTTTGGAGTGATGGGTGCAATGCACCAAATCGGAATTCGGTGTTGGCAAATGCTTTGCTAAACATTGCTATGCAGTACAACTTGATCATAATACAAAAATATTTATTTAAAGGGTATATATTATTTGTGAATGGCATACAATATTAAATTATTATTAGTTTTAAACCAAAGTTACGCTATTGTAGTGCCATCTACTTTAAGTTTTGTTAAGTTAATGTTTTTGCAATAATAAAAATATTTGTTGTAATAATGCTGTATTATTTTGAATTAACTTTTTAGTAAGCCAAAGTATAAAGAAAAAAGTGTATGTACAGCAACATTTTGTGGAAATAAGTGTATGTCCTATTAAAAAATATGTAAGAGCTTTTATTAAAAAAAATATCTATAAACTTAACCTTTTTCAATTTTTATTAGTCTAAAAAATGTTTTGACAAATTTGACTTCAAAACTTATCAACACGAAAGTTTTTAAGCTCACCTGTAAAATTTACATTTTTGGACATACACTATTTTCTGGTTTCACCGACGATATGTGTTTTTGAAAAAAAAATGTATAATGTTAACATTTGAATAAATGATAAACAAAATGAAAAAACCTTTGATCAATAATTACATTGGAAACCAATTAATTAAAAGGATGTTACTGCTACAATATAGTTTTTAAGCAAAAACCTTGGTCAAAAACCTTTGTACCTACCTTTTCCCAGGGTGTATCCTTTATACTGCTTAGGGATCTAGCCAAATGCATGACTGTTTTGTGAAAAAACAATTTGTCGTCTTTCGACATTTTTATTCTTTGCACTACCAATTTGACATAAATTAAAATAACAGCGTTAAACAATAAATATTAACAACAAATTACACATTTACATTTACAAATTAAAAATTTCAATTACAAATCCCCACACAAAATCAAAACAAACTGGTAATTTGACGTTTGAGACTTGGGTGATCAGCTGACTTACAACAATTCCTATTGACATATGTCATGTGGGTCAAGAAATGCTTAATCTAGGAGAGGAAGTTTGGTAAGACACATGATATATGGGTAACGTCATATTGGTGACATTAGCTACGTTTACAACGCGCGGATCTTCCATGGATCAAAAAATGATAGACTATTTTATTCAGTACAGCCCGGTTTACAAGGATTGATTTTGAGGGTTAAATTAGTCCAGGATTATCTCTAGGGGCGCGTTCACAATGGATGTCGGGCGTTCTCTAGACGCACTCGGCAGCCTGATGGGTAAAGCCGCTTTATTTTTTTTTGATGTTCCAGGAACATCAACCGATGAAAAAGGAAACGCTTTTTTGTATTGTGTTTTGTTTTCTTATTTTGATTTGACTTTTCAGTTGATTTCCAAATTTATTTTTCCTCCTTAAATTTCCTCTTTGTTGTTATGTTTTAATAGGACTTCACGTAACAAGCCAGGGTGCGAAAAAATATTAACCTATGCTCTTGCATCTGCACTTTGTAAAAAAAACTTAAATTATATGAATTCAGTAAAAAGTTAATTATCTTGTTTGTTTTAGTGAAATCAAAAATTATTAAAAAAATAATTATAAAATGTCAAAGTCAACGTCAACATTTCCATCACACCATTCCACCAAAACGAAAATACGACCGACAGACCAGTGATTGCCATTAGCCAATCATTGATGGACCCATCATATAATAAAGAAACGTGATGTGATGGAAAGCAGATAATTTAGAAACGCAAATAGCAAATTTTGCTTAAGCATCTTATTTGTATCTTAGAAACTAAAAGGGCTATGAAAATTTTGTTGACGGCATCTTTCGACATTTTCGTTGACGAAAAAGTAGCACCAGTATCGCGAAAACCGCAACTCTCTATCTCTAAAAATAACAGAGATATCCCGCAAAAGTACCCAAAATGGGACACCCTGTACATAGACGATAAATCTGTGTTTGAACGAAAGCTAACTCAAGAGAGGATTGGAGACTGCAATTATCCACAATTTATCAAATTTGATATAATTTTCGCTTACACATGAATATTAAAAAGATATAGAAAAAAATTAAAAATTGATTATTGATTCAAGGCTTTTAGTGATGAATGACAGACAAATTATTGTGAACGCAAAAAGACTTCATGAAGTTCAATTATATTTGGTTTATATAATAATGGCATTTTCTTTACATTCCCTTCAATCAATACATATGTCGTAGCCAGATTATGAAAGCTGTCGTTTTATAAAATAGCCAGATAGCAAAATAATGAGTTGACAATTAATATTTGACAACCTGGCCGCCGTTTATAAAACGACAGGTTTTGTAATCTGGCTACGACACATATAAAACAAAACTCAATAATTTATAATTGATGCGTGCAGAAAATATTGTGTTCTAATATAAAAAGTCAAATTTGGACCTAATTATTGATTTAGTCTACACGTTTTTCGCTAATACATAAGTATTGAAGATATAATATAGATGACATTTTTTATTCTCTGTCATTCACAATTCCTCCTTTGAACCGACAATTGAAGGGTGGAAAAGCTAGAGAGCCTAAGTGCCAAAAATTTTAGTATTAACATTTTTGCAAAAAACAGACCTATTTACTGGGATGGATGTCCTATAAGCGACCTAAGTCCATATAACCATTGAAAGCGCCAGTAAACACGCATGACATAAACGTAGGACCTATCTCCAGAAAGGCAGGTCGAGCTTGTGGGCCTAAGTGCCAACAGCGGCGCCTGTCGCATTGTTCCTTATTATTTATTTGTCAGTTTACCTTCTGCTTCGAACGTGTTTGCACTAAATTTTTATTGCCATGGAAGAAAACGTGCAAATGGAGGTTAAAATAAATAAGAAAAATGACAGGAATAAAAGAAGAGTCAGTGGAAAGGAATATCAAAGTAAAAGTGGCAGATTGCGGCCTGCAAAATCATTGCCAGTTGCTTCAAATAATAATTTAACGCGGAAATATCAATAACGTTTCACGACCAGCATGTTGCTTGGTTAAAAACCACGCCTCTTAACTTTATAGGTAGGTTCAACATGGTGTAGATGCTTTTGGTATAAAATGATTCAGCATTTTTGTTTATAAGAGAGTAATTCGCACAAAAACTTTTTAGTTAACTTTAAATGGCTTAATTTTATTGACCAAATTACCAATTCTTTGTATTAGGTACCTACCTAGTTTTGACATCAGTATTGTTTTTGTTGATTTAAATGATCTTAAAATAATTGATTAATACATTTCATTGGATACTTAAGGTTGTTTTTTTGTAGGTAACTTGTAAATGCAAGTACAGTTGCCGCGTGCTTTCCTTTGAACAAAGGTTAAAGCTTCACCAAGATTTCTATTCACTTGATGAAAAAAACCAAGGAACCTACCTAATGGGAATCATACAAATAGCCGAAATTCAAAGAAGGCGTCATGGCCACTATGACACGCCAGCTGCGAGTCGAAGGCAATGTTCAGTTTATTACCAGATTCCAGATAAAGCAGGAAAATTACTTCACGTATGTAAAAAACCATTTTGTAACACATTCGCTTTGTCCGACAAGAGAGTACACAATCTTGTTTTAAGAAAGCAAAATGGGGAATACATCTTTAAAGAAAAAAGGGGAGTAAAAAACCTAAAGTTTACTGAAAGGGATGAGTTATCTGTTATAAATCATATAAACTCAATTCCGGCAGAGGAGAGTCATTATGGAAGAAGTCAGTCTTCTAAAAAGTACCTTAGTCCGGATCTTAACATCAACCGGCTTTTTCATGCATTCAAAGATAAATATCCAAATTCCGTGGTTACATACAAATATTATAGTCGAATATTTAAGACAAAGTTCCCCAATCTGTCGTTTCATCCAATATATACAAAGCTGCTCTTGCAGATATGCATAATGATGTTTCTAATTCAACCTTGCCATCTAGTCAGTTTACTGTCATTTCTATAGACTTGCAACAGGTTATGTTCGTTCCAACATTAACCCATAGGGACATGTTTTATAAAAGACAGCTTTCGTGTTATAACTTGGCAGTACACATTAGCAATATTAATAAGGCCTACATGTGTATGTGGCATGAGGCCACAGCTTCCAGAGGTGGTGACGAAATTGCCTCCTGTCTTCTTACAGTACTCAACGAACCTAATACTTTCTGCTACAAGGAACGGTTAATCATCTGGTCAGATAACTGTACTGGCCAGAATAAAAATCGCATGATGCTGATTTTGCTAATTTGGCTTGTAGCTCATGGCCAATTTAAAGAAATTACTCACAAATTTCTTATCAGTGGACACAGCTTTCTCAGCTGCGATCGAGATTTCGCTGTAATAGAGAAAAGAAAACGAAATTCAAAAGCTTTTATCCCCTCAGAATTACACGATATTGTAAAAACGGCGAGATACCATAACCCATTTGAAGTCATAGATATGGATTCAGTCGGGCACTTTTTTGAAATTCAGCAAACAACTGATACGCTTGTAAATACCAAAAATATGAACATTTCTAAAGCCACAGGAATTAGAATTTCTGACAGTCTTTTACGGGAAGGATATATTGAAATGAAAACGTCAAATGGCACATGCGAAAACTGGTATAAAATTAAAATATTTAAAAAAGGAAAGACATTTCAACACTTAAAAGAAGCAACATTCCTGGAAAAACCTAAAGGAGTAGTAATAAACCAAGATAAAAGGAAAAATTTATTGGAGATGGTACCGTATCTTGGTAAAGAAGAATATAAGGAATTCTACAGATGTCTTCCAAACTAGTTTAATTTGTTCATTTATTTTAAGTTTTGGTTCTTTTCTTTGTATTAATACATAATGTTATTTTTTAACTAAAATTTTCGAGAAATAAAGTTTTTTAGTTTTGTTTAAAATACCCAATAATAATAACACGGTATTTAGGCCCTCCAATTTAAAACCTTCTCAGCACGTCAAAGCTAGGCGACCTAAGAACCACAAATTAAAACACGCTCTCCTGTAAAATTATGTTTTTGGCACTTAGGCTCTCTAGCTTTTCCACCCTTCAATTGTGAAAATCTTCATGTATAAACAAATGATAAACCAAAAAAAGTGATTTTTTAATTTTTTTTATTAAAAGTCAGTTTCCTCATAATTTCTGCCCAATTTATTTCTACCAGATCCATCCTTAACATATCTATGCCATTTATTAAATAAATCTTTTGCAGTGCCGCTAAGGGTCCGTGGTCTCGCTTCTGTATTACTAGAACGTCTCGATCTGGCTTGTCCTCCTTCTGATTTTCTTCGTTTTTCAACTTGTTCCAGATTTACATCCGTAAAAGTTAATTCATCCGCTTCAACGCCTGAAGATGACGATGACTCGTCACTGAACCGGTCATTCCGAGGAACTTTAACGGTTTTATAATGAATATCTGCAGACACTACTACTTTATCGGCTTCATCATCTGATGTTGACATCTCTTCTATTTCGTCATGGAAATGTTGTCTTTTTCTACTATGCTGACCAGTAAAAGACGTTAAAGGACTCATTGTACACGGACTAGAAATTTTCGAGTTACTGTAACTGCTTTCAGTACAAGTAAAAGAAGTTACTATATCATCGTATACTTCGGATAATCTTTGCGCACTACATAGAGGTGTGGTCACTTCTTCAGTTTTGTTAAACTTCTTGTGATCTACTACATACATACTGGCTGCCTTGTTCCATTTTGTACAAGGGACAAATCTGTAACCCCATTTTATTTCTCTGTTTACGTAGGAAGTAGTTGCTCTGGACATGAACGATGTGGAGAGACACTCACCTTCAAGGACTACAATAATTTCAAACCTAAAAAAACTAAAATATAATTATGCATCCTCAAAAATAATTTCTACTCCAATTCATTAAGATGAAAAGCATACTGGTTGATGTAAACTTCTTAGTCAAAGCAAAGACTATATTCCTGTTTTGCTCAGATATAGATTTATATTTATATCCTCTCTTTCCACTGATTTCAAATAGTGAACTCACCGTTGCATTATAAGATCTTTCGCCGACAAGTCCCAGAATGGACTGGATTCGTCAATTTTGTGAATTACGTCTAGTGGCCATATTAATATTCCAGGAGGATTAACTTTTAGTACCTTCAGGGTTAATTCTCCTCCTTTTTCTTCGGCAACGTAGGCGACAATCTTCGTATGGCATCGGTACCGTAAGTCGTAATCTCGTATGCGGAATATGAGGCATAGGTGTCCGTCTCTTTGGCAAATCTGGAATTTGAACAGCCAATAAAAGAAGGTGAAAACAGAAGACAAGTAACATGTTATATTTCCAAGGATCTTTAGAGAAAAGAAATATTATCCTAATATATCTTATTTGTATACGTACCACCGCTTTATTGCTAAAGCACACCATGGAGCTATTTTTCAAAGGAGCTACCATTTTTAGAAAAACAATGCAAACAAGACTTCCACATACTCCCGCCCCTATAACTAACTGAATACATAAACCAATAATGGCTTCGGGACAATATTCGTTAATGTATCGTCCGCCATATCCTATGGTGGTTTGAGTTTCAATGCTAAAGAGAAGATATCCGGAAAAAGTATGAATACCTGAAATGAATTAGCCATTTTTAATCAAAAATTTTTAAGTATATCACCTATATTAGCCAAAATTTAAGATTTCCAGATTTCAGGCCAAATTATCATAGAGCATAGTAATGTAATCATACAGAGGAAAGACATAAAAAAAAGATGACAAAAATCTATACAACTTTATATTTTTGTTATTTCCAGGCAGATCAAAGATTTAATGAAGATTGAGAATGAAATGAACCTGGTTGTATATAGAGAGCCAAATTGCATGAGAAGAGTATAATTTAAAGATGATCCTAGCAAACATAAACAATTTTTTTTAATGCCAATAACATCAAATCCCTCAATGATATACAAAATGACTACCCAAGTAACAATTTGCAGTCACCTAAGTTGAGATTACTCTTATTTTCACTAGTTGCAACGTTGTTTTCAGTGCAAAATTTAGTTGATTTTGCAACGACCTTTATTTTCGACCAAACTTCGACGTATTGCACCTGTACTGTTTTAAGACTCTACTGTTTTTACAACGTATTTTTTTACTATAGGTGGTAGCGGTAGTAATTTACACTTAAAACAACGACGTGCAGACGTGTACAATTTTTCGAATTAAAAACCCAGTAAGAACAACGTTACCTCATCGTTAGCGAATGGGTATTACATTGCCTGATCGTCTGTGTTGAGCATTTTTCGCTGTAGAGGGAGCTTTTTGACATGTTAAGAATTTTAGGAAGAAGATGAAAAACAAAGGTAGAGAGAATAAGAGGAAGAAAAAATATTTAATTCAACATAACCTACTTAATTTATATTTTCTACCTATATTTTTGACCCTATTAATAGTGATCACATACCTATAATCATTACCATTAACGCTGGAACAAGATATAACCATAGTTTGCCACAATCAAAATGGAATACAAAGTATGCAAACTGGAAGAAATATAGGGAGGGAGTTTATGCTGCATGACATTGAAAAAATCCACAAATACGAACTACTACCATGCTATGAGTCATCATATCAACATCAAATGAGTTCAGTTCAGCTAATAAAGTCAGAATCAGGTAAAAAGGTATCAAACAACAAAACATTTTTAGATATAGCAAGTTTCCAAGAGTATACCCCAGTCTTCACAGATGCATCAGTAGAACCTAGTACCAAAACATGTGGGATAGGAATTTTTTGTGAAAATCCACACATAGAAATCCATAGGAGGTTAAACGGCTATACATCAATTCCTACAGCAGAAACGCTAGCAATAAGGGAAGCTGTTAAATACCTGGCTGGAACAAACAAAAAACTACTTATTTGACTTATTGATATAAAGACATAAACAATTATTGCCAAAATGATTGTTAGAACCCGGAATAAAATTGCTTGTGTAGTGTATGGGTAGGCATTTCCAACCCTTGTCATATGAAAGTATCATGGAGTATAGTAATAAAATGATGCTTGTCATATGTAGTATTGTTGTAAATGTTAATTTTTTTTTTTTTAATTCATTACCTTCTAAGCATGTATCTGCAGTACCATTCCACGCATCGACGTTCTCTATAGAGATTATGGCCCAAAATCCAGCAAACATGACCCATGTCAAAACGAAGACGAAGGAAACAACACCCAATATTAAGAACCAAGAGCTCTCAATAAGGGTGTTGGATAAATCCAGAAGAAACCTAAAAGATCTCTCAGTGGAGCTCTTTTGGTGTATAGAGGATTTTCCATTTTTTCGCACCAACCTTCGCACTAATTTGTAACGTTGGCGCTGTTGCCAGCTTTGTAAACTAAAATGAAAAAAAAAATCATTTAAGTAAAATATAAAAAATATTGAGCAACAATGCAAAAAAGGATATGTAAAAAATTAAAAGTAATGTTTCAGAAGGACTCGAACCCCCTTCGTGATTTACGCACATGGCATATTTAGTTTTAAACTATACACTGAGTATAATTATACACTAATCATTAACAGAATCGAGACTTTCTTCCTTTAACTGTGCATCGTCGACATAAAACATAAATTGGAAAAATTGCAGTTTGCTCAGAAGTTCGCATGCGAAGTATTTACTATACGCAATATACTACTGCACACAATATTGTTTAAAAAAATTAAGCAGTTAGTTGTTAAATAAATACCTGGATCGTCTGCTTAATATAGATGGTCTATTTTTTATTACATATAAAGGATACGCAAAGTCCGCATGGATGCTTCTATCATCGTTATTATTCAAGGTTACCAACGTTTCGCTTCTGATTAATCCACGGCCCGTCATCGCCGCAATTTTTTACTAATTCAGTTATTTAACACCACAACTATTTACTTTTTCTTTAATGCTCATTATTTATTGTTGTTTTGAAAAACATTATACAAAATTTAACTTTAACCATATTAATATCCTATTAATCTACTTTAACCAACATCACATAAAATTCAATTTGTGCGACTTTTTCTTATCTTGAATGATACGAATCTTATCATATAGGAAGAAATAGGAAGCTTAACAATGATTTATGGCTCTCCGTAAGTATAAGGAATTTGTGGCGTATATTTTATAGAATTTTAATCCCCATTCATCATCTATATATTAGTCATTACATGCATACATATGTATATATATATATGTATATACAGTGAGGACGCGCAGGTTGGAAGAAATTCCTTTAAAATTCAGGGGTGTGTTCGGAAAAAAACGCTCGGACACGTGAATTTTAATTTTTTGTTTAATTTTTTAAAACAAAAATTTTTTTGTTTTTCGCGATTTTTTTGATGAATTCATGTATACAGGGTGGACCAAACATGAGCTATGACTTTCAACTTAATTTTTTTAAATAAAAACACCCATTTTTTAATTCTGTATAAAGTTTTAAGTATATTTCGCATACCATGTTCTATACTTAAACTAAATATTTATTAAGGAATTTGCGATTAATTTTTTTATAAATAACCATGAACAGTTTATAAAAAAAAACAAAACAAATAAATTAAAATAAATGTTCAAATTGTTGACCATTTAACTTCTTAATACATAGTAATCAAGTCGATATTCAAATTCTTGTAAGGCCGGCAGCGGCCGGTTTCACATCGGATACGAATTTGTATCGTACGTAAACGTACGATGCTAGTCGTAGGAATTAAGTGCGCACCATAGATAAACAGTTTATAGGGGTTGGTGCGCACACTGAATACGTTTTTCTCCGTCAAATAAGATAGGGGATAAGCAGTGTTTCGGTGACATTGTATTCATTAAACCCTCTTACCCATAGAATAATATTGAGGGGGTATACATATGGAAATGATGCAGTTCTGGTTATTACGCGTTTCAACGACGGACGGAAGGCATGTAGGCACAGAATAAACGATCTCATGAGATCGTTTATTCTGTGATGTAGGGGAGTTTTAACACTGGCTCTTCCTTATTTAATACTTATTTAATACATTCATATAATAGAATCTCCGTGCTCTCCGAAGCTCCGTGCGGAGCTATTTACATCTGTGATAGAATCATTAATTTTTATCTGGTATATTTTGAACTGAATTGTAATTCGGGGCTCTTAAACCTATATGTTTTGTACGCATCGGTCGCGATTTTACCTAAATTTTATGTTCTATAAAATTATATACAGTATATATCGTAAGGTACTTAAGACTAACATTAATTTTATAATGTATTATTTTCAAGGCATAAAATTATTAATTGCTGTTTTATAAGAAATTTGGTGAAATCACGAGAGCTTTAACAACAAAGTTCTTAGTGTAATTTTTTGCAAAAAACACAAAGTAATTTGCCTCTCATTGCAATTATAATAAATAATTAATATAATAAAATTAATATACAGGCGTAAATAAAAATGCAATTAAGCTATTACTCAAGATTTTAATTTCTTTGAAAGATTTAAACACTAATTTGATTTATTACAAAAACCAAAACAGTCTATATTACTATATTTATTATACTTTATACATACAAAGATTTTAAACAGAAAATAATATTTTAACTTCTACTATAAATATAATAGTTCTTTACGTAACAAGTATATTATTGATTCCTATACAGAAGAATTACAAATATAGTAACAATAATATCATTAAAAAGGATTTCTAATTTTATTATTATATTTCATAATAATAATAAAATTAGTAAAAACATTCTAAAAATGTACGTACCCAGATACATAATTATTTTAATGTGTAATAAATAAATCAATTAAAAAATTTTAATGTAAAGAAATTTAAAATTATTAAGCCAAATTTAATTTATATGTCAACTAACAAAAAAAAAAACCAAACCATTATGGTATAATAAAATCTTTGTTTTTTTTGCTTTCAGAGCCAATAATTTATTGCTTGTGAATTAATGATGTTTGGATATGATTGCTACAGTATCTAATTTTTTGATTACCATGAAACTAAAGAGAGTGATTAAATACTTTGCGCGCGGTAGTAGAAAAAAACATTTTTTTGAAATATTACAATGTACGTATACAGTGCTTTTCTTTGAAGTCCCCCCCTCCATTTATTTTTTGAACCGGTCAAAAAGACTTACTGAACCGCCCTCGTATGTCACATTTCACGTTAAAGGTTATTGAAACTTTAGAAACTTCTTTAGAAACCAAAAAGTTAATCTTTAAATCCAAAATTCAAAAATTATAAATTATTTGTATATTATTATTAAAAACGTTAATAAAATCGCAACAGTGTATTTTTTTGGCTGTTACTTTTAGACAGGTCAAAACGGAGTCCACCGAGTCCATGTAATAAATATTCAATAAAACCTTTTAAATGAGGTAACACAAGATTTCTATTTAATGCATTTATTCAAGATGGCGCTTATGTGTTATTTTGACATTTAGAACTGTCGTTTTTATGTCAAAATAAAATAGTGACGCATTTATTTTCGTACACTGATTTTTACCTATTCAAATATCATAAAAATGTAAAACGTTAAAATAAAAAAAAAATACTTTTTTATTAGGCCGCCATTTTGAAACGAGTTAAGATATGGGTCTAATATTTCAGGGTTATAAAGTACTCATTGAGACCTTTAAAATGAGGTACCACACGACCCCCCTTTCTATTTAAAATTTTTTCTCAAGATGTCGCCCAGCCGCCATCTTGGAATTTACAACTACCTAGTTTACAGTGAAAAATAGTATCTATAGACCAATTTACTTATGCCAAGTTTCAAAAATTTTTTTTGACCCGTTCAAAAAATAAATGGGGGGGGGGACTTTTAAGAAAAGCACTGTATAACTATAATGTTTTATTTGATAGAAAGAATCCAAATTTTTCTATGTGGCTTCTTTAATTTTTGTTGTTTTTTCTCTTGATTTAACTTGTGATATTTTTCGATTTCCCATTTTATTTGCTTGTAAATATAATAATAGTTTTTAAGAACAACTTAATGAATTGTTCAATGTGTCGCGGACATAAATTAATAGCATGTATATCTATTTCATTTAAGAAGAACATATACATTGTTTTAAAAATGTTATTAGCCAACTTTAAATTGTCGAAGAGGTTAACAAATTTATTCATAAAACTTTGTGATAAAGTAAAAAACGTATCTGATGGACATTTTAAACTAGAAATATTGTTTATACACGCATAATCTTTATTAAGTAAAAACAATTCCTTATCATCGCTTATTTCTCTATCGCTTTTTAATAAACAATCTTCACAATTGTTTTCACACTTTACTTTTTTTTAAATCTTATTGGCGAAATATCCAGCCACGTAAACATTACTGCAGGTTCCTAAATTTATTTTATTACAATTATTCGTAGTAATATTAACATTATCGTTTACAAAAGTTGAAATTGTGCCTTTGATCTTAACGCAGTTACGAAAAGAAGAATATGAAGAAGTAATAACTACTTTGTTTAAGTTATCTTCTTCACATTCATTTAGTTCAATACAATCTAAATAATCTTGAATATCTTCTTTGCAATTTCCAGTTTCCAATGCATTTTGTAACCTTACATTAATATTGTATTGCAAAGAAATCCTAAATTGTTGAACCGAAGGTGTTGAATTGTATCCACACCTATTCCTTATTACTGAAAATAAGTTTTCAATAGAATCCTAATTTAAACGGCTAGTAAAAAGAAACTTACAATTAAATATATTTAATAAATATTCCCATAGCCTCAGAATAGACGTAAGCGTCCAAATAAATCCATTAATACAATGGATGTTGTTTTTTTATTTCCATTTTCACAAATTTCCATAGTCCTAAAGTATTCGAGACCAAATTTTAAATTATTTAATGGTATTGGGTTTTTAGTTGACAATGGTTTTTTATTAGGATTAGCATCTAATAATATATTGCTATTTAGCGAGTCAAAAATGTTATTGCTGGTTTGTAAAAAACTAGACGTATTATGAGCAGTATTGCTTTCCACAACGTGTAATTGAGCAGCTGACTTGACGGCAGCAGCAACAAAATTTGAAAAAAGTTGTGCTGCATATTTCACCCTCATTTTTTGAAATGTATTAGGATTTATGTGTGCATCAGTTAGCTTTATTAAAGTTCTCGTAGTATTACTTCTTCTATCAATTTCATACGTTTTTACTATATCAGACCAAGATACAAAACTTCCATTAATTTTAAATGTTAATTTTTGATTCATAAAGTTATTTCTTAATGATTTTAGCAAGTGGGGAACATCAAATATGGTAAAAATTTTTGAATTTTCAATATCTATAACAGGATTTGTTTTTGTTGCACCGAGATTCTTAAAGGCATTTCTGTTGTTTGGTCCTTGGTCACATACCAATGCAACTGGTATAAGAGTTAACTTGTTTAACGTTTTAATAACATATTTTATTATCTTTGATAAATTTGCACCTTTAATTGGTCCGCTAGAATTTTCCAATTTCCAAATATGCCTCTTACATAAAAAACTAGCGCAGTATTTGCAACAGAATTATTGCGACCTAGGAACCCCATATCTTCATAACCCTCTATATAGTCATGAAATTTATTATAGTCTAATTTAGCCTTTAATACAATGTCATCAAACAATACTACACACACGCGTTCTATTTTGCTCATTGTCTTTACTTTCATAAAAACTTTTTTTGTTAGTGCATTCTCAAGACCTGCTTTTAAATTATTTACTTTCAACCATGACTGAATGGTGCGCACTGACGGGAGGGAAAACAGTAAATTATTCCTTTAAAAATTTGTAGCAGCTAGGAGATTTATAATAAATGGAAAGAGCTAAATTTTTTTCACTTATTTTCCACAAGTTCCTTTTTCGTATTGGTAGCTGCATATTAATAAACGTTTTTAAACTAGGACTTTTATTTTTAAATATATTATCTAAAAGACTTTTATCTATAATTTTTTTTTAAGGCGAAAATTTTGCATTCTTTTAGCCCTTATTTGTTTTTTTAAAATATCTAATTTTAAATTTATTTTACGCAGCTTATTTCTAATAAACGATTCGGTTAATGGCGGGGTTGTTATTTCACTCACTACTTCTCTTCCTTGTCTTGTTGGACTTCTTATTTCACATTTTCTTTTTATTACGGATTCGGTGCATAAGCGCTTGGGGCTATAATTAAATAAATTTATATGGTCATTGTTATCATTGGCATCATCGTCGACTACTGGGCTTCTTTTTCTTAAATAAGTCTTGATATCGGGTGCTGAAAAAAAAACAATTCTAACTAAAAGCTAGTTGTAGAAGAATCACACAGTTCATAATGTTGTGGTCTGAAAATATTAATAAACTCTTGTGAATTAGATGAAGTTGGTCTATACACGCAAACAAAAATGAATGTTTCCCATAAGAAGACCCTATAAGCAACACCACACAAACGTCCAAAATATAAACAAGCTTTGTTATTTGTATATTACATATGTTTCTAAAATTTATAATAAAAATAATAACACTACGTTGCGCTTCCATAAAAGTACGACTGTTGTCTTGCCCTTAAATAGGCATATATTCGGCAGATGATTTCAAATAATTAATGAAGCCTATTATAGTACATTGGTTCTTTTCGATATGCTTAAGAAATTATTTCTAAAATGAGGCAGAAATTTGACAAAATGTTAATAAAAATAATTTCATTTTAATTTAATGCTAAGATAAATACGACAATTAGTTAATTCCATATTTAGGTTGTTATAAACTTTAAAGTAATATCAAATCACTATAGAGTCATAGTTATTTTTCGAAAAAATCCACATAAAGCCAAAAAAAAATATTACTCTAAATAATTTTCAATATTCTATACCAAACAAAAAGAAGTAAAAAAAATAAATTGTACAAATTATTTCCTCATACAAATCCTTATAGTGGTATTTTTCTTGGTACAATGCAATCACACGGTATCTAATTTATAGGGTTAATTTGTGATTTTATTTCATAAAAACATAGGTAGAATATATGGCTATTCCCTAGTTTCATTTTTAAATAACGTTTCCTGTTTATTCAAATAATTTGTGGTCATTCACTTTAAAAATAGTGATTTATTATAAGATGCATTGTGCGTTAAACATCCTCTTCATACTCCAAAAATTAAAAAAATAAATAATTAGGTTTTAAAATAAAATTTTAAGGTTTTGTGGTTTAAATTATAGTTATGTTATTTTGATATCGATTTAAAATATAATATAGAATGAAAATAAAAAGCTAAGTTAAAATAAATATAAATATTACTTACCATATGGCCGAATTTCAGATGGCACGTTCGAAATTGGAATTTCCAAACTGTTAGGGCTGCTATTTGAGTTAGTAGGCCATAAATTAACAGCTGGTTCTAAAATTTAAATTAATAGATGATAATATTTAAGTATAAGGAACAAAGATTAATGTCAGGTTTATACAAATTGCATTAATACAAAGTGTAAACTTTATTTATAATGTTTACAGCTAATAATGCCTAAATCATTTTCTTCTTTAGTGTTTTGATTTTCCAATAACAGAAACAAATTGAACATAAAAAGTATTAAAAAAATTGGCTTCTACATTATGCATAAACGTGTTTTTGTAGTTACATTACCTTAATTTTATGAGTTAAAAATTATGCAATAAGAATAAGTTTCAATATAAACCCGGCATAAATATATTAAATTAAAAAATATAAGTTTTCTTACCTTTCCATGAAACGGGTACAGCTGATTTCAAAAGTATTTTTCTTTTATTACTGTTAACGATATATTTTTTATCAAAATGTTTCTCACAAACAACTCTATTTTTTAATAGCATTTCGTCCATGAGGTATGTTTCAGGATTTCCAATATTTTCTAACCATTGATTATTGAAGTATCACTGGTTTCAAAATCGGAAATTTAAAGAAACTTATTATTGTTTTTATTTTTTCTTTTACTACTGCATCCACAATAAGCACACTCACATACTTTACTTAAATTTACCATTGTCTCAATTTTAAATTCAAGAAAAAAAATTATCTTTATAGTTTAAGGTAAGGTAAAAATTTAACCACGCAAAAACTCTTCGACAAGACACCTAAATAACATGTGCCTTTACCCAAATATCATGTGTCCTACCAAACTTCCTCTCCTGTTAATTTAAAAACGCGCCCATGTTTAGCCACTGTCAAGTGCACCTCACGTTTATTAAGCTTCATTTACACTAATGCCGCTATATTCACTCCGCACACTAGGTTAACCTAAAGAACAACTAACTAAATGAGATTTTAGTGATATTCAACGTTTACTCACCTTTATTTCTACTGATTTCTTACCTCAAATAATCTTAAACCATACTGCCGTCGTAAAAGAGAGTGCCGTATCTGCAAAATTTCTGTTTTGAGAAAACTTTTAAAATGCGTATTCCTCTATAATGGCGTGAATTATGTCCTAATGATTTCTAAAATATATTTTATTTGTTAATATTGTGAAAAATGAATAGAAATAATTTTAACATTCCTGAATTTTAACAGTAAGCTTAAAATGCACTTACGGCTTTTAAAGTTAATAAAGCAATATTTTTTAAGCCGCTCATTGTAACCAAAAAAGCTTAACTGCAAAACAAATTAGTTACGGTATTTAAAGGTACTATATTCTATAAAAACTAGAAATTATTTTAACTTCAAATCTTTACTTATAGTAAATATATATTTTTTTGCACCAATGAAATAAAATAATTTGTCTTTTATAAAGAAATGTACTATAACATAGAAAAAACACAGTCATTGTATAAACTTAACTCTTACAAATTTGCCAAACAAAAATAATAATCGTTTCTGATTACAAAAAACACAAAAACAAACATATTCATTCTAAGTTTTAATATGAATATTAACAATCAGCTTTATTCAAAAGTTTCAATGAGGTCATTGGACGAATCAGAAATTGGAATGTTCTCCCAAAATTTCAGTCTATTTTTGGGCATACAGAAGACAAATTTTGTAATATATTATCACGTTTTAACGTAGGTATCCCTCGATTTTTTGTGTATTTTTCAGGTTCTGGCATTTGCTGCCTATTCTTAGCCAAAGAAACTTTCAAAAATTTTATTCCTTTCTTTAAATTCCTCGTTCATAAAATGATCTTTGTATTTCAAGTGAAGACAGCCGCGTTTTGCAACTACTTCTAAAAGATCTGCTATATACATTCTGGGCCTCAATCTAAGTATTCAAAACTGCCTTTGAGGAATGATCTTTCCAATTAAAAAAATAATGAGAAAATCCATTGATTTTGTAATAACTTTTTCAAAGTTCGCTTTTGATACTGCAGTTTCAAAATCTCGAATGTCGTATGTTTTTTTTTGCTTTTTTAAGGAATTTTCAACCTGGTGGTGAAAATGGTCCGCAGATATGAAAGTGTGTCCAGATTCAAAATATTTTAAGATTATTCTTTCAGTTCTAACATGGTCTGAATTTATTAGGTACACTAGAAACGAAAACAACGCCCAGTTTATGTTTTGTCCACTGCAATTGTCAAGCCAGAGCACAATGTCATTCTGATTCCGATGGTACAGAAAAAACTGAAAATAGGCGCTGATTATTTCATCTTTTTTTCGGCCTGCTTCCTGCCATATTACTGCAAAAGGTTTTGGTCTAGAATTTTTTCCGATTGGCACAAAACTTTCATTAAAAGCAATAATTCGTTGAGTGAAAAGAACACTTTTGAACATGTCCAGCCTAGGGAACATTATCACTTTCTGTAAGTTTGCGGAAAAATATAATATTGTAGACTCGACGGAATTTTGAACATCATTTCTATACATCTGACGGGCACTATTGGGTTTTTTAATATGTTTGTCCCATTGTTGACAATTTTCGCAATCCAACAAATTTTCTTTTGAATGTGCTTCATTATGCAACTTATAGCATTCGCATATTTCACATTCCTCGTGGCCGAGATGTGCAAATGAAATATTTTTTTCTTTAACCACAACATTTCTATAAAGTTCATATGAACATTCAATAGTGGGATTATTTTCAACAAAGTCAGAGTGCATTTGTTTAACTGATATATCAGAGGGTAAGTATAATTTATTTGGGGCGTGTTCTCGCGTGTAGTGTGACACGCTTGGATGATATTTATGAATATGATCATATATGACTTGTCGATCAACTTTTTTGTGTTTTGGATGTAAGCCTCGTTTGCCTTTTTCTACTGACATAGCCGTGGAATTACACACTAGCTTTATAATTGTGTCATTATGACTGTTATACCCTAATGTTGACAAATAAAATGTTTTACATACTTGCAAAGAATCTCCTTTATCATCTTTCAGATAAAAGTTTATTGTTTTATTTCTCCTTGAGTTTTCTTTTAAGGTATTTGCCGTCCTTCTTATTACATCTATTTTTTTAGTAGTGTGAAGAATAAATAACCTTCTTGCTATCCATTCTTGATTCCAAAATTCTTCGTTAATAACCTCTCGTCTAGCCGTAGTTATTTTTGTGGGACATTTTCTTTTGCAAGTATCTTTGCAGGGTGGTCTAACTTTATGCTTCTCTTTATTTTTTTGCTTTTTTTTGCACATACTACATCTTTTGTTTCCCTTGCCTGCATCTATTTGCAGTTCTTCTTCATTTGTAGTTACATCTTCAGCTGTTTCAGTAACTTCCATATTTTCTACGTTGTTTCCATCACCGGTGTTTGCGTCTGATTGCAGTTCTTCTCCATTTGTTGCTAGATCTTTAGTTGTTTCAGTAAATACGTCATTCGGTTCAGTTATTGCTTGAGAGTCTTGGTTTTTATAGTTGGCTTCGGAATTTTTATCAGAAATAGAGTCAAGGTCAAACAACATATTTGCTGATTCAACTTCCGAGTTTGAAAATAATTCAATAGCTCCCAATAGGCTTGCATCGGTTAAGTCACATTTATCTTCTTTGACTATCTCAATAATAATTGGTATAACTTCCTCATCTTGAAAATTTGATGACTTGATTGGTGAGAGCCCGGGTGAGAGTAGGGCCGTAGCTTCCGGGTCACAGATACTTAAAAACAGCGCTGATGGAGACATCACATTTTGCTTTTCAACAATTGGCAAATTTGGCGGTACCGGTAATAATGTTTGAAATATCTGTGGCTTTGCTTCACTATCTGAATTAGCAGGCTCAATAGCGGATGATGCATCTTGAATTTGATTCATTTTTCCTGGCTCAATGTTAGGTCTATTATGCTTGACAATTGTCGTATTTGAAAATCTAACATTAGAATTACCAGAAAGTTCCACTTGGTTTTCATTTGCGAGGCGTAGGATCTTTTTAGTTCTCTGCATCTTTAAACGTCGCTATCTTTGGTAACTGAAAACAAAACAACAGCATTAACTAATAGCTACTTACTTTTCTAGCATCATAATATATTGTAGGGTGGTTCGTAATAAATGTGATTTAGAGTATTATATACGTACAATAATAGATATAGTGAATAATTTACACATGAAAAAAATGCAGCAAAAAAAGGGATTAGTGATGAATTCATTTCTAAATAGTAAATAATTCATATCTAAGCAGTTCTAATTAAAATTGATTAAAATTATCCTAAATAAAAACTAATCCCCTTTTTCGCTGCAATTTTTTCATTTGTAAATTATCCACTATATCTATGGCGCGAATAATAACTGGCGATTGTTTAAGTGAAAAAAAATGAGATTTGGCTAAATTTATATAATCCGAAAGTGACGATAGAAATATGTACTTACCGAGATACAGGACTTCGAAACTTTTTAAAATTCTTAAATATAAATAGTTAATATTTTTATTAAATAATTTTTTTTAATATCTGATATCTAAAAAGTTTAATATCTTATAAATGCACCCAAACCAAAAATTTTAATAAGTTGCATCAATGCCGAAATTTGAAAATATCTCGAAAACGATCATATGTAGCTGGTTTAAAATTGGGTTGGGTTGGTACCTTTAAAAAAAAAGTAGGAATGATAACAACTCATTAAACATATCAAAAAATCACTGCCAAAAAAGTTAGACCCAATTAAAAAGAAGAATATAGCGTACGTAGCGCCCTCTAAGTCTTACATGAAAATTTAGTCCAAATTATAATTTCCCACCTCAAAAAACGCCCAATAATTGTCAAATTTTGGGTAAAAATTGAATTTTGTGTTAATTTTATGTTAAAAATTCGGATAATACCGGACGTTCCTATAAAAAAAATTCCTACAGGCCTTCTTTACGAAGATACAGCCTCCTAAAAGACGCTGCTGGAAATTGGTTTTTCATAAATTACTTTTAAACTACCCGGTAGAATTTAATAAAAATCTTAGGTGATGAACAGTATTAGGGACCTCTTAAAATGACATCCTTAAAATACATTTACCTTGTTTACTTTACAAGGGGCGGACTAGGTTGTACCCTTTAATGCGTATATTTTTAACACCCTGTATGTTAAAGTCTAAAAAAAATAAATTTGGATACCTTGAACCCTAGGTTAAAAAAAAAGGTCATTCTTGGTCATTATCGATAAAATGAACCGTTTTGGAGGAAAAAAATAATAAACGAGCCAATGTTTTTTTTTTATTTTTTTTAAATGAGATAAGTACGCTAAAATAATAAATGTTCTTAAAAATACAGTGGTTTCCTAAAAAATACTTTTTTATTTATACGTATTATTAAGGTTTTTAGACAAGAGCAATCATTAAATTGACTTTTATGGTATTCTTCATAATATTGAGAGAAAATTTATTCTAACAGCAAGAGCTTTCAGTCAAATGATTTACCCTAAAAGTCGCATTGATCATTGATGCTTTGAATCTATTATTAATACTCTTAATTTTTTTTTCTATATATTTTAGCAATAATTTCTGTATATAATCAATTCGTTCAAGATTGTTCGGTTTATCATCGGTGACTTTAGTTTTTCTCTTTAATTAGTAATTCCATTGTATATTAAGCACTTAAGATAATAAAAATTTTGCATGTCTATTTGAGTAATTATTTATATTTTGCGGTGTAGATAATATATCACCTAAACCCAAATCATAACAATTACTGTTTACTTAAAAAAAACTACGTGTTCTAAATTTTGCTTAAAAAAATAGATAATAGGTAGATAGTACATATTATAGGGTGTCCCATAATTAAAAACAGAGTAGTGAAAAACATTTCCTAATTTGCTTACCTACTATGTAATTTAAAAAAATGTATCGAACATATTACTAGTAAGCTACATAGTAGCAAATGTTATTTTTTTTTTAGTACCCGTTATTCTTTAAAGTTTGCATTTTAATCCTCGAAATTAAATCGAGTTAGTTTTTATTCAATTACCTTTTGTAAATGTTCAATTCATGACTTTATCGACTGCAAAACTTCTTGCAATTGCAAACATTAAATTTCATTGTTAAGAAACACCTTTTTAGGATCAATTTGAAGGAAAACCGAATAAATTTATTATATAGAGTTAACCAAGTATTCGGATAATATTTTTTTTTTATTAAAAAAAAAACGATAGTTTTTAGACACATATTACTTTTAATTTAGTTAAAACAAAAATATTTTTCGACATAAAAAAAACAACAAAATTTAAAGAACGCAGAACGAATAATACATATAATTTTTAAAAGAAAATCCAACAAAAAAAAGATAATTAAAAGTTTCCTCTCTTTAGGGATTTCAGACCTGCAAATTGATCTATAATACTTTCCTTAGGTGTTTTACTAACGATATCGTGCTCTATTTCTAATAAAGAAAGAACTAAAGAATTTTCTTTATTGAGCTTTAACCTTTTAGACGGCAGAAAAGAATTTTTCTCTACTACAGTTTGTAACTGCTTCTGATAAAAACATCCTCAAAGATATATCAATATAAAGTCCAGTTCAGAGATCTATCAGAATCTTTGATGTGCCGCGTATAGTCCGTGTGCCGCTGTTGCTTGTATTGTCACATTGCATGCATGTTTAAATCGCAAAATTTTATGTGGAAAGAGCCATAAAGTAATATTCTAAGCGATATTTAATCATTCTATTAAATAAATATATATTTTAAAGAATTTATACATTTGATTCGTAAAATTTGACTACATACGCCCACGTACTATTTTGTTAGACGTCTGATCTCAGTCACAGCCACTCAAGCATGAAAAGCTGCACAGGTCTGGCCTTGAAGTTTATTTGTATTTAAAATTTTATTATTCGGGATTAGTTTTATTAAGTTAGAAATTCAGGATATTTGATAGCAAGATAAAATTTAATTTAACTATAAGATTTAAGTACGTAAAATCAGCTTAACCAAAAATTTTAATTTAATAATTTTAGCCAAATATTAAGATTGTAAAATTACCTATAATAATTACCTCATTTAAATTTAAAAGTGATTAATAAAAAGTACAAAAGAAGTTAAAAGTCAAAAAATTATCTTCTGGTAGGGTAGGGTGGGGCTAGTTGAGCCGCCTTTGGAAAAATGAAGGATCATGTTGTTAATATTTAATATAAATAATTAAACATTCTAGGGATTATTAATGTATATATTTGTTTTTAAAAAGCAATTAATAAGTTTGACGAAATATTGTTTTATTTAGGTAAAAATGACTGCAATATGGTTGGGTACAGTTGACTCAACTTACCCCACATATGGGGCAACTTAAACCTGTGGGAGAGTACACGCAATGAAACGACTCATTCACTAGTTAAAAAATGGATTTATTTGAAAGACAAGTTGAGAGAAAACTTACAAACGGCGACAACTTAAATAAAAAAGTAAAAACGCTTAACGGGAGAAAACTAAACACGCTCTTCTAACCTACAGAAAAAATGGATGGTGCAACGTCTGCCGTGAACACAAAAATAAAGTAAGCGTACGTGCACAACGTTGTCAAATTAAATTGTTGTTACATACTCTGCAAGATGTTGCTACACATGAACACCCCCTCTCAATTCAACCTTCATCCTAATATACATTCTACTTAAACATAAAACATTTTGACACAACCTTAAAAGTTAACTAAATTAAAAAAAAAATTACTTTGTCAAACACAAAATTCATTTAATTTCGACAAGGCTCAACTGGCTCCTTAAATACTTAAATCTAACAGATGGTAATCCTTTAGTAAACAAATCTGCCACTTGCTCATTTGTCGAAATATAATTTAACAAAACTTTACCAGAGCTTACAAGAGTTATGTGATGCAACCAGGCCAAGAACCTCAGTTGACCCCATACATAATTATTATTATTACAAATATTCCTGAATTAACAAAATAAGCATTTTAATATTATTAGGCTCCATAAAAATTGCATTATATAAAATCACTCATCTATTAATTTTCGACGAATAAAGTTGTAGTTAATCGATGGTCAAATTTGTGTAGAATTTATTTTGAATTAAATTTATTCCTTTTTTAAAAAGTAGATGTTCAGACAAACAAAGAACGATTATATTTTTGAAAAATGATCCATCTGAAAAAGATCTCTGTGACATTATTAAAGAACATTTTATACCCAAAACTACATACTGCCTACATTTCATAAATAAATCTCTTGAACCACTTATAATCAGAGTTTTTCAAAAATACTTTAAAAATAATTCGTTTCACCTTTACATATCCAATACCCTACTAGAAGACATAACAGACGTAGAAGACCAACAATTAAAGATTAAATATTATCATGAGACCAAAACTTCCCACCGAGGTATTCAAGAAAATATTATATCACTTAAGAAAAACTTCTACTGGTCAAATTTAGAAAATGACGTCAAAATGTATGTTAACCTCTGCGAAATTTGCCAAAAAACTAAATACGAAAGACATCCTATCAAAATCGTTTTTAAACCCACCCCTATTGGTCACGAACCTTTCGATCACATCTATATAGATATCTATAAAACACATAATACGTCCTTTCTAACCGTAATTGACAGCTTTTCTAAATTAGGACAAGCATACCCTCTTTTAACACCCACAGGAATCGAAGTAGCTAACAAACTTATTACCTATTTTAATCATTATGGCCTTCCCCGAAAAATTACTACAGATAATGGCACATCCTTTAAAAACGAAATAATTCAAAACCTCTGTTCTTTACATAACATTGAAATTCATTATTGTACCCCTCACAACCCCAACTCAAATAGTCCAATTGAACGTCTTCACTCCACTTTAAATGAAATTATTCTTACCCTTAAGCACCAAAAGCCAAAAGAAAATATAATAATTCTAATGAATTATGCCATTCTTTCCTATAATAACTGTACACATAGTGCATCCCAATATACCCCTTTTCAAATTGTCAGAGGCAAATTAGACTATAAAAACCCTCTAGAGCTCTCAAACGAACAAAATCTTTCCCAATACATGCAAGAGCATGCAGAGAATATTAAAATAATTAATCATGAACTTTATGAAAAATTAACAGACCAACGACAATCTTCTTTAGATAAAGTAAATAAAGACCGAAATGTAGTAGACATCGACCCTAACAAACCACTTTTTGCGAAAACGTTTCCACAGAAATCAAAAGTTAAAGAATCAGATAAATAAAAAAAGTAACCAAACCTGTTACACAAAAAACTAACGCCATAGCCACCCAAAATAGACGAATACATAAAAACTTATTAAAACCACAACGTAACCTTGTTTCAGATGAGACAAATCATCCCATTCCTGCTCCTCCTACCCATAGCTACGAACTTAGAAGTAAAAAGAATTAGAAATCGCATATTACCAATGGCCATAGGAAAAACCTATATCAGCTATATCAGCTACGAAATCCACTTTTCACATAAACCTCACAGAAATCGAAATTCCCCTATATAACATAAAAAACATACTAACTTCAAATCAAAAGGAAAGCTTCTCAATTCTTACATCCTATAAATTTAATCAAACCTATGAATATTTTCAGACAATTTTAAGAAATACTAAGATTTTTCACAAACCTAATCGATCAAAAAGAGGATTACTTAACGTAGTAGGTAACGCTGAAAAATGGCTCTTCGGTACCCTTGACTCAGACGATGAAACCCGCTATAATAACTATTTCGATATGGTAACAAAAAATCAAGAAATTCTAAATAACAACTTTAATAAAGAACAATCAATTCTATCCTCTATCACACAAGAATTTACTAAAAATTTAGAAAAAATAAATACCAATCAAGCAATTATATTAGAAAAACTAAATTTACTTGAGAAAAATCAGTTAGATTTATCTAATGCCCTATATATGTCTTTAATATTAGACAATATAATGTTGCAATTAAACACTTTAAATTCCGTAATAAATAACATCGAAAACGCAATCTCATTCGCTCATGTAAATAAAATGCACAACTCTATACTCAATCCTAACCAACTTTTAAATTTAATAGAAAATATAAAAACAATATATGGTCCAAACCGAATATCTGAATTTAAAGAATTAGTAAACTTCTATAACTATTTATCTGTTCAAGTAATTATCAAAAATAGCTCAATTTTATTTTCAATACACACCCCAATTGTCTTTCCCAACCAATATATACTTTACAAACTCTACCCAATACCCATTGGAAACAAAACCATTCTCCCTTCCAATCCTTATATACACTCACTCACAAACGATAACAACTGGACCACAGAAGAAGAATGCCCGCAGCTAGAAGACGTTTTCATCTGCAAGCAAACCACCCTCTCAAAAGACGAATATTGCCTCTTCCAACTGCTAACAACGTCAACCAATATATGTCCGTTAACCAATGTTAATTACTAAAAAAGTACCATTCAACGCCTAAATGGTAACGAAATTTTGGTCCTTCCTGTGCAGATGACAATCGCCCGAGACGAAAGGAAAACGGAATTCCAATATGTGTTAGAATTGCCAAAGTTTTCGTATGTCCAAAGCAGCAACAACAATTCCAAATTAACCCTCGAGGAAATAAACTTGGTTGAACTGAAGACAGCGCAGAAAATATTGTCGACAATCCAGTTACACCCTCTAGAGGTGCCCGAAAATTCCACGTACCCGTGGATTGCTTCAATCTCATCCATTGCCGCCCTCATATGCGGAATCCTGCTGTATATTGGATGGAAGAAATGGAAAAAGCCTGTTTCATCCCATAGAAGCCACCACTACGAGAACGACCCCTTCGACGGCCCTTCACAAGAGAGTCGAAAAAACGAGCAGCCATTGCAGCCCTTATTTTCCGAACTTAAGGAGGGAGGAGTTATGTGATGCAACCAGGCCAAGAACTTCAGTTGACCCCATACATAATTATTATTATTACAAATATTCCTGAATTAACAAAATAAGCATTTTAATATTATTAGGCTCCATAAAAATTGCATTATATAAAATCACTCATCTATTAATTTTCGACGAATAAAGTTGTAGTTAATCGATGGTCAAATTTGTGTAGAATTTATTTTGAATTAAATTTATTCCTTTTTTAAAAAGTAGATGTTCAATAATAATTCCATCACTCAAGTTCCCTAACAAAATTATGCTTAACATCTAAATGCTTTGACCTTTTTGTTTCGAGTGTTGACGCAATTCTAATACACGATTGATTGTCTTCATACACTTTAACAGGTGCAACATCCTTATCAAGTAGTTCACTAAGAAGTTGAGTTATAAATAACACTTCTGATAAACACTGTGATAGATCTACATACTCAGCCTCTGCACTTGATAATGAAACAGTATTTTGTTTCTTAGATTTTCAAAATACTAAGTTTTGAAATAGCTTTACAATAAATCCTGAAATACTCTTTCGATCACTAGTATCATTCGCAATGTCCGCATCAACAAAAGCAACTAATTCACCACTAGAATTACTTACATTAATCTTAAACTGTAAAACATAATTTTTAGTACCTTTCAGATACCTTAGCACCCTTTTCAACTCTTTCCAGTGCTCTAGGAGTATTATAGCTCTATTATAGGAGTTCTAAAATTTACTAAAATATGTAATCGCATAACATATATCGGGACGACTACCTAGCATAAGGTACATCAAACTACCGATTATCTGTCTATATGGAAACTTTGAAATGTCAATGTTCTTGCTCTGCTTATTAACACTGTTACTTCGAGTACTTAAATCTAAATTTAACTTAGGCTGCACTGGAATGTCACTTTCCTTACACTGAGACATGTTAAATTTGACCAAAATTAGATCTGATGTATCATTATACCCTTACTGTTTTTAATAATGTTCAAGCCCAAACATTTTAAACAAGAATTATTTGTCAAATCAGTCATTTTAGTTTAGTCTTTAGATCAGTCAAATTTGATAAAAAATTAGAAACTAGTGTCAAATCATCAACATGAATTAATAAAGACATATTGTTTTTAAAAAATAAACATGGATCTGCCTGTCACCTAACTAAACCTAATTCGCACAAGTAACTATTAGGCCTATCATACCAACATTTTGGTGATTGTCTTAGTCCATAGAGAGACCTAAACAGTTTACACACACTTTTATCTACATTTGGTAAGTTTAACCCTTTTGGGATGTACATATAAACCGGTTGTTTTAATAACCCATTTAAAAAAGCGCATTTCACATCCATCTGATGTATATGCATGTTTTGCTCAACACTTAAACTAACTAAAATTCGAATAGTCATCATCCGTGCCACGGGTGCGTAGACCTCTTCTTCTAAGTCTGACTGCTGGAAGCCTCTGGCTACTAGCCTGGCTTTTTTCACCTTTTGCCCATTTACCTCTTTTTCCTTGAAAATCCACTTTGAGTCTACTATCTCTTCATTCTGTGGAAAAGGCACAATTTCCCAAGTGTTGTTCCTTTCCAGAGATGATAGCTCATCCTTTATAGCATCCTGCCACTCTTTGTCCCTTGAAATAGCATTCTCATAGGTCTCTGGAATGTCATTGTTGCCAAAAGTACCTGCTGACAAGGCTGCAACTATATTCGACTCAGAATCTAAGTCAAGTTCATAGTCCTCGTACCTTTTTGGCATCTTGACCCTCCTAGAGCTCTTCCTTCACCTTCCAGCTTGTCCACTGGCACCCTGAATGTTGTCATTTTCGGTACTTTCTTCGGTCTCATTTGGGGTATCATAGTCACTGTCATTTTCTTCTCTTTCGCTTTCTTGTTTTTTTACTTCTATGACTGTCTTCTCCTCTCCTTCCTCTATCCTTGAAAATTACTTCGCTGGCTTAGACACCCTCTCTTGCTCATCAAACACAACATTTCTGGCTGCAACAACTTTTTCCTCTTGCAAATCCCATAAGAGATAGCCATTACTTGTGTACCCAACAAATAGCATCTGCTTGCTCCTTGGATCCAATTTGTTATTTGCCCTTTGTTGTGGAGGTATGTGCATGTATGCGACACAGCCAAAAACTTTTATTTTTCTCAGATCAGGTTTCTCTGAATTCCACAATTCAGCAGGGGTTTTTCCAGGGGATATGACGCTACTTTCTGTTCTGTTCATCAAATAGGCGGATATGGCTACTGCAAAACTCCAAAAATCCTTGAGCAGATTCGCATCAAAGATTAAACATCTTGACTTCTCCATAATACTGCGGTTGAGACGCTCAGCAACGCCGTTCTGTTGTGGAGTATAGCTGATTGTATACTGAACTTCAATCCCTTTTTGTGGACAAAAATTCTTAAATTGATGTGCCGTGTATTCCTCCCCTTATCACAACTTAACTTAACAATACAAGACTTAAATTTGTTTTCGACAAAATGTACATACTCTCTGAATTTGTCAAAAACTTCACTATTATTTTCTAGAAAGTATATGTATAACCGTAAAGTGCGTAATATGGTCAACAAAAGTGAGAAAATACTTCTTACCAGTCTTGGAAACAGGAGAGATCGGCCCACACACATCTGTAGAAACAACATCCAAAACCCCCTTTGCTTTCCTTGATTCGTCCAAAGGTTTATATGGTGCCTGAGTCTGCTTGGCCTTCAAACAGGTTTCACACAATTTGGAGCTTGGATACTTGGCACAAGGACCCATTCTACGATGCCACAAGTCCTGTTCAGTCTTAACATCACTACACACATTCACCATCTTAGAACATTGAAAGGCCTTTCAATGTTCTAAGTTCACCATAGTGTCAACATTTACTGCTAACTGGGGTGCGATACCTAGAATATACAAATTACCAAATAGTTCTCCTCTTGTAACTGTAACTGAGTTTTTAACAATTTTTACTTGTCCCTTTTCAAAAATCACCTGAAACCCTTTCTGTTCCAAACAATACATTTTCCAACTTTACACTTTTACCATCAGTTGTTACTCTTTTAATAGTGCCCTGTTTCCTTGCCTCTAGTATTTCGCCCTTCTTAGCCACTTTATCACGTATCTTATCACGTATTTTATAATTAAAATGTGGTTAATTAACGAATAAGATTTTGTTTAAATCACATATGTATTGCTTTTCTTTTAATTGCACATCATACAGGGCAATTATTTTATCTCAAAATGTTCCTATAAGATGAGTGGATCTAGTTTGCAAATTTTCAGCTAAGTTAACTGATGTAGACCAGTTATCCGACACAAGTGTTCTTCCTTCATCTAATAAGGGTTCAATCATTTCCATAACTATCTTTTCCGCAACCGGTTGTTCATTAATTTTTTCTTTGCCGCAATATATTTTTACCTTATATGTATAACCCCCCGGCAAACAAATTTTAAAAAGTTTTATTCCAAACTTGTGACGCTTTCCTTTTATGTATTGTCAAAAGGACAGCTTGCCTCTAAACGGAATCATCGTCTCATCAATCCAGACACACGACTCCGGAACCATATACAACGATAAAAATTAGCGTTCATTTTATCAACAAGACTTTGAACCTTGTGAAGTCTGTCATTTTCAGGACAGTCGTCATTGTTTGCTAAGTGAAACATTCGTAAAAGTAATTCAAATCGATTTCGGGGCATATAATTGGAAATTTCACTTTTATATGATGGACTTCTGCGCCAGTAATCAGGTAATGATGGCTTTGAATCGAGTTCCATCCAAATAAGAAACGCTTTGAATGTACAAATTTCATTGTAATTAGTGCCTTCCCATGAATTTAGACGTGAATCTTTCGTAACTTCACTTCACTAGCAACTTCACAAGAAAGCTAGGGAATTTTGTAAAAATTCTAACTTCAAATTTTGTTGGGTGAAAGAAATGAAAGTTTTCATAAAGAGGGACGAGAATAGCAAAGCCATTAATATTATTAATGAGCACACTCTGTCTTCCTTGCTAGCATCACTATAAACCATATCTTCTAATTAGTACTTTTGTAATTTCTTGTGCCAACTTACAACTTTTCTTTTTTTTAATGACTTCGTCTCAGCAATTTTTTATTTACTACCAAAACACCAGAGGCCTTAGGACAAAGACAGTAGACTTTTATCAGTCTGCCTGCACCTGTCTATATGACTGTATCTCAATAACCGAGTCTTGGTTAAATCCCAACGTTCTGGACTCGGAGCTGTTTCCTGACAACTATAATGTTTTTAGACTTGATAGGAACGCTAACATTAGTGGCAAAAGTGATGGTGGCGATGTCTTATTGGCGATTCGTGACGTATACCACACGGAACTTGTCTCTAACACAATAATCGAAGACATATGGGTGAGCGTTACTATAGAGGGGGGCAGAAAATTATTTTTATGCACTGTTTATATTCCACCTCATGCGGCAGTAAATAACTATCTAAACTTTTTGTCTAAACTAGAAAATATTATAAGCACTAATATTAATAGTTATTTTTTAATAATGGGTGACTTTAATCTACCTAATTTAATATGGTCACAAAAACCGAATGTTAAGGATTTATTGCCTATCAACGCCACTGATCCTTGCAGCAAAGCATTTTCTGATGCTTTTTACTTTAATAATCTAAAGCAATTTAATCACGTCTTCAATGCTCGTGATAAAATTCTGGATCTTATTATTTCTAATTCTACAAAAGTTATTATAAATAAAAGTATGAATCCATTTGTGCCTGGAGATAGCCATCACATGTCTTTGGATATAAATGTTAATTTAATATCGGAGAAAAACATTATTAGTAATTCATATACCAAGTTAAAATTTAATAATGCCAATTACGACACTATCAATGAAATTATTAATTCTACTCATTGGGACAAATTATTTTTATCTAAAGATGTAAATATTAACATTGCATGTTTTTATACTGTTTTAGATAACATTGTTATTAACCACATCCCTAGAATTAAGATCAATAAGGGACAATACCCTCTATGGTTTTCCAAACACACAATCTATCTAATTAAAAATAAACAAAAGGCACATAAAATGTGGAAACTGTACCGAAGACAATCTGATTACGACAACTTTTCAAATTTACGCAAAACAGTAAAGATTAATATATGCAATGATTACAAAGATTATATTTATAAAACAGAAATAAACATTGTCAAAGACGTTAAATATTTCTGGTCATTTTTTCACAACAAAAAAAACACTAAAAGCTTACCAATAAAAATGAAATTTAATGATCAGGAAGCTTCGAATTGTGTTGACATTAGTGAACTCTTTTCTAAGTATTTTAGTGGAGTATTTGAACCTTCTGATACACCAACTTTAATTGAGCCTAGTCAATGTCAAGAATGTTTTTTAGTTAACAATATTGATATAAATGACATTAAATCCGCACTTATATCTATGGATCCTAAAAAGGGACCTGGTCCAGACGGTTTTCCTTCATTTTTTTTGAAGTCTTGTCCTAGCTTGTGCGAGCCTTTGCATATTTTGTATAATCAATCTTTATCCAGCGGCATTTGTCCTAATATTTGGAAAACAGCTCAAATTGTGCCAGTATTTAAATCTGGAGAAAAAACTTATGTACGGAATTACAGGCCTATTTCCCTACTTAGTCACTTTGGTAAACTTTTTGAATCTTTGTTGTTAAAACAATTATTCTTTAAGGTCAAAGAAGCTATTGATGTTAACCAACATGGCTTTTTCCAAAATAGATCGGTAATAACCAACTTAATACCATTTATTCAGAGTATAAACGAAAGTATGGATAGTGGTCTGGAAACTTGTGCCGTGTACACTGACTTTTCCAAGGCTTTTGATAAGGTACATCATCCTACACTTTTCGTGAAGTTGGAGAATTTCGGTGTGCACGGGGCCCTGCTCAAACTCATTAAAAGTTATCTAACAAATCGCTCTCAGTACGTTGTCGTAAATGGAGTAAAGTCTTCTTGTACAACCGTAACTTCAGGAGTACCGCAAGGTTCTCATTTGGGACCGATTTTGTTCTCAATTTTTTTAAATGACATTGGTCAATGTTTCTCTACCTGTAGATATCTTGCATATGCAGATGACCTAAAAATCTTTACAACAATCAAGAAGGTATCAGATTTTCGTGCCCTGCAATCTGATCTTGCAAATTTTGAATAGGTACTGTACCTTAAATAAATTATTTGTTAATCCAGAAAAATGTCATTCTATACTTTTTAGCAGAAAACTATCTCAGACACAAAACAAATGTGATGTCTATCTCGGGGGCACTATCCTGAAGTATGTGGAGTTTATTAAGGATTTAGGTGTGACGTTGGATTCCAGACTGCTCTTCGACGTTCATATAGAAAACATTGTTCAGAAAGCTCTAAAAAATCTAGATTTTATAACTCGAATTACAAAGGGTTTTAGTAATCAATCATCATTAATATTATTATATAATGCGTTCGTTAAACCTACTATAGAATATGCGACAGTGGCTTGGAATCCGATGTATCACAAATATATTGACCAAATTGAAAGAGTTCAACGAAAGTTTGTAAATATAGTAAATTTTCGCTTTAATAGACAGAGACATTTTTTTACTTACTATGATAACTTAAAATTTTATGGTATGAAGCCCTTAGAGAGTCGTAGAAACAATTTTGATTTAATATTGATTTATAAAATTATTAATAATTTAATAGACTGCCCTTTCTGTCTGGAAAATTTACATATCAACGTTAATCCTTATATTTTGCGTAATAGATCGACCTTTAGCATCTCAAGATATTCTTCAAACTATTTGTCTAACTCTCCATTGTTCAGATGCGCCCGTAGTTTTAATAATTTTCAAGAAACTAATTTGAATGATGATATATTTTTCTCCAGTACGGCTTCATTTAAGCGATACTTAAAAAATTCTACCTAATTTCGTAAATAACGATAAATATTGTCCTTTTTTTCCCTATTGTCATTATTCATATGTATATATGCTTCTTTATTGTTTATAAGAGTTACTATTAAATAAGTTAGTTTGGTTTATATTGCTTGGTGTATTTGTTAGGTTTGGTGAAAATGTAATGTTTGGCAAAGCGCTTACTTGTATTTAAATTCATAAGATACTTTGTGCTTTCCTGTTATTGGATTGCTTAGTCTATCTGTAGGAGAGCCTTGTACTTAAATAAATAAATAAATAAATAAATAAGTAATCGTTTTGTTTATTATTCCGCTAAGAATTTACGCATGGCCAGTGACTAGACATTAGTAGAAATATCGTAATGCTAGGCCTTGTGTACCATATGTGGACACGGCATTTTTTACACAAAAAATAAAAAAACACATTTTGTTTCATGATTTTTACTTAAAACAAATAGAAATAAAGTATTTGAGACAAAAAAAAATATTTTGGCCAACGAGACCCGGTACATTTTCTTTCTCAAAATCAGCATGGCAGTTAAAGTGTTGAATCATTCTGGATGATCGGTCCCAAAAAAATATTGAATTCATTGATAACCTTATTTTATTTGTTGACAATAAAACTTTGTTGCAATATCACCACCCACTTAAATCGCCTGTTATGCAAGATCTAGGAAAGAAGATGAACGACTTGTATGTCATTTTTTTAAATTTTAATAATGTGAAGTGGATATCATACATTGAGTCGACTTGTCCAGTAATATCTTTTTATCTTGCACTATTTCATTCTTTTCTATTAGTTTCTAGCATATATGAAGCATATTTATATAATGAAAATAATATTTATGTCAGTTGGAACCTTGAATTTTAATAATTATATATATATTATAGATAATAATTCACTTAAACCCAAATCATAACAATTATTGTTTCTGTTTCAAAAAAAAAATTACGTGTTCTAAATTTTACATACAAAAAATAATCACATAAATGTATATGTACAGGGTGACCCACGATAAAAACCTATTTTTTAATACATTTATCGGGAAAATAAGGCACTTTATTGAAGTCAAACCAATTTTCCTACATGCAGTACACCTACTATGTAAAATAAGTTTTATGGCGAACGTGCCAGAATAGATATTAGTGAGTGTGTTTAAAAATGTTTAATGAACCATTATCCTTACCAAGACGGGACGCTTTAACCCTCGAAAGCAGGTTCAGTTAGTTTAAATTCTATTGTCGCATGAAATAGTTCAATTATGATTTTAACAATTGGAACAATTTTGAATTCAGTTTTACTTTTAGGAAATAACATATTTGGGAAATATTTGCCGAAAAGCAGAACAACTGTAAGTATCTATATAGAGTTTACAAAAAATTTAGCAGAGATTTTTTTGAATTTAGGAAGATTCATTAATAAACAACAAAGATCTTTTAAGAAGAAGAAAACTCATAGCTGAACAATGTTTCCTTAACAAAGAGTTTTCAACGAAAGAAAACCTTTTTCTCTCGAAATTCCGACGATAATTTTATATTGAATAAACTTAGCAATAAGTGAGATCTTACTTATTTTTTAGTACATTAGGACCTAATTGGTCTTGATCTTTTTATGGATCGTGATATTGACCGATAAAGATCCATCAATAAATCGTCGGGTTACAAGTAAGTCAAAAAATGAACTTTTGAGTAATTTCGTTGCAAAGTTTTTAGTTTTACATTTTTTTAAAATATTTACATGTCTTAAATGAAATTTGGTTTTTTAAAAAATTTAATTTTTTTTTGCATGTATATGGAGTAATAAAGACTTAATAAACAGATTAATTAAACTTTTTAAAATACATTTATTTGAGGTTATTAATAAACAATACATTGACTTAGTGTATTTTGCATGTAAGGGTTGACTTAGTGTTTTTTACTTGTATTTTTTTTTAAATAATAGACTTATTGTACTTCTTTTAACTTTTATTTTAGCAAAATGAATACCTAAAATTAACACTTTACATGGGAAGATAAGCACTAGTGTTAGTATGGTATTAAAAACAAACTTTAAGTCAAAAACTCTAAAACTATTTTATACATTAAACTATCTAATCTATGTTTTGGTCTTCTTGGTCAGTATTATTTTCAGCTGGTTCGGCTGTTACATCTAAAACCGAAGATGAACAAGTAGTGGAGCGAAATAGGCCATGAATTGTTTCAAAAAAATTTTTTGCCATACAACCAGATAAAATGTCTATATTATTATAAAGTATATTAGTGAGCATTCGAAATGACGTTTTACGATATTTTTTCGTGGTCGAGAGACTTTTTATTTAGAAAAATAACATAAATTTGGGTAAATTCGAAAAATACATATTTTCAGCTTACACGCATAATATCTCTAAAACAAACAAAGCTAGGAGATAAATTTTTTCACCAAAATAAAGCTCATTTATTACACTTTCTAACAGATGTATAGATTGTCAAACCGTGTTTTGCTTTATGGGTCTTTCTTAAAAAGAGGGACAATTTCATAAACTTAAAAAAAGAAATAAAAATTTGGAATTTCATTTGTATATTAACAAAACTAATCTGTTTTAACTTAATAATACCAAATATAAAGTGGCCATAAATTAAATAAAACTAATTCAGGTTTATAAAAAAAATGAAAAAAACACTGTCCATGGAGATGATAACACTTACCATGGAGTTGTTCACATAACTAAAAACCTAATTTGTTTAACATATTAATAAAATTATATTCTAAGAAATATACCAAATGGATAAGTAAGCATTTAAACAAATAATTTATTTTGTATTGTATGACTGGCTTGCAATACCTATCCCAAAATCTATGTTGTCAGTGTATGGATATCTATATAATATACAGTGCGAACGTAAAGGTTGGAATAAATTCATTTAAAATTCAGGGGTATGTTCAAAAAAAAAAAACGCTCGGACATGTCGATTTTTATTTTTAACTGCGGGTTTTCTTACTATAATTTTATGTATACAGGGTGGCCCAAAAATAAGTTACGGTCATCAACGTAATTTTTTTAAATGTAAACACCTATTTTTTATTTTAGATTTAGGTTCTACATCAAATTCTAAGTACATTTCATGTACCATGTCCTATACCTAAACTCGACCGTTGACGATTGAACACAATAAAAGGCTATTTTTGGAAGAGTTATTTATATCAAGCAAGAATACATAAAAATATTTTAATTAATTTATTAAGTGTTGAAAATGGCTGCCACGAACCTCTTGGCAATATCCCAGTCGATGCTGAAATTCTTGTAAAACGTTATCGATAACAGAAGGTTCTATCAATCTTATTTCTTCCGTTATTCTAATTTTTAAGTCTTCAATGTTGTTTGGCCGATTAACATAAACTTTGGACTTAAGATACCCCCACAAAAAAAAAATCTAAAGGAGTCAGATCCGGCGATCTGGCCGGCCATTCAATTGCACCCCTCCGACCAATCCAACGTTCAGGGAAAACGGTATCCAGGTACTGGCGCACGGGACGAGTGTAATGGGCTGGAGCTCCATCTTGCTGATACCATAAGGAATTATCTAATATATCCGGGTCTTCTGGATCGGGGTATAAAGTGGCAAGGCATGGAACCAAGTCATTTTCTAAAAACTCTAAATACCTCTCACCATTCAAGTATCCTTCAAAGAAAAAGGGCCCTATAACCCTGTTTTCAATCACCCCCGCCCAAACATTTACTTTTTGAGGGACTTGGCTGTGGCACTCCATCATCCAGTGCGGATTTTCAGTAGCCCAATATCGGCAGTTTTGCCGGTTTACACTACCATGAAGACAAAACGTTGCCTCATCAGAAAATACAATTTTTTTTGAAAATTGTGGATTAGCATGGCACAAGTCCATAAGTCTCTCACAAAATTCTAAACGCCTATCTGGGTCATCTTCATTTAGTTCATGAATCAATTGAACTTTGTAAGGGTGCCATTTATTTATACCTAAATACTTAACGACGGATGTCTGGGATATCTGATTTTCTAACGCAATATTGCGAGTCGTTTTATGGCAATCTTCTTCAACTGCCAGCAAAACATTTAGTTGCTTCTCTTCTGATATACTTGACCGACCTTTCGTATAATTATCCCTGACATGACCCAAATCCCGATATTTCTGTTCTATTTTACTGACAGTACTTTGAGATATGTGTGGCCTATCAGGATACTTGGCATGATAAATTTCACAGACTTCCATCTGAGTGCGCATCCTGTTTCCATAACCAATCATCATCAAAATCTCTATTCGCTCTCGCTCACTAAGACGTACCATTTTTTGAAATTTTAATTTTATCTTTTGATAAACTTAACACAAGCAAAACTTTGCTTAGGCATCTAAATCAAACTAAATTCACTCAAAATTATTTGATGTCAACAAATTGTGACAAGTTAACAATCAAAAACATCAACCACAAATGTAAATAACCAAACAATAACTGATAGGTTGCTTGATATAAATAACTCTTCCAAAAATAGCCTTTTATTGTGTTCAATCGTCAACGGTCGAGTTTAGGTATAGGACATGGTACATGAAATGTACTTAGAATTTGATGTAGAACCTAAATCTAAAATAAAAAATAGGTGTTTACATTTAAAAAAATTACGTTGATGACCGTAACTTATTTTTGGGCCACCCTGTATACATAAAATTATAGTAAGAAAACCCGCAGTTAAAAATAAAAATCGACATGTCCGAGCGTTTTTTTTTTGAACATACCCCTGAATTTTAAATGAATTTATTCCAACCTTTACGTTCGCACTGTATATATGTAGTTCAATTTGGCTATCTTGGTAAATCAAATAATCCTTTCAGTTAAAGGTAATATGGAATAACCTAAAAGCAAGAAAATTCATATTACTTTATTTTACAAAACATTCTATTTTTTAAAATAAAAATACCTTGTATATTTTACAAAGCCCAGTCATTAATGTCCATGAGGTTTGCAGTTTCATGCTTTGTATTTAATTAGAAGGAAATATTGCAGCCTGAAAATGGGTCATTAAAATATAATCTATGGAATCCTAAAATCTATAGTTACCTTTTACATTAAAGATACTTCTTATTTCACTGTTATGTAATTCGGAAAAGTATCTTCCTTAAAAACAAATCTTTTCCTTCGTAAAGTTTGAGGGCTTGCCAAAGTTTTGAGTATACCGTCCAAAGATACTGGGGCTGTATCCTCTTGTGTTGGCCAAATAAACACGAACTTATTTTTGAGTGAAGGAAGTCTTCTCATAAATTTTATATCAAAGATTTTGTCAGTTACTGTGCCAATGATTTGCCCAACGTAATAAACTTTAGAGCATTTTGGCCATTCAACCAGGACAAAGGAATTTTTACCTGGTAAGCTTGGAGCTTTTATCTGATTTATCTCCATAAAGGAAGATAAAGGCTGATCGTCTTCGGAATCTGAATAAATGTCAATGTAACTAACCGCTTTAGAAGGTAAAGATGAAAACTGCGTTTTTATGAGAAAATGTCCTAATCCATAATGAGTGCAGTATGTGCCTAAAATGCAGCTTGGGCAACTAAGTCGACGAAGTTGTAAATTATATGGCTCCCTTTCATTCCAGTATAACTGATATACACTCATCGTACCCTTAAATGGTTTTAAATTATCGGGTAATAATTTATCGCATTTAATATTGTCTTTTTCCGTAATGCTTTCGATTTGGATTCCAGCACAAGCATCTTTTAGATGAAAGATTAGTTCCTCAAAATTTGAAATATCATATCCATAAGCTACTAATCGGTCGGCAGTTCTTTTTAGACAGCCAGCAACCCCATCCACTGCTCCTTTTCCGTGTCCGCTTTCGAAGTAATTCCAAAATATTTCACCGACACCAAGTTGATTAGCCAACTCAGTTCCAATAAACTGAAACATGGTTTTATTTTTATATTGGGTACTTGGCCCATCACTCCAAAAATGTACCCTGTTTTAAAATTGCATGATTTCTCTTATTGTTTTTATCAGTGGTGCTAAATGAGCAACTATAGCAGAGGGGTCGTGACGAAGGCATTCTGAGAAGCTGCAAAAACTTTCAGCTTTAATATCCTCACACACTTTTCGATACCAGACAATAGTGTGCATCGAAACTTGAGGTTTTGAGCCCCCAAAATGAGCTTTTTGAACTTCTCGATTATACTTGCATAAGTAATGTTCAGAAAAATCTATGTGTACTCGTATGATTGTTTCAGTTTCAGGTTCCAATTTATTTTTTAAATCTTGCATGGCCTTAAATGGATGCTTCATATTTGAAACGTGAGTCATAAATTTGGGCAAGGATTTATTTAACTGGTTAATCATATCACCCTTAGTGGTTATTATGTTTTCTTTTACTATTTTTTAAAATTTTTTTTCTGTTCCCTTAACTTTAATCAGGAAGTTCTTTAAAATCCACTTTTGGTAGCCAGAAGCCTTATTTAGATCATCTGGTTGAGAGATATTAAATTTTACTTCTTTCTCCGACAACTATCACATTTCCTTTCCATGCAATGTTCTTTTAAATCGCAGCAAATTGCATGAGAAATATCTTCAGGAGTAGTTTCATTTATGATGTGAAGAAGTTTCATTTTAGTTACAAGGAGTAGCATGTTTTCATGAACCATACAGAGGCAGGTCTCCCTTTTATTAACTGTCGGTATAATAACCCAAAAAGGTCTAAGTTTACAAAAAGCAGCATAACTGATTTTAATTTTTGGATTATTTTCTTTAGAAAACTTTTCATATAAAATTTTCAATGTATTTGTTAAATACCGCTTTTGCTTCTTGCATTTTTTTAAAGTTATGCAGTCTTTATTTCCTGGGCACATTCTGCTGTTATTATCCCTTTCAAAAAAAATCTGCACGGCTTTTATAAGTAATGATTTTTTTGCTTTAGCCTTACTCTCTGGTCTTTTAAAGGCCTTTCTTTGTGACCTGTAATATGACCCTGTAAATGACTTTGAAGATTGAATAAAGCGATACTTTTTTATTAAGGGTCCAGAAGCATACTTGAAAAATTCTTTTTTTTTAATGTACTGGAACCCAGGGCTTTAAAGTTGTACTCAAGTTGCGTCTTTAAGACCTCACCGAATACTAGTTTTCGCTTGTATTCTTTTGCTATGTTTTGTCCTTTTGTTAAATGTTCTATTTTGGTTTCCGGAGATGTTAAATTACATTTATTTTTACGGTTTTTTAGTCTGTAGTATTTTAGTTTATAGCGTGTTGCTTTCTTTTCAGCTTTTTTTAATTCGGTTTTTATTCGATTTAATTCCCTAAATGTTTTAGAGCGCTTTCTTAAAACTTTCTTCCTGCCTGCTAAAGCTCTTCTGGATACCACTGAATCTTCAAAATTCGTTGGTGTCGAAGGAGGTGTATTTTTTTCTAAATATGTAACTAATTTCTTTTGTTCCTTATTTTTTTCTCTATATTTTAGTGCAGCCTGTTTCCATCGTTTTCTTATTGCTCTTTTTTCTCTTTCAGAGACGTTTTTAATGGTTTTCATTTTTCCAACATTTTTTCTTCTGTGGTATCTTTCACATTTTTTTTTCTTTGCCAACTCATACAGCTCTACGTTTAACTTAATTTTATCCCGACGCCTTTGCTCTGCTTCTCTTTTTTGTTTTCTTCTTTTTTCATCACAAATTTCCTTTTTTTTAGTCATTGTAACAGGCCTAGTAAAAAATATTTACATAAATATTCGCATTTCTAATACATTTTTAAATTCTGATAAATATATACACAAGTAAATCAGCTCCATGGACATAGGTCAACTCCGTGGACTTCGAAATCCACGGAGTGGATGTCCATGGAGTTAATTTATAAGCTGGTTACAGGTATGTTTTAGCGTTGATTGAATATTTGGGTATATTTGGTATATATACCCAAATATTCAATCAACGCTACAAGTTTAAGCCTAATGACGTCACAGCGGCTCGGTCGGATTTAGCGTCGACGCGCGACTTTGATATTTTTTTAAAATATGATCGGATTGACAGAATTTGTTAATTTATGGTAGATTATCTTTTGAAAGGCCATTCTACAAGAAAATTGTGTTTTTAGTATACATGGATATGACCCTATAAACAAGATCTTATTAAGCAAAACTTTTTTAACCTAATTTATAATCTAATTTTCCAGGTAGAACTCTTAAAAGATTTAGGCTATTCATCGGAGACTCACCAGGTGCAAACAGAAGACGGGTATCTTCTCACCCTACATAGAATCCCTTATCAGAGGGATTCCGCAAGACCATATAAAGGACCAATCCTACTGGGACACGGGGTGCTTTGTAGCTCAGCAGATTGGATCGTTAATGGCAATCAATCCTTAGGAATTATTTTGGCTCAAAACGGTTACGATGTATGGATGGGAAACAATAGGGGAAACACCTATTCCAGACGTCATGTTTCTCTGGATCCTGAAAAAAATTCCAAGGAATTTTTTGCATTTAGGTAATTCAGAAATTGAGTATATAACAAAGCTTATATTATGTTTATTCAAGCTATCACGAAATGGGTAAATATGATTTACCCGCTATGGTAGATTATGTATTGAAACACAGTAATGTCTTAAAAATACCCTATGTGGGATTTTCTGAAGGGGCTACTCAGTTTTGGGTAATGATGTCTGAACGGCCTCAATATAATGACAAAATTTCTATGTTTACTGCTTGGGCTCCTGTTACCGATATGTATATGATTACCCAAGTTATAGTCAACTATCTTGCAAGGCACCCGATTTATGAAAATGTAAGTACGAATTTATAAATCATTACCAATAAAATATGTTTTGAAAATTACTGCAGAGATAAATGCATAATAAACGCGTTTAGACTTCTAATAGATAAATGTGTATCGGTGAAACTTGTGGTGGGAATTGCTGTTGAGATCAATATTTTATTATTTGCAACCATCGGCAGAACAGAATAAGATTTTTTTTAATTAAGAATAATATTGAAATTTTTTCACTGGTTAAGATGGAATTAGAAAATAAGTATTTGTTTAATTCCTAAGTATTTTATTAATGATAAAGGAACAAAATATTTTTTTACTTGGACACACACCTAAAAAATCAGTGTCTAGATAAATAATTACATAGAAGTTGTTAAAAAAACAAAAACAATTCTATTAATCTATATAATCTATATACCATTAAATTATACATACAATTAAAAACTAGAAATGGCCACATATTAGGAACGAAAAACTGAATAAAAAAACGCTGAAAACAGTTTGTATAAAACAAAGGCGGAACAAAAACAAGCATATTATCTCACCCTTATCTACAACCCCTTGGACAGAGTAATAGACTGTGTTCAGCATCTATGGCCGTTTTAAGTTTTTAAATTGTCACGTTGATACACTCCTTAAACCTTAAATAGAAAGGGGCTAAGTAAGGGTGTCCCATTTTGGGTACTTTTGCGGGGTATCTCCGTTATTTTTAACGTTAGCTTGATGCGGTTTTCGCGACAGTATGCTACTTTTTCGTGAAAATAACGATGCCGTTAACAAAAATTCCAAAGCCCTCTTAGTTTTTAAGATATAGGCCATTTTTGAAAATTCGACCTTTTGGGATCCCCCTTGTATTTCGGTTATTCTTTAACTTATCGAATATGTAAGTATTTTCCGTAGAATCACAGATTTAACTAGCTACGCTATACGCGAGCGTAACTAGTTAAATCTGTGATACTGTCAACTACCTGGAATGCCCCAGAAATCCGAAGCAGATCCTAAAGGCAAAAGCTGCCAAACGGGATAGCCCGTTTACCTGGGGCACCCAGGACAACAGCCGCCTTGCCGCACCACCCACACCACCGCAACAAGCCGCAGCTGTCGTCCCCCCTCCGCTAGGTACAGAACCAAACGCCATGGTACAAGCACAGCTTAACTACGAAACAGCTTAACTACGATACAGCTCCACAACTTCGAGCGGTCTCTCTGATCTGGCGGTCGGCAAGCAAGCGAGATGGAATGGTATTGTCTTTCTCTCGCTTGGGGTAAGAGTCAGGGCCTGATTAAAAGGTTTTTTATTATTGAGCAAAATGTTTCGTTTCGGCCCGACAGTACCGTAGTAGGTAATTTTTGAGCTTTATTTTAATACTATCTAATACAGATATTACAATGAAATTAGCTATCCAATAGGTAGGAAATAAATGTTTTACCTGGATAAACGAGATATTTGATTGCTTTTATTTCCGAATGATTATTGATCATAATAATATAACAGTAATATCGATGTTCGATTAAATCAATATCGCAAATGAATTTAATAAAAAAAAGGTGTGAATAAGGTTAGGTACATAATAAAATTACTGGAGTTTTAATACATTTTATTGCCTATTTTAAATCATGCCTAAAGATCTTTACAGATGTCTCTATCTTTTTTAAGAAAACAATAAGCTTAACTAATATAGAAATATTTAACATTTAAACCTAATCACTATTTATTTAATATTTACAGTAATATAAGAGTGGGTTTTGCTCATAAATAAAAATTTTACTACCTAAACCTAATCGCTATTTACACTGATATGGTAGTGGGTTTTTCCATTTAATTGTATATATTTTAAAGGTTTCTCCATATTATTAGCTTATTTTTGTTTATTTTTTAAAAATTGTCATTTATTGTTTTTAATGTGTAATAAATTCTTACTCTTAAATACAATCTTAGTAAAAATTCTTTTGGGAAATATTTACAAGGATGGGAAAAAGGTAACATATTGCTTAAAATTAAAAGTGTACTACAAATATTTGTTGTTGTAGCTAATTTTTCAAAATTCTCTTGAAATATCATTTCAATTCTGCAAATTAGCTCGACAAATTTATCATTTGGCATTTGCAGGTTTCCAAATGTATCTTTGTTGGCATTTTCGTATGCTTTTAAAAAACAATAAAATGAAGAGTCATCCAATTCAGTGTGTTCTTTACTGTATAAAATGCAAGTATCACAAGAGTGGATCCGCAAAGTTTGTTTTAAAAGGTATCCGCATATGTACCTAATAAAATTCTTTTGCAATAGCTCATCTTTTGAGTAAACCATGCTATTTATTACAATGTTTGAATTATTTACTTTTTCAACCTCCTCATCCTCAGGTACAAAATCGTCTTTAAAGTCAGGAAGCTTTAAAAGCGTTTGATCAGCATCTGCCTCACAATTTTCTGCACCTGAATTAAGCAGGTTAACGCACTGCAATTTCTTAAAAGTCCTCTGAAACTGTATGGCGGTCGGGTTGATGCAATTTCCGTTCTCACTTCTTATTTTACCAAAATGATTTTCAAGACAATCTTGGTTTAACCTTTTGGTAAGTAAATATTCGAATCCAGCAGTGTCACGAAGAAAATTATATAAATTTATGACGCTATTTATGGAAATTTTAATACATTTAATGAACCTCATTTTATTCGCGATGTTAATATTATTTCTGTCTCGAACCTCAAGTTTTTCGATCAAAGACAAACATTCCCGTAAGAACTCCAATTGAACGGCTGTTCCTTTAAATGCAGCATTATATTTTTTCGACGCAAAAGTTTGGGATGAATTTAAAATATCGAAAAGACGATCCATTGTGTTTACAAATTGCGCGGTTTCAGTAGCTTTTGCAGGAAGGTATCCAAATCTTATGTAAAAACTCATACCCACATGAACTGAATAGCTAAATACTTGGGTGGCTAATTTGACTTTCATCTTTTGAAAATTAGATGGATATATGTGGGAATCTGTTAATTTGAATGCTGCTTTCACAGGAAATGTTTTATCAATTTCATAAAAGTCTTTTATATATTGCCACGAAATTTTTTTACCATCGACATAAAAGTTGTATTTAATTAGCATGTTTCTAATCGCTTTGATAATATGTGGAACATCAAAAATATAAAAGATGTACTGATTGTTTAAATAAAATCCAGTATGTTCTGGAGAGACGTTTAAAATATTTGAAAGTTTAATGTTATTGGATCCCATATCGGAAGTTACTGCACAAACCGTTAGCCCAACAGTTTCCAATTTTTGGAAAGCATCAGTTAAAATGATCTTTAATAATTCCGCTGGACACGAAGTATGGCAAAGAAAATATGCAAGAGGCTGCTTCCATTTACAGTAAAGCCCTCTTAACATGAGAACGCAGGCAGTCAAGGTAGGTTTAAAAATCTTTTCCCCTTTGTCACCTATGGCTAACCCAATTATATAGTCTTGATTGCGTTCATAAAATAAATTAGCTTTAATGGACATTTCGTCGAAACATAATATGCAATATTTCTTTTGTTTTTGAAAACTGTCAATCTTTGCTTTCAATAATTTATAAAATTGAGGGTTATCTAATCCTGGTTCTATTTTAACTGCTCTCATTTCCTGTAGCAATGTGTTTGGTGAGGGAAGACAATATTTCTTCATTAAATATTTTTTGTAAACTCGGGGCCCAGAAAAATATATAGGCAAGCATTCAAGTTTAAAATCTTTACTATAACGTCTACCCTTTGCTTTCTTATTCCCTTGTGCTACTTGCATATTAATACACTTAGCAGTGTCTTCCGACTTGCAAAATTTAAATGTCAGAGACATATATTATTATCTAAGTTATTTTCCAATTGATTTTCAAGTACCTTAACCCTTTGTCGCAAATATTTATTTTCTGCCGTTAATGACTTAATAGCATGCCTATATTTTACCTTCCTCGGAGTATCTGAACTCAAACTGATCGATGTTTGAGTAGATGTTGGAGACATCAGAGGAGGACTAATAACATTTGGAAGATTGCTACCAATTGGAACATCGGCTTCGAACTCGGTGTCAACTGTAATTGTTTGATTAGCTGAAAAAATACATTATACTTAAATTTGTAAATAATTAAATGATTTTTTTACATGCACCAGGAGAAGTAACAAAATGATACCGTTTTATATCATATTTATTTATTTAAAAGTGAAGAGAAAGTTTAACAAGTAAACAAAAACCAATTATTATTGTTCAACTTAAAACAAACTGAAACAAACAGTATGTAGTGTTAAATTAAAAACACTCTATCATATTTTTGTGAAATTATAAGAATATCAAAAAATTAATTTTTAAAGCCCAACAAAGCGGTTTATTTATCGATTGGTGATGATGAATACCATTATAATATGAAACTTGAATAATGTAAACATAAGTCGTTTTTATCTCTGGGGTGGAGAATTGTGGAGAAAGGCAGTTAGTATTATACCCTTTATTTTGTTCTCATAAATTAAATGCAGCAAAAATATGAATTAAATCATTTTTTTAAGAGACAGAAAAATTAGATAATTGATGAGTTTATCCTGAAAAATAGATTTCATATGCATAGGCATTGCAAGAAAAAAGTGATGACGGGAAAAGAGTGCATACCCCCTTTTTTAACTGTTCACTATTTTTTTTGTTTTACCCAAATTTGAAATTTGATTCGCATAATATCTTAAAAAGCCAATTTTTACATAATTTTTTGATGGTACCTATTAGTGCCGTCTATTCAGGTGTAGTAGGTACCATTTCACTAAAAATAAATATCGAAACATAAAAAATTCGTTCATTTCGTTTTAAATTTAATAATTTTATAATAAAACAAAACTTTGGAATAAAAAATAAGCAATAAATAATTTTTTTGGAGGTTAAAAATATACGTTTTTGGGCGTGCCACCTGTGGCGGAATTTTACCTATTTTTCTATTTGCTGTTTTACTTCTAGGGCGCCCCTCCAAACACAAACCTCACGACATGCCACTGCACCCCTGTATATTAAACCTATATTATAAAATAATAGTGTAAATACCTGAGTCAGTTCCTGCAACAGCTGGAATTAATGACCCCTTATCTTCTGCAATAGCTGGAACTATTATTCTATCATTAAGAATTCGTATTTTTGCAGAAAGTAAGGGGGGTGCACTATAGGAGTGATCATGTACTGCAGTTTTAGAACTGCCTTCAAGAGACGGAAATAGAGTTGGCGTTGCAGTAGCTATTAATCGAGTATGAAGGTGACTTGTAAACATATTTTCTTCAAAATGATTTTCGCATAACCGATAGCTTTTATATAAGTCCGAAAGTTTTTCCAATAGGTCCTCACGATTGGCTTTCATTGCCCATATCCTGGCTCTGTAAAAACAGAATGAATGAATAAAGATCCTATAAATTTTGCGTTTTGTCTAACATTAGTTTTTTCGTTGCCAAATTTTAATTTTTCAACATGTAAAAAGTACTTAAGTGCTTTATATTAATATTAATAAATATAAGTTTACAATAAATATATCATCTTGTAAATTTCGACGCGAAATACCTAATAAAACAGATTTTTGTAAATGCCTATTATTATCCAAGTTTTTAATTTCTAAATTACTAAATATGTATGATTTCAATTCCTCATGAAAACCTATTTACTATCATAATAAATCCAAAAAACCGGTCTTTGAAAAAAATCTTTTGTTGGATCAAAAAATTACTCCAAAATATTCTTTAGATATAATTTTAGGGAGGGCTGATTAATTTTGTGTAAACCGTTATACCGAAAATATAATATTATAGGCAATTTTGTCCGTAATTGGTACCATAAAAGTAACTTCAAAATATCAGGTAGACAAATTTTATAGATGTCATAATATGACCGGCGCCGTCTACAGACGAGACGAGATAGCCGTAACAGGATTTAAGAGGGAATTTTTTGGCCTGAATTACAAAAAGAAAACTAAATGAGATAATAAAAATTCTACGCAGCTTGCAAGTCTATTCTGCGAATCAGTACATAACCTCTTTTAATTAAAAGTGCTTTGCGTCTATTCTATTGTTGAAACAACATGAATATATAATATGAAATGTAAAATCCGTTCTAGCTAATAGAATACGACCATAAATCCCTGTCAATGTCAGAAACTTATTTTTATTAAAAGAAAGAATTTTAAATCATTAAAATTTAATTCTTAGATTTTTGAATATTCCAACAAAAAAGAATTTATTAAACTCTATCAAAAACTGGGGTCAGGATTTGGGCCAAAAGGTTTTCCATTGTACGTATATTTTCACGCCTAATTTTTTCGCCCATTCCTTCTTAATCGAATATTCTATAGGTACTTCATAAAATTATGTTCCGATATTTTTGTGATAATTTTCGGCTTAAAACGGCTCTTAGGTATAATAATTAGTAGGTGGCTTTACTTATAAGAATATCAGCGGACGCTACTGCTACTAAACGAATAATGGTAAAACCGATAACCCGATCGGACGCCAAAGAAGTCTTTTACCCCAAGAGGCGGGGCATAAACGCTGCGCGACTAGATCGACGCAAACTTTTTCTCATAAGAAAGTTGTGGAGCTGTTTCGTAGTTAAGCTGTGCTACGAAACAGCTTAACTACGATAACAGCTTAACTACGATATTTCGTAGTTAAGCTGTGGTACAAGCGTTCTTCGCCTCAATGCAGCAGCAGTTCCAAATGCTGCTGCAGAGCATACATCCCGTGGGAGCCTGAGTAAACCCACCACACTCCATAGGCAATACTCAAGTTAGGCAAATAGGCATGAATCTTTTAGATTAACCTGTAACTTATGTTAAATAAATGTCAGTTTCAAAGTAACCAACTCTGCCCGATCAATGATCATATAGTTGATTCCAATTGTTGGCTGAAAATAACAGAGCTGTGTCATCAGCATATGATACCACATTGCAATTTTTTAATACGTTACCAATTTCATTCACATAAGCTATATGATGTGTGCCAAATTTCAAATTTTTATTTAAACGCATTCAAAAGATAAGAGAGGGGAGGGGGCAGATACAATTAAGAGTCGCACTGTATAAATGATTAATGACCTTCAAGATAGCAGAATATATTATTTTTATCGATGTTTATAAGTCGAGAAACTGGTTTAAAATTTACCACCAGGATAAAAAAAATCAAATAATAAATTGTTATTTTCAAGCGAATAAGGGCAGAAAACTTAATTTTTATTATAATTTTTGTACATTATTTAATTATTCATATTAATTTAATATATTAATTATTACCGTATTAAGAACTACTTATTACAGCTTTTTAGAATATTGGGAATTTATGAAATATTTTCCCATAGAACCGTGGGAAATACTCTTAGATTAGCCTGCAGAAAATCGGAGAGTTTTTGTAATTTTCTATTTCATTTATGCGGACAATCATGGGAAAGGATGCCAAATAAGGTGAAACTATAAATAAATATTTTAATAATATGTTATGAAGCTTATGATTTTTTTTTCCAGATTTTAAAAGATAAAATTTTGGAAAACTTCTTTGCTGGAATTTCATTAAAACAGGCCGTACACTACGTGCAAGGAGCACGTTCAGGTTGGTGTAATTTACATCATTTTAATAAAATTTGTACGTTTTAGGGTTAAAATACAATTTAAAGATTTCATCCAATTATTATAAACAAAAAAATATCTAATTTTTGTTGTTTTAGGGGTCTTTAGGCCATTCGATTTCGGACATGAGAAAAATCTAAAAATATATGGAAAAACTGCACCAAATCCTTATAATATATCAGCAACCCAAATACCAGTTGTGTTGTACTATGGAGATTCAGATGTTTTTGTAAACATTGCGGTAAGTAAGAAAAAAAATTAAATTGAAGATTATCAAATATACAGGGTGGTCCACTTCAAACGTCATTAATTTTAATGCGTGATAGAGAATTGAAAAAGAAATATTCTGTACAATTAAACTAAGATATTTTAAAAACGGTGCCTTAAATCATAATTTTGCAAGAGTAACTTTTTTTTTCAAGTTAAATGGAGAATCTATTAGCTGACTTTTTATTAAAAAAACTTTAGCACCTCGCAGATTAGAGACAAAAAAGACCAAGTCCCATTTTTTTTTTTAAATTTACTTTATCAGTAATTGAAAATTCACTACAATAACCTGCATGCCAAATTTAATTAAAATTGAGCTAGTAGTTTAAAAGTTATGAAAAATAAACATGTATCTTTGTTACTAAACATTTCTTAAGAAAATTTTATAATGAAAGTCTATTTCTTTTTAGATTCTCTATCACGTATTAAAATTAATGACATTTAAACTGGACCACCTTGTATAGGCAGTAGAGATTTTCTTCCTTTTTCACTTTTATTTAACCCGTTTCTTTCCAGGTAATGAAGAGGGAACTCGTTAATGTTTTGAAAGATGTCAAAGCCATAGAACTTCCGTATACAAAGTTTAATCACTTAGATTTCATTTATGGTACTAATGTTCAGTATTTAACCGATACTACGCTTAATAACATAAAAAATATCGTCTAAATTCTATTTTTTTGTTTTACCTTTCTTTAATCATTAATTCTAATAACAAAGTAGCAGTTTTAAGCCATCAAGATATTGAACTTAAAAAGGCTTAAACGAATTTTCGAATATTTTAACTTATCTCAACGTAAATTAGAGCCAACAAGAATAAATAATGGCAACTGGAAACATAAGTACAGAGATATGTACTTAAGATACTTGAGATATGTACGCGCGTACATATCCGCCGGTGTGTAGACAAAAGCCATATTTTAGCGAGTAAGCGTCTTACTCGGTTGCCTTACAATGTCTTAAGCGTTACGTCATCATATGGTTGCGCTCGAATGACGTCATGTCTTACAGCTGTCAGAGTCTAAATATTAGTAAATATTAGCTATACCTTGCATCGGTATTGCATTCTCTTTGGAGACTGACCTAAACCATGAAAACACCCATTTGTCTAAGTTTTCAAAACGTTTTTAGTCTAAATACTAAGCTAACTAAATCCGATCTCATGCATTTTAAGGATCAGATCAAGAGGAAATACAATAAACAAAAAAGTTACTGGCATAAACATAACCTCACTCAAATATTTTTTCACACAGAAATAAACCCAAACTAATCAAAAATCAATTTAAAAAAAACACCCGCAACCTCACCTTTACGTTCTTCTCTGTCTTTTTTGCAAATCTATTCGCTCTTTTAATTATTTATTATTTTCTGCATTTTTATTTGGTTTGGATGTCTTAACTATTAATATACATGAGACATTAATATAAAATAAATAAAACTAATACTAAGAAATATAATGCTTCTACTCTAAAAAAATATCAAAAAATGTATATCAATATTTATTGTTAATTATTGTTTGTATAGTTTCCCTTTGACTTTGATATATCGAGTTTATTAGCGGTCTCCCGAGACCGCTAACAAACGCTTAAAGCACCTTATACGGTGACGTCATGACTTGATCGCTCGAATGAGATGTCTTAAAGACGCTTATAGCCGCTTACTCGCTAAAATATGGCTTCAATTCCTATTTGAATTTTTGCACGCGCGTACGAGTTGCGCGTACATATCTCTCTGTGTGTGGACTAAACGGCCTTACGCATCAGGAATAAAATCAGTGCAGTTCGTGAGTTCGTGTTAACCATCGTCTGGTGTAACTATGTGTGTCTAACTAATCATGGCCGATAGCAGAAATTAATCAAAAGAATTTTTACTTGAGTTTATTGAGCTTTATAAATCTTACCCCTGTTTATGGAAAACTAAATCCAAGGACTACATGAATAGGAATAGAAAAAACGATGCCTATAAGATACTGGTAGATACGTGGAAAGAAATAGAACAAACAGCTACAAAGGAAACGGTAAAAACTAAAATAAATAGTCTGCGTGCTAGATTCCGCAGAGAAGCAAAAAAGATTGCAGAGTCAATCAACAAAAAAGGTCAGGAGCCGGGCAGGACAACATATATACGCCCCATTATTATGATTTGTTGCTTTTTTAAAAGATCAAGAGGGGCCCAGATCATCTGTATCAAACGTACCAGATAAAGTGATAAATGAACAGTTTGATTCAGACTAAGGAGAGGTAAGTAAAAAATGAATTATGTAGGTAACATTGTAATATTTTATTGATAAGAAGTACAGGGGTATTGTTTTATACTACTGTTACAGTATCGTTTTTTCTTGCCAGGACAGAGCACCCTCTTGACAGAAATAATTTGTGAACTAGGTAGCCTTACTTCTTTTGCATAATTATTATTTCTTCGATTGTAGCCGCGCTGCAGTTTTGTCATTCCAGTAGTTTCTAATCCTATATCTATTTTGCCATCCTATAAACGTACATTTTATACGTTTTCCCTTTAAACGTTATCTTCCGGTACATATGCATTTCCACATTTTCGTCTTAAATAGTGTAAAACACAGGCGGCCATGACTGCTTTTTCGATGCTTTTTAAACTAATGGAAATTGCTCCTTGGAATATTCTAAAACGGGCACTCAGTAAGCCAAAAGTATTTTCAACTCTACATCTTGCTCGCGAAAGCCGATAATTAAAAATTTTTCGGTCATGATTAAGTTCGTTCTGTCCAAATGGTTTCAAAAAGTCGCAGCGCAAGGAAAATGCTTCGTCGCCTATAAAAACAAATGGCATTGTATTTTTACTGCCTTTAGGTTTTGTTTTAGGTGGTAAAGATAATTTTCCATTTTTTAGTTTCTGGTAAAATATAGTGTGGTCAATAACTCCTCCGTCAGATATTCGACCATTTACCCCAAAATCAACCATAATGAACTCATAATTTGCGTTGACTATAGTCATAAGCACTAAACTGTGCCCTCCTTTGTAATCATAGAAGTATGAACCACTTTCAGCAGGGGGAAGGATATTAACATGTTTCCCGTCAACGGCTCCCACACAGTTTGGGAAGTTACATTCTGTTTCATAATCATTTGCAATAATATTCCATTCATTCAGAAAACTGCAAAAAAATAAATAAATTAACACTCTTTTTGTCATTCAAACCTGCGTATGCACCGTATGTAAATAAGCGACGCTATTTTACATACAAAAATCATGGCTTAAGCCTTAAGCTGTGCTTACTGATTGGCGGTGCATACAGGCATAATTGATTGTGTTTAAAAAACAACTGTTCCAAACTGATAAAAAAAACGGTTTTTAAGATTTTGAGTATTAGCTTTTTTAATAAAATTTATTTATATGATGCAATAATGGGTGGTATTAATAAAAAAATGCATTTGCTTATACTAATAAGTAAATGCTTATCCATCGATCTAATATAAAATAATAAGTATTTGCTTAAATACACCTGAGCATTTACCTACTAAAATAAGCATTTACTTATGAAAATTTCAGTTTTCAAAATAGCAGAACCACAATTTTGCAAGTAAATGCTTATTTTAGTAAGTAAATACTCGGGTTTATTTAAGCAAATACTTATTATTTTAAATTAGATCAATGGATAAGCATTTACTAATAAGTATAAGCAAATGCTTTTTTTTATTAATACCACCCAATATTCCGAAAAATATTTTTTTTCTTTAGAAGGTTGATGCATTAAAATCTAAGTTTTATTTTAAATACCTTATTCTTAAAGTCTCAAAAAATAGAAACTGTTTCAAGTAATTTATTACGTCTTTATTTCAGGAAATTAGAATCGTATCAGAACCAGAAAGTGAAGGATTTAGTAGTTCATTACAAAGTTTATTGGATTCCCGACCAGGTACTAGTTATGGAACTCAAGGACCGGATCGTGATACTGAAGAATTTAGTAGTTCGGTACAGAGCCCCTTGAATTCCACAGCAAGTAGTACTCATAGTAGGTCCCGTACAGATGGAAATAAGTCATTGATTCCACCTACACCTTCTTCTATGAAGAAACGTAAAGCTAAAACAGATGCTCAGACAGACGAAGTTCTTGCTCTTGTTACTGAAAGGCTAAGTCGCAATAATGAGGATCAATGCACGATTTTCGGAAATAATGTTGCAGCGAAATTGAGAACTCTTCCAAGAGAGACTAAGTTATATACAGAAAAGTTGATTAATGACTTATTGTTTCCAATGTTAACTTAAACACAAGTACCTCCACTAGTACTTATTATTATCCTTAGAGTTATACTTATCCATCGCAAATTGTTCCACCCCAGCAAAATGTGTCACAAAATGTATTTAATACCTATTCATTTCAAACACCACAACCTCAAGATATGCAACCAATAAAACAGATACCTACTGTTCAGTCACTTCAGACACGTTCTTCTAAGAATAACGATCTACAACAGTTTGACAACGAAGTGCGGATAGCCTTGTGAGCTTTGTAACTAACTTTAAACCATGATACTTGAACTTATAGAAGTAAGTATTAAGACAGTTTTGGCTTGGAATATATTCTATTGGTACGGGAGCCAGTAACAGGTTTGGGTGTTCAATTTCCTGCCGGCTGATGACTTGGAGAACGCTTTATGGGGGTCTTAAGTGAAGTGAAGCCTTGTGTGTGTCAGCTGGCGCACTAGTGGTGGGATCAACAGGGAAAGCCACCCAAACATGTCATGTCTGGCTGCACCACCTGCGCGCCAGCTGACGCACACGAGGTTTCACGATGCACCCCCATAAAGCGTTTTGCAAATTATCAGGAGGAAATAACTAACCTCAATAGGTAGCTGGCTCCCCTACCATATTGACATTTCTCTGAAATTAATATGTTAACTGTAGATACTTATGTTTATGAGTTTATTAATAAAGATTAATGTATTATTTTCTTCAATAGTTAGTAAATACCTTTATATACTCATCCTTTAATACTTGATAAATAGCACTGCAGGTCTCCGGAATTATTTTACTTAGCGACTGAGGTGAAATAATACTGGAAAATTTTAAATCTTCATAATTTCTGCCAGTAGCTAGGTATCGAAGTGTAACTGTGATAACTTTCATGTGGTGATATGGCAGACCTCATGCACGTATCTTGTTTCTGGATTAGTGGTGTTACTAATTTTAAAAGTAATACGGAGCTATCTTCATCCATGCGGAGATAATTTCGATAATCATCCGGTTCTAAACGAAGTTCTTCTAGTAGCTTTATATGTGAAAATCGATCATGCTGTAACAACCATTTCTTCACCCATTTACTTCTTGGCTTTCGGTTATACACTAATTGTTTTTATTTTTTCTTTATTATGCACACACACGCCACTGCTAATAAATTTATATCAGGATTACTGACGGTCCCCATGATTAAAAACAAACTGAATAGTAAATTATCTTTACGTGTGTAGGGAACTTCGACAAAACGTATATGTACGCGCATACTTCTACGCGCGTACATATCTCAAAGTATGTTCGTCCGTCTGTAGGCGCCTTTATTCACTACATAGTAAGTAGCGATAGTTTGATTTCTTTGAAGTCACTATCAGTGCCCATCTCAGATATTATATCAGACCATAATATCAGAGAAAAACAAACCACCGAGAAGGGACAAAGCCGGGACCGATTTTTCTTACGCATGTGCGAGCTTATTTGGTATACCTGTCTTATTGCCGGTCCTCTGCCAGCCGTCGGTTAGTCCGGTAATATCAGAGAAAAACAAACCACGTGTGGTGGTTTTTTTTGGTGGTTCAGGTGGTTTGTTTTTCTCTGGTTATAAGGCCGACCATATTCCCACAGAAAATGCCTTTCGGTATGTTTGTGGCTATATTATGAAAAGAGCACTTGAAGTTCATATTAACTGTGATACCTGCACCAATTTCGGCAAAATGTGTGATGAAATTGATATAAATAGATTATTTCTTCATTTTAAGGCTTATAATTCCAGTATATGTAATTTTGGTGGCTTACAATCTCCGCCAGAAGGGTTTATTTCATAATATATATTTAAATTAAAGGAAATATTCAATTGTAATTTTGAGAAATTGTGCATAAACCAGGGAATAACTAACAATTTATTTAACATAATGAAAACTATTAATTATGAATACCCTTGTGCACATTTTCCAAAAACCTTTATCTTAAAATTTTTTATGGTTGAAAATAGGTTGAAAATATTGAAAATATTTTACACCATTAAATATAATAATAGGGTCTTAAAAACAAATAAAGATAAAAATGTTTGAAAACTAAAAATTTTGCGGAATGTATAAATGTACCTAGGTTTAATTTAATTATTGCCAATGTATTTTTGTGTTTCATTATACAATGAGCCAATATTATTTCCTCAAAAAATGAAAGTTTTTTTAGAAGATTTTTTGTTTTTTCATTATTTATCCTAAATGGTAATTTTTATAGTTGGCACTATACCGGGTGACACAGGAAAAAGGGAACACGCAATAACTTTTTTATTTTTCAAGATAAACAAATGAAATTTGGTATGTTAATAGAATGGTTATAAAGGCATATTTTGACGTATTCAATTGTTTTTTTATCACTTCCGGTTGAACCGGAAATGACAAGAACTTTCTTATTTTAAATGGGACACCCAGTATATTTTTTCATACATTTGTTTATCTTGAAAAATAAAAAAGTTGTTGCGTGTTCCCTTTTTCCTGTGTCACCCGGTATAGTTTAGGTAACTTCACTATACCAACAGTAAAATAATGTAATAGTTTTCATTTCAAATTCCCAATAAAATTTTTAATCTATTAATTGTCGTATTTCTCTCCGTGTACGGAACTATTAAATTGCCAAAACGATTTTTCTCCGTTACTTTATATGTAGCGCTAGTCATTTAAGCCCGCTCAAGGGCACCAAAATTGGACCCCAGAAAATCAACGGTAAATGCGGGTTTTGTCGCTTCTCGGTGGTTTGTTTTTCTCTGATAATATCATTTTTTCGATTTTTAAGTTTGAGAATATAAAGGCGATAGGAAAACATATTTCGTTTCGAGATTATAATGCACGCAATAAACATCGAAAATTTTTATAATAATGGGGAATTTATTTCCTGGCACGAGATGTACCACATGGCTGATATCAATGCAAAAGTTTACTGTTTTAACAGAAACATTTTGACAATCCTAAATAGGCATGCACCTATTCGAACTAAAAAAATCAAGGAAAACCCGTTTTGTCTTTGGATAACACAAAATATAGACCGTGCGCATAAAAAATATTTAAAAACTAAATGTCCAGCGCGTTTGCAGTATTATAGAGAACTAAGAAATTACACAAAACACGCAATCATTAGAGAAAAAATTACTTTTTTTAATGAACTGTCAGATAAAAAAGGAAAGAATTTTTGGAGAGTAGCAGACAAACTTCGTCTAACAAGAACTAAAAATCAAAATTCTATACCAACTAATCTATTAAATCCAACCGAAGTTCATAAATTTTTTTATAGTATTAATGACCTTCCGGATACAATAAGTAGAGAAGCAATAGATTACTATAAAAATAATCTAGCTTGTAATGAAGTGTTAGCATTCAGCTTCTTGAATATTCTAATTTAACTAAAATAATCACTTCAATAAAATCTAATGCAGAAATGATGGTATTTCAATTAAGGACATTACGCCAGTAAATTAGGTCTATACGAAAATTGAATTTATGTATGTATTATTAAGTAAATGCCCGACCTATTACATCGAAATGTTATAGCGTTAATCGTACGCCACCATTCGCCCCCAGACTATAAGCAATCGAATGACCTCGGTTCGTACTTCGGAGAAAATCGTCTGGCTCTCCGAAGTTTCTGAGGAATTCAAGATGATTTGATGGTTTCTGGTATAATATAAAGCAGCATTGTTTGGCGCGGAGAGCTTAATAATCAAGCAACGTACCGCAAAATTTACTCACACCGCGCTCAGTATTTTATGTTCGCTTGTCTTGTTGTTGTTCGTAGTGGTTATAAAATCTTGTATTTCGTGTGTCAAGAGATACTATTTGTCATAAAATTGATCAAATTAAATTAGTGTTAAAGAAGAATGGAGCGCTGGCTTAAAGGTGTTGCAAAAAATGTGGTTCGCTTGGATGATGCGTCAAATTCAAATCAAGATGATATGACAGCGTCAAGTTCTAGTTTTATTGTTTTAAAATTCAATTAGTAAAATATCTAATAACACACTGAAGGTGAAAAAACGAAAGTATGACGAATCACACATTAATCTCGGATTTGTTGATTCCAACGGCTCACCTCTTTGTATGTTGTGCAGCAAACTCCTTCCAAATAGTTCGATGGTACCTGCTAAGATATGCCGACATTTAGAAACTGTACATCCCGATTTCAAAAACAAAAGTAATTTTTTTTAGATTGTGAATGAAAAGGCCACAGAGGCAACGTATTTGGTTAGTTACCGCATTGCCCAAGCAGGAGAAGCGCACTCTATTGCTGAAAAGCTAATAAAACCATGTGTGGTAGACATAACAAAATGTATGCTCGATGAAAAATTCTGTAAAGCATCTTTTACAGATTTCGAGCGATATAACGATATATAACGATATCGCAGCAAACATAAAACAAGAACTTGGGCTTCAAAATAACAAATTTGTCTTGCAAATGGATGAGTCGACTGATGTTGCTGGACTAGCCATCTTGCTAGTAATTGTGCGATATCCATATAAACATTCACTCGAAGAAGACTCGCTCATGTGCTCATCGCTACCCACTAACGATTAACGTATTTTTTAAAGAAAACCAACTCGATTGGAATGATTGCACTGATATTTGTAACGATGCAGCCAAGGCAATGACAGGTAGAACAGCAGGAGCAATATCACGAATAAAAATGAAAGCGCCAAATTGTAGTTCCAGCCACTGCAAAAAATCCTGAAAAAATAATTAATTTTGTCAAGTCATGTATCCTACAATCCCGATTGTTCTCAATATTATGTGAAGATTATGGTAGCGATCATAAAATACTATTAGTCCATACTGAAGTGAGATGGTTGTTTCAGGGTAAAACTTTGACAAGGCTTTTTGAACTAAGAACAGAATTAGAAGCTTTTCTTACAGGTGTTCCTTTTAATTTAAAACACCATGTGTCCGAGAAAAGCTAGTTATTTAGACTAGCATTTTTAGCAGACATGTTTGGAAAACTTAACGAATTAAACCTGTCACTACAAGGAAAACAGACAACAGTTTTCAGTGCTAACAACAAAATAACTGCCTTTAAAAGAAAATTAGATTTTTGGATTACCTACTTGTTTTGGTAAGAGAGAAATCGAAAGCTTTTCATTGCTAAGTAAGTTCCTTAGTCACTACAGTCTTAGCGATACAGAAATATTTCAAAATAAAATGTTTGTTGAATTGGTGCAATATCTTAATGATCTGCAAGGGACTTTTGAATCTTACTTTCCTGATGAGCTGATTTTGAATTGTAAGCAACATCGGCAACATCGGCTGTTAGATACGGGTCGATCTATTTTTTAGGGGTGGTAAGATCAGTTCCTTTTTGGGATCAGGTGCACCTGCTCCAGTTCCGGCTGTAAACCTAGCTCCGTTATATGGTGCAGGTGCACCGGGCTGAACCAAGATTCGAATTATGCTTTTTATTTTTATGACCCTCTCCTATTTACTGTTCCCACCTTTTAGTGTTATAGTTAAAATTAATAAAAATAAAAGATTTTTAAATAATATTCACATGAGTTAGGTATTATTATTATTAACAAAAATTTTACATTCTAAATTCTATGTCTTTGATTTCTATGTTCAATTATAATTAATCATCCTGTTAGGTAGGTATATGTAATGTAATATGTATGAATTTATGAAAGCAAATACCAAATAGTTCAAATCAAAAACCCCTTTTAAGAATTTAAATGAATATTATTACTATGATACTATGTACTTATACTTATTATAGTATAATAACTTATATATTTCTGCTTGGCTTTGATAAATTTAACTCCTTTCATTATTTACAGAAACTAAAGTATTTAAATTTAATTTTCACAAATTGTCAAGTCCAAACCGCCATCATTATAAAATTCTCTAACGTAATATGCTCGGTCCGAGTTCGACTAAATCCTAGCTTTAGCTCCTGTTGAGAGTTGGGATCTCGCCTGTAGGTGCACGCCGGATTCGTCTCGAACCAGTTCAAGATCTGACGTTACACTAACAAATCCGTAGTGCACCTACACCTGGGTATTATAGGTTTTGGAATCAGGTGCACCGCTCCGAAATGGCGAACTAGGTCCAAAAGAGCAGGTGCAGGTCTTTTATACCATCACTACTATTTTTCAAGTTCAGTCAAGTGGAGTCTTCGCGAAGACTCCGACGACCCGTCTTGTCGTTTGGTTTCTTTCCAGTTTACAAGACATAAAACGACCGTGTATTTTGTACATCCCGACTTTGCGGAATAAATGAATTGAGTTGAATAAAGCAATAGTGTTTGTAGTATATTCCCGGTGTGTTATTGAACTTTTCCCGTGCTGCAGTGAAGCCGTCACCCACCTTGAGAGCATAAACATAAATACGTCTCATTTGGCACCCAACTAGTGGCAGGCTCTAGCAGGCGAGGAAGAAAACTAACAATCGGGTGAGAGAACTTTATTTTAATAAATTTAAATTGCCCATTAAATAAGCTGCATGCCGCTGGATTTTCCTCTAAAGAAAGAAAGAAAGAAAGAAAGAAAGAAAGAAAGAAAGAAAGAAAGAAAGAAAGAAAGAAAGAAAGAAAGAAAGAAAGAAAGAAAGAAAATGTGCTATATTACGTAAGAATAATATTGTGTACAAGCATCCTACAAGCTAAAAAAACAAAACACAAATACAATTTCAAAAATTGACAAAACAATGAACAAAATTAAACACAAGAAGACAAAACTTTTTGAACATACTTAAATTAAAGATAACTAAATAAAACAATCAATTACTAAATAAAGGTAAACTTGTTGACAAAACTAGAGAAGAAAAAAGGAAAAAAAGAAAACTTTCCAACATGTCCAAGGTTAAAACCTATCATTAAAAAAGTCATCCAGGTTATAATATGCCTTAGACAATAAAAGCGACTTTAATTCTCTTTTAAATTTCTTAATATCCGATATATGTCTAACACACAGAGAAACATGATTGTAAATTTTTTTACTTATGTAAATTAATGAGTTTTTGGTAAGGGAAGACGTAGGAATAGGTAGGGGAACATCATTTACACGACGAGTCAAATGGCCAGTGTCAGAGGGTAGTTTGGGAATTTTGTGAATAAGAGCAGCTGTTTCTAAGATAAAGAGTGAAAAAAGAGTTAGGATTTTTTCAGAAATGAAGAGGGGTTTGCAAGAATCTCTTAACTTAGCAGAACACAGGTATCTAACTGCTTTTTTTTGAATAACAAAGATAATGTTAAGTAGCCCCTTATTGGTTAAACCCCAAAAAGGCAAGCCATACCGAATATGAGATTCAATAAGTGAAAAGTACACTGAACGTGCAACCACCCCTCCCAGCTCTTGTTTTGCCATTCTTACTGCGAAACATCCAGAAGATAATTTCCCAGCTAAATGTAAAATATAATAATAATAATAATAATAATAATAAATATTTTTTATTTGCATAGAAGAAACAAAAAAAAAAAACAAGTTTACAAAATCTAGCAATAAATTTACGCAAATAAAAGGCCTACAAATTCAGAATTCTGCCATGGCAGATTCTGGTCTTTAACATTGTGGCCCCACACTTCATTAAAAAAAAAATGGTAATTTCAGTAACGCTCATTAACAGTAACGCTTAACTAATAACTGATTAAATACAGCTTTTTCTTTAATCATATACCTAATAAACCTACATAATACTACATAAGAGTTCTAAATTCTAAATTTGACAGTTTAACATCAAGCAAAACAATACACACTGCAAATACCCAAAAAACAGATTAAATTTTTTGTTAAATAACAAAAAATAGAAAAATTATTGCAGACAATAAATAAATAAATAAAATGATCCCAATACCAAAAATTGTAATAAATTACTTAAGAAAACAACCATTCAAAAAGTTAAAAAAAAAGAACTTAAATTATATACCCTGCTGATTCCTTAGATTTACAATCATCCTCCTACGAAAAGTATTACAAGAAATTAATAATTGGTCCGGATCCAAATTTAAAGAATTTATTTGATAAGCAAAATTGTAAGAAAATGATCGTTTAAATAACTGTGTTTTATGTCTCGGAATGAGAATAGTATTTCCTCTTAAATTTAAATGGTGTACATCATTTCTAAAAGTTATTTTTTGATAGAGATAGGGCGGACTACGATATATTAAAATTTTGTAAAAAAATGTTAAAGAATGAGCAATTCTTCGATTATGCATATTAAGCCATCCAAGTTCGTAAAGTTTATGGGAAATGCGGTTTCTCCTACGAATGCCAAATATTAGTCGAATGCAAGAGTTTTGGAGCTTTTGCAGTCTACCCCTATCCTCATAATCAAGACACCAGCCATACACTACATCACAGTAATTACATTGTGAAAGGACCAATGAATCACATAAAAGCTTCTTAATATCTTTACTTAAATAGTGTCTATGCAAATAAATTAATTTCAAAGCAAGATATGCCTTTTTAAGAATATTAGACACGTGATGTTTAAAACGAATATTATTATCTACTATAAGGCCCAAACTCTTACATTTGTCAACAACTGGAATTCTTTCGTCCCCCAATTTAATGTTTATACCATTTAAAATATTATTTACATTAGTTCGATTACCTATGAACATTATAGATGACTTCGAAGGATTTAATTTTAATAAATGCTTTGAAGAAACATCACAAATAGCTTGTAAATCTTGATTAATTTTAAACTCAGCCATTTTAAAATCTCCTGGTAAAAATGAATAATATAACTGCGTGTCGTCTGCGTAAAAATGATGAGCACAATGCTTTAATTGAAGATAAAATCTAGACGTGTAAATGATAAAAAACAAGGGTCCTAAAATACTACCCTGAGGCACACCACTTTCAACTTTCAAAGGATCAGATATGTCGTTATTTATTTTAACACGTTTAATCCTATTATTTAAATAAGAGGCAATTAAATTAATAGCAGCATCAGAAAAGCCAGTATAATGAAACAAAGACTTTAAAATTGAGTGGCTAACGAAATCAAAAGCTTTAGTATAATCCAACAACACCAGAGCAGAAATCTTACCTTCATCCCTAGCCCGAATTACGTCATCAATAACGTCCGCCATAGCCGAAGTACAACTATAATTTGTTCTAAATCCAGATTGCTTAGGTGGTAAAATATCATTATTATTAAGAAAACTACGAATTTGAGAATCTAGAATGCGTTCGAGAATTTTTGAAAACGTTGGTAAAATACTAATAGACCTAAATTGACTAAAATCAGTTGGATTATGCACTTTCGGCAATGGCAACACAAAGGCTTCTTTCCAGCATTTGGGAAAGTAGTTTTTATTAATACACTCGTTAACAATATGTAAAATATGTTAATCTTCAAACCGAAGGCGACCATCAATGGTAATTCCTAGGAACTTGCAGCACTCTTTATTCTGCAAGAGGGAATTTTCGTCAAACATCAGACCCTGAACATCGCACTTAAACCCCATAATAGACGTCTTTCTTACATTAAACACGAGCCTGTTGGAAGCACACCACCCTGATAAAATCTGAAGGTCTTCAAGTATACAAGTCTTAATATAGTCAGAATTTTTATGGCTCCATAGTATGGTGGTATCATCAGCAAACTGAACCACCTTGCCCTGCAGTTTCAATGAACTCAAGTCATCCACATACAGTAAATATAACAGTGGTCCCAACACTGAACCCTGGGGAACGCCGCATTTTAGGGATCTAGAAGCAGACAAACGTCCAGACACTGAAACCTTCTGAGTACGATTTGATAGATAGGACTCAAGCCATCGCAATGCTACGCCTCTAAAACCATATTTATCGAGCTTAGATAACAGTATTCCACGATCCACACAGTCAACTGCTTTGGATAGATCACAAAACACTGCCGCCGATGACTCTCCAGAATTCAAGGACACATAGACGCTCTCCAAAAAGCTAAAAACAGCATCATGAGTCCCTTTACCGGCTTGAAATCCAAACTGATTTGCAGACAAAATGCCATTATGATGTAAAAAGGACAAAATTCTGCTTTTTGCAAGTTTTTCAACTATCTTAGAGAGGGTAGACAAAATAGAAATGGGACGGAAATTACAAGGCTGATCCAACTCTCCACCCTTATGAAGAGGGATAACCACTGCCTCTTTTAAACATGAAGGAAAAATGCCATTATGTAAAGAATTGTTTATGGCAGAAACTAAAGCATTTAAGGCTGAATCAGGCAAAAAGAGTAACAACCTCGAAGATATCCCATCAGCTCCAGATGATTTATGGTTTTTTAGGCGTTTGATTTCATTTTTTACTTCGGTAAGTTCGACAGGATGAAAGAAAAATGAATGCTAAACCGACACTTGTTGAAGATAGTGTAAGGGATCAATGTTACTACGAATGTCCTTGAGCAAGATATTAGGTATATCGCAATAATAGTCGTTTAAAATGTCAGGTCTTAACTCCGGTTCCGATACTTTTCTATGGCAATGTATAAAATCATTAATAATCGACCAACACTCTCTTTGCCTATTTGATGACATATTTAAGCGATCCCTATAATAATTAGATTTTGCTGCTTTAATTGTCTTTCTGTACAGACTACGGTATTTCTGATGATATACAAGGATATTTTTATTTATGGTATATTTGCACAATTTAGTTAAAAAACGGAGGTTTTTAGCAGAAATTCTAAGGCCTCTTGTAATCCATGGTTTTCGTTTCTTAGTTTTAAGCCTCATTTTAGGAAAGCACTGATTGATCTTATCACACAGAACTTGAAAAAATAAAGTAAGTGGGTCAGAAGCCGTTTCAAGTGCATTCCAATTTACCGAAGCTGTAGCAGCAGAAAAAGCATTGAAATTTCTCCTGCTGAAAATTCTTCCCATATAATGAGATGAAGATGATACAGTATTATATGGCATTTTAGCAAGAATAGCTTCATGGTCGGAAATACCAGATGGGAGTACTGTGCATAAAACGTCATCAAAATTTGTACAGAAATAGTCAATTGTAGTTGCAGATGAAGAAGTTATTCGTGTGGGAGAAAGAACGTGCATTTTCAAGTCGTAAGAATTTAAAATACTTAAAAGAGAAGTACGTGGCAAGGTTTCATCAGTGTAGTTGATATTAAAGTCACCAGCCAATATAACCTTAGAGTGTAGGGACAACTGGGATAAAATAGAATCAAGTTTGTCCAGAAACATAGCAATATCTCCTGTAGGTGGCCTATAAACACAAAGAATATATAAATTAAAACGCTTACAAAAAGAAAGAGAGAATTCAAAAACATTCTCTAACAGAAGATTATCATACTGATCAATATTACAAAAAATCGTTTCAATTGTTTGCCTAGCCAAGATCATGGTTCTTCCATGTATAGATTGTTGACGACAAAAATTTGATATAGGAAGATAATCAGATATTAAAAAACATTCACTAGGCCTTAACCAGTGCTCAGTCAGAAGTACAATATCAGGAAAATTACATGTGTCCAGCAAAAGATGAAGCTCGTCCATCTTGTTTCTTAGGGATTGTATATTAAGAATAAAGATACTTAAGTTTTTCGAAGAGCTAATTTCAATTTTACTAGTAGAATATGAACATGAATGAGATTCAACTTTCGTGGACATGTCTATAAAAAAGAAGAATCCAATTCACGATCAGTAACTAGTTCAGACTCATTAATTTGATGATTCAAAGACAATTTATTCGATGAAATATTTATTTTAAAATATTTGAAAATATGTGCATGTAATAATGATGCCAAGTCTGAACCAAAGTTACTGGCGTGATTAGACTCCAAAATCCCACAGCTATTGAATTGGTAAACATTTAACGCTCCAAGGTCGTAATTTGTCGTCAGACAGACGGGGCAAGCAGATTCGTGGAATTGGACCGATCCATCTTACTCACAACTAGGGGGTGGTGCCAAGTCGATTTATTTACCAGCGCCACTGGCTAGCGCGGTGTGTCTTGACAGCTGGGCAACGTTGCCGTTGGTGTTTTATTTGTACATGTACTCTGAATGACCAGTGCATAGCATATTATTTACGTAGATTGATATTACGTAGTTGTTAAGACTTTTGTACAATTAAGGTGATAGGTACGCGACTGATTTTATTTTAAGCTTATAATTAAAAAAAAAGTTCGGAGGATATTCCTCTGAGCGAGCTCCAAGCTAGGGAAACAGTTCAATTGCTTAAAGAATTGTCCGTAGGTATGACGGAGTTGCAGGATTTTGTTTCTAAATTGAGTTTAGAAGTTAAAGAAATTGATCAGAGGACTAGGTTGACTAGCGACTCACCATCAGGGTCTAAGACAAAGGTGGGGGGTTTGTCAAAAGGCCAAAAGTGGTCCGGTTTCGCGAGGAGAATACCATGCGGTGGTACCAAGCCGACCGAGTGAAATGGTTTGTTTGGACTTAATTGGACCTTTGCCGGAAGGTCGCGGAAAGGTTACGCAATTATTAGTAATTGTCGATGCCTTTTCAAAATTCGTTAAGTTATTTGCTCTGCGTCGAGCCACAACTAAGGCCATTTTAAATAAAATTTTAAAGGTATATAATTTAATAGGTATATTCACTCGGTAAATTCGAGTGAAATATACGTCTGTCTATTTTCCACAGGTAAACATAACTGAGCGGTATAACAAAGAAATCGGACTGTTACTCAGAACTTATTGCTATGATCAGCATACCCGCTGGCCTAATATGTTATCTTTCGTTGAAGAATGCTTAAATTCGGTAATAAACCTGAATACCGGATTCAGCGCTGTCTATTTACAAAAAGGCATAAGGGTCGAATGTCCTCTTGCTAAATATATTGAATTTCCCAATGACCCCGAAAGGGTAGTCTCTAGGGAAAGGGTCTGGGAATTGGCACGCGAACGAATGTTAAGTAAGGCAGAGAAGCGCACAAACAGAGCTAATAAATCGATTAAGCCGGTTGAATTTCAGAAGGGTGATCAGGTTCTTGTTAAAACCCATTATCAGTCGTCCGCTTCTGATAAGGTAATCAAAAAGTTTTTCTTGCTATTTGAAGTATATACAGAATATACTACATATACTGCATATAGAGAATATACTACAAACACTCTTTACAAGCAAGAGTGTTTGTAGCATATTCCCGGTGTGTTATTGAACTTTTCCCGTACTGCCGTGAAGCCGTCACCTACCTTGAGAGCGTAAACATAAATACGTCTCACTGAAGAACAGAATACAAAACTGAAAATAAACTTATGGATTCAAAACCCTTTTTCATCTAAATTGCAGAAACCTGAAAATATGTCAAATCAGATCTATGAATCATCTCTAAAAATGACATCGGATACAAGCATGGAATCATTGTCCAAAACAGTTTCACTAAATGATTTTTGGTGCAAGGTTTGTGAGGAATATCCACAACTCGCCACAGAAGCTTTGAATGTTCTTCTGACGTTCCCAACAACATATTTGTGTGAAACGCGATTTTCACCATATACAGCTACAAAAACAAAATACCACAATAGACTGGATGCCGAACCAGACTTGAGAATTCAACTTTCTTCTATCAAGCCTGACATTACCCAGTTGATGAGGAATAAAAAATAATTACATACCTCACATTAAATGAACTTAGTGTTATCATTTGCTTACTAACTCACTACTTACTGTATCAATCTTTTTTTGTATTATTATCAATAAACAATTCACTGCTTTTGCTTTTGGTTTAGAGTTTAGGGTTCCGTTAAAAATTTAGTTTTTTAAAAGGGTTCGGTCACGAAAAGAGTAACACTGCTCTAAGGTAAACAATTTGCCCGAATTCCTCAAATTAAAAAAAAAAACCAAATACATCTTAAAAAACTTTTATTAAATTTGAAAATAGAATAAAATTTTCTTTGCAAACTAACCCTAAACAGTCAATAAATAAATAAATAAATAAATAAACAAAGTATGAGGCTGATAAAACTTGAAATAAAAAATAAAAAAATAGCCCAAATTAAAAACACACTTTCTTTACAGAGTGGTTAAAATTAAGCACCTCGTCATTCTACGAACGTCTTCTGTCAACTGAAACTAATATTGAACCACCCCTGGTCTATTCCAGCAGTTCACAGCACATAATTGTTTCTAAATTCCTAATTGATAATTAAGTAACTCTAGAGGGCCAAAATAAAAATTGTCCACTTTCCCGAAAGTCACTTGAGCCCTTTTAAAACCCCATTAACCTATCACCAACTTAAACATATCACCTAAGCGTAATATTTACAATTTAATTTTAAGGTTAACTTTCAGTTCAGACGGTACATTATGGTTAATATCATAATTACAACTACATTATTATCAGTTAAAGTCCATTTCACTTAATTACATACAGATTTCCTAAAGTCCTTTTTCTTCCCTGTCACTGATATCTCCTTCCTTTCCCATGTCGTCAGGTACAGAATAAAGAGGCTTAAACCCTCCAATAAGCTGCGGCCGGAAATTCTCAATATCAAACTCACTAGTGGTTGCGAGTGGTAAAGTGGTGCTTTCTATTTCTTCTGCTGCGGCAGTTCTATTCTTGTCTCGTACCACTGACCATCCCTGATTAATTCCAGCGTCCAGTTTAACGCTGGCTTGAAAAGGAGCTTGAAAATCTTGCTGGGCCGGAAGTGGACCCGTATCCATATCCATATCTATTCTATGATTAAGGGTGTGTTCTTGAAAAGAGCCCCTTTGTGGTACATTAAAATTAGGGTTTGTGTGCATTGTAGCCTGAACGGTGAACTCGGAACCTTTTCCTCCATAGCCAGTATCAGCGTTTTCAACTGTACCGGGACGGATCTCGGGAATCACTGGACTTCCATAATTGGGCATCGAGTATCTATCGGGATGTAAATGGGGCTCAGTAGGTGTATAAGCGATCGCTATCGGTTTTTCTGTATAAGTTTTTAATGTTGCAGAAATTTGATTGGAAACGTGATGCTTTTTGCCAGTAGAAACTATTCTAGATTCTAAGTTTTCACCACCAACAGAGTTCCACTGATTATTAAAATTATGAAAGACTTCGTTAGTTGTGGAATCAGGTCTTTCTAGTGGGTACGGGAAGTCGGATTTGACTGCAAAGGAAGCTCCTGGTCTAGGATGAGGTTTTAATACGGGAGCGTCATTTCTCTCCGAGTGATAGTTAAAATTATTTAAATTAGTTACGGGTTCGTTTTGATTCACGTCTACGATTGGCACAGTATTTACTGGATAAACTTTATATATGGATTTATCTGCACTCTCTTCAGGATCTGGATCTTGTGGTAGAATTTTAACAGTGCTATTATCTTTATTCACATTATCTGGCTGGAACTTTTCTTCTTGAGTCTCAGTTTTATCTTCGTCCTTTTCCTTTTTCGCTTGAATCATTTGCAAAGTTTCTATTTCATCTTTTCCACCTTCGTTCCTTCTATTGCTTATAGGTATATTAGGTGGCGTCTGATACATATTTAGTTCTTGGATATTTCCAGTCAAACCTTCAGCACGTGGAGGTTCATTCATGATTCTATCTTCGGCCATGGGGCTTTGAGACTCTTCTAAGCTCTGTGGAGGCTGTTTTGCCAAAGGTATTCGCTCTTCAATATCATACATAGGCCTATGAGGCTCAAACTTTGGCATTTGAGATATGGCACCTCTGACACTCTTTTGAGGTAAAGGAGGGTATCTCTTGTAAACTGATTGATGTGGAGGAGGTCCGACTTTTTCGAAGAATCCTATGGGTCTATTAGAGGGTCGTTCCAACAATGGTTGTCGATTAAGTCTTTGGTCATAGGGATAAGAGGGTGGACCCATTGAATAGTGATGCTTAGTATTGGGTCTAAATTGAGGAAGAATATTTGGAAGATGGTCTATCCTTTTATAAGCAATTTCTGGAGGAGGGCGTGGAGGTCTCACATACTCTGGCTTGCCGCTATAAAAATGTCCAGGACGTGGATCCCATGGAGGGCGTATAGGTCTATCAGAAGGCCCATATCTCAGAGGTATCGCATCGTTTTCTTTAGGAGGAGTAAGATCACTTGGTAGCTGATGATACATCGGTTTAGAATTCAGTTTTAACACTTCTTTATTTGGGAGTGTTGTAGGCTGATCAGGTCTTGGAAGAATCATATTTGAAAAAAGTGGTTTCTTATTTTCAGGAAATACTATCTTACCCCCGTCTCCCTTGGGAAACTGAATGTGTCCCTCGCTATCCAGACTGGCATCCATTACTTGACCTGGCACTTGCTTAATGCCATTTACTGGCATACCTATTGCCAAAGACGCTTCCGAGTTTGCCATTGTTTGAATTGATATAGCGCTACCGCCTACTTCTGGATATGGATGCGGTTGTTTTATAGAATCTTGATTTGGTGCTGAACTGCCTTGTTGAGGCTCAGTATTACTGTAAAGAGGTCTAAATGGCTTATTATCATAGGGACTTTCTTTAAGAGCAGTTCCGACGAACTGTCCACCATCTCCTACACTTTGATGATGGCCCACAACAAAAGAAACAGTATCTTGGCCAGGAGCAATAAGAATATTGCTGGAGCTCGGCGCTAAGGGTCTTAAAGTTTGAGAAGGTAATTCAACGATTACTTGGTTTGGATTTTCCGGGCGCACTTTCTCACTATTTAGTTTTTCTCTAAGATTTTGGGTGGCCACAATAATAGGGTCTTTGTTTAAGGTAGGGCTGATGTGATTTTCACCTAGAGGCAGTGAGGTAACTCTAGAAGTGGTTACAGTCGGTCTATGCGTCGTTGGGGATGGTTGTCTTGTAGCTGTCGTGGTGGTACTTATGGTAGTTGATTTAGGTGTAGTGGAATATTCTTCGTAATAGCTAGGCTTAACGTTAAATGGTTTATTTTTTATTATATCATTGGCAGGTTTTTTCTCTAATTTTGGTTTATTTACGTATGATGTTTTATTAGTTGAGGCTGGTTTTGTCGTGGTTTTTAATGGTTCGACAGACAGATGGTCTGGTTTATTTTCAACAGCTATGTTATCGTGCAGTTTCTCTTGGCTATAGTCTTCGTCCATATACTCGTAGCTATTTTCTTGTTCGAAGTTGTTTTGGTGAGGGCCCGCATGAATATTTGGGTAAATATTTGTGGTAGTGGTGAATGAAACAAGTTTAGTAGTGGGTTTGGTTGAAAATTGTGTTTTTTCTATGGGTATATTTGAGAATAAATTTGGAGATTTTGAGGTGAGCTTAGTGGCTATCGTGGTTGGAACTGTGTCATCGTAATCGCCAAACAGCTGTTCAAATATGCTTAAGACCCTTTTGGTTGTTGTGGCGGGAGTTGAAACTGTATTGATAGAGCCTTTGGTGGTCAAATAGGCATCTTTTATGTTCTGAGTAGATGGCTCTTCGGCTCTCTTAGTTGAAGTGATGCTTCTAAGGGTAGTCTCATCATAATATTCGTATTCTTCATTAAAGCTTGGGTGAGCCATGCTGGAATGTATTATACTAATAGGAGTTGATGTAGTTAACTCAGGATACCTCTTGACAGTTGTAGGTTTAGTTGTTGTAGTGGTAGTTACAGGAGTGGTTACCATGGTCCTTTGCGTAGTTCTTGGGGTAAAGTAGCTTTGCGTAGTAAAGTATGTTAATGGTTTTTTGGTGGTGGTAGTTTTATGGACCCCAAATGTGTCTTTGTGGTTATGAAATTTGTTGACGCTGCCCTGGATTTTCGTGCTAGCATACGAACTTGAAATGAGCGGATAAACGTATTTTTCCGGATTGTATTTTACTGGAAGGTTTAGGAAGTCATGAAAGTTAGGAGTCAGCTGATTGACGTCCGTGTGCTTATGACCACTATAGCTGATAGAACCATCTTTCCGATCAATATTCTTCTTGTCGTATATATCATCTGTGCTTGCATTATCGTCTCCATAATCATACAAGTTATCCTCGTTTGACTTTAAGGTGGGCGTTTTGTGATTAAAGTCAATTTTTCCAGTTAACGGATCCTTTTCTACGTAAAATGGCTTGCCGTGGTTAAATATATTTTCTGGAAGGTTGTATCCTGGTAACACCAGCGGAGACGGGTTTGGAATTTCTTCAGAGTCAAATTTCTTTGGTTCAGTTTTGTTCTGAAAACGAAATAATAGTTTTAGGATAGGCTTTAGCACTTAAAATGCTAGTTAAACTATATAACCTTAATAAGTATAGACTTTTGAAGATCAACGATTCAAATTAAGTACAGAGTTAATTGTGGTGCCCTCGCATCGACATTGTGTATGATTTTAGTTGGCGAACAGATGCATGTTTATTAGTTTATTAGTTCATTATATTGTGATCTAACTAAGGACTTTGGTTGTCATTATAATGAATATCATTTGCATAATATTTCAACATTGATCTTATCTTGCAGATGCTCTAGGTATTTCATAATATACAATAATTCTATTTTGTGATCTGAGTAAGGCCTTTGGCAGTGTCAGTAATGAGAAGTTATTAAAAAAATATAAGGTACTGTTGGGTAATAAGGCCGGGCAGGTAATAAAGCCAAAGTTATCCCAACGGATACCTTAATATTCTGTGGTCCTAGTGGCACCATCTAGGTGTAGACAGATCTAACACAAAACAGTTGGCGCTTTGCGAGCTAGTATACATTCCTCCATTTACCTACATGCACGTGTTTAAAAATTTGGAAGTGTTTTCGTGCCCGTGTTGTAAAAAATACCTGCAAAAGGTGAGTAACATTTTTTGGTAGTTTGATTAGAGTATTGTTTGCATTATATTTTCCAAATTGTGTTGGTATATAGATTAACTTAACATAGTTGTTTCGTTTTATTTACTCTTTTTTTGTTACATCTAACCTCAAAAAGAAAATGGATGCCAGACTTGTAACAAGGCCGCGGCCTTATTACCTGCCTTACCATTAAATTTGTTTGCAGATAATAAAGCCGGCTACAAAATAATGCGTAATTTTTTGTAAATTTATCTTAATTGTTTACGCTGGCAAAAGTCTTAAAAAAATAATCCCATTAATTATATATTTTTTACTTACTTATATATTTTTTTAAAGAAATTTCCCACCTTATCTCAATGCAATGAGCTCCCGGCCCTATTGCCTGCCGAAATGGTTACCTTTAAGTTTCTAGCCAGGTAATAAGGCCTATTACAAGATGGTCTAAAAGTTGTTTTTCCATGTAGGATTCCTGCGGAAGTCTTAGAAAATAGTTTTTTATACCAACGTGTCAGCAACAGTTACAGCGCGGAGCAGTTTTCTAGCTTAGGTAAGTATTATAGCTGTAGCTATAATGTTCCGGCCATATTACCTGTCTCCTACATACGCAGTAGAAAATACTTTTTTATTTTTCAGTTATGGGGAAAAAAAATCGAGGAATACGAGCAAATTGGACCGAAGAAATGATGGAAGAGGCCCTTCAGCTATTAAGGAGTGGTCGGTCTCAAGAATGGGTGGAACAGCAATCTGGGATTCCGCGTCGTACCTTAAGGAATCACCTTAAATCCGGTTCCTCAAACAGGTCATTGGGAGCAAAACCAGTATTAAATATGGAACAGGAAACGGACTTAGAAAGGAAAATATTGAGATTTTCTAGCAGAGGCTTTCCGTTAACTTCGAAAGTTTTACGCCGAAGTGTTTTCAATTATTGTGAGAAAATGAGCGTTAAACATAAATTTAACCGGGAAAAAAAATTGGCGGGTAAAGAATGGTACCGTGCCTTTCTAAGACGTCATCCACAAATAGCTCAACGCAATGCACAGCAATTAAATCCTGCCCGAGCTCAGAAATTGAATCATTTCATTGTAAATGATTATTTTGATAAATTGGATGCTCTGCTGTGTAGAACCGGATTAAAACATAGCCCCGAAAAAATTTACAACATGGATGAGAAGGGTTGCAGATTAACCGTTCATCACCAGCAGCTAGTACTAGCCCAAAAAGGTGCCAAAAGAGTGCACTTAGTGGCGCCTGAACATGCGGAAAACGTCACAGTAGTCGCTTGTGCAAATGCCCTAGGCCATGTCATACCACCTATGATTTTATTCAAAGGGCAACGTGGAAAACCTTGCTATTCTGATGGTTTACCAGCAGGCTCAGCTGTACACATGACCGCAAAGGGCAGCATGACGACTGAGATATTTATCAAATGGCTGGAGCACTTCCCACAATTTATGTCTTCCCCTCCAACAATTTTAATTTTTGATGGAGCGTCAAGTCACCTAGATGAGTCCATTGCTGAAAAGGCAGAAACTTTAGGAATTGAGCTTTTATGCCTACCCAGTAATACGACTCACGAGCTCCAGCCAATGGACAAATCCGTTTTCCGGTCTTTTGAATCCCACTGGGATCAACAGCTTCTTGAATATTGGAGTCAACATCCTGATAGAAGGTTGAGTAAAGAGAGATTTTCTGATGTATTCACGCCAGTCTGGGGAAAGTGCATGACTATTAATAACATCTGCAATGGTTTTAGATCAACTGGTATCTACCCGTTCAGTAGAAACGCCATTCCTGAACATGCATTCGCCCCAAGTCTTCCAACTCATCGTGGTCAAAATATTGCAGCTGAAAATAGTGAGGAAAGTGCCATAGTAAGGGAAGAACTTTGGGATTCGGAAGATGATATTCCATTAGCAACATTATTTAAGACAACTAAGGATAATTCAACAGTACATTCCAGTACCAGCCCTGCAGATCAGTCTCAGTCTCAATCAACTCAGTCAGAAGATTTAGCTGAAAAAGGAGAAACTTCACATCAAAACTCTTTCTCTGAAGTTTTAGTTACACCTGATATGGCACCAATAAAAACCTCCAATCGAAGAAAGGCTTTGAATTATCGTGCTCAAGAGGTCAAAAGGCACATATTTAAGGATCGTAGTTCTGGTAAAAAGGTTACCAATATCTCAAAAAAGGGTTCTGTTGTGAAGAGGAAGTCCGCCAATACGCCAACTACGAGCCTTTCAGCTGTATGGATGTGTTCTGTTTGCCTGCTTGACTTTGTAGCCGATATGAGAGCATGTTCATCTTGTGGTACTTGGGTTCACGAAGAATGTGTTGGACTAACAGTTGAAGATAAAGAAGCATTTATTTGCCCTGAATGCATGCCCTGAGGAAATTTTAAAAATCGGCCTTATTACCTGCTACAAATTTTACTCCGTGGCCATATTACCTGCCTATGCTGGTAATAAGGCCAAAAGAGTTGTTTTTATTTTTTTGCATTATGAATGTTTAAAAATTCTTGTTTTCATTTTTTAGTTATGTTTTTTAAAAGAATACATGTTGATTTATCTTTTGTATCTTACTTTGTAATAAAAATATTTTTTATTTGGTTATAACAAAAATATTTTTCTTAACCAGGCCTTATTACCCAACAGTACCTTAGTAAAAATTCAAATTTTAGAGTATTAGGGATTGGAAATTAAATTTCGCATTTTAGTCGTCATGTATTTAATATTAAATAGAAAATTAAATTAAATATTTAGTTACCCTCGAATATTTTCAAAAATAATGTTTAAAAGGGATTTTCTAGAAACATCATTACATAAGAGAAACATCCAAAAAATATTCTAGTAGCATAACATTTCTAGAAGATTCATTCTCGTTAAATCATTTCCAATGTCTTAAAAACGTTTTTTGGGGATATACGCCGAACGCTTTGGGATTTATTAAAGTAACGGTAGCAAATCTAAAAAGGGATATTGAGCCCTTTTTATACAAACGTTATTTGTATAAAGGCTGAAAATTATAATATGTTCTGTGAATAATCCTTATAATTTTATACAGTGCTTTTCTTTGAAGTCCCCCCCACCCATTTATTTTTTGAACGGGTCAAAAAAAATTTTTGAAACTTGGCATAAGTAAATTGGTCTATAGATAATATTTTTCACTGTAAACTAGGTAGTTGTAAATTCCAAGATGGCGGCTGGGCGACATCTTGAGAAAAAATTTTAAATAGAAAGGGGGGTCGTGTAGTACCTCATTTTAAAGGTCTTAATGAGTACTTTATAACCCTGAAATAATAGACCCATATCTTAACTCGTTTCAAAATGGCGGCCTAATAAAAAAGTATTTTTTTTTATTTTAACGTTTTACATTTTTATGATTTTTGAATAGGTAAAAATCAGTGTACGAAAATAAATGCGTCACTATTTTATTTTGACATAAAAACGACAGTTCTAAATGTCAAAATAACACATAAGCGCCATCTTGAATAAATGCATTAAATAGAAATCTTGTGTTACCTCATTTAAAAGGTTTTATTGAGTACTTTTAATATTTATTACATGGACTCAGTGGACTCCGTTTTGACCTGTCTAAAAGTAACAGCCAAAAAAATACACTGTTGCGATTTTATTAACGTTTTTAATAATAATATACAAATAATTTATAATTTTTGAATTTTGTATTTAAAGATTAACTTTTTGGTTTCTAAAGACTTACTGAACCGCCCTCGTATGTCACATTTCACGTTAAAGGTTATTGAACATTATTTAGACATTCCAAAAACCAAATAGCTATTAAAAAAGCTCGAAAAAAAATTTTAAGATATTTTTCCTTAACCGGTAAATTACTCTTGTCATTGTTAGATATTGTTTAGTGTGTTTGGCAGTTTGAATTTATTGTTTTTTTCAAAATGGTTAATTCTCGTCCATTGGAGGAAAAAGTAGAAGCAATTTTTATTTATGGAGCAACGCGTAATTTTCATGAGACTGAAAGGGTTTTCAACGAACGTTTTCCTGATCGTCCTATTTGCCGTAAATATTTAAGGGAACTTGTAAATAAATTTACAACTTGTCGGGTGCGTATTAATGTAAAACTACCCGTCGTACACAATATGCGGTTCGGTCCAATAATAAAAGCCAAAAACTTTAGACAAAAAAAAAAACACTTATATTATCAAACAAAAATCAGGCAGTTTTAAGATGGTTAAAGACTATGTAATGTATGAAAATTAAATAAAAATCAGAAAAAGCAAAAAACCTATTAACCCGGCCCCGAGAATATAAAACCGACCGAAATAATAAAATAAAAACTGATAGCTCTGACAGACGTCGTTCAGGATGACGTGACATTCTCCCACCTGAGGCATGTTTTTAAAACAAAAGAAACATGACTCACCTAACTAAAACAGAGACAACATGTAAACAATGTAAATAAGTAGGTTCAATAATAACAATGTAATAAGCCTTAAAAATGTCAACTACCTACCTACCCTACATAAACAAAACAATTAGCTCTATGTAAAAGTAATCCTAATCATTGTCCCTATACCTGACCGGTACGCGAACCGTACGACCGCTCCGCGAAACATATGCCGTATTATCTGCGTTCGGTTCGGGTACTCTGCTTTTGGACACTCCCGGATTCGCGGTCTCGATATCGCCCGCAGATTCACTTGAGTCCTCATAGGATACATTTGTCTCGGCCAACCTCGATTTAGGACTAGTCAATGCCTTGCTATCCATTAAGCCCTCTTCTGCACATTCCAAGGGGTAGAGACGTTGTACAGGTCTCAAAAGTTGGCCCCTTTCGGTACTGACCCGCACCACTCGAACCTCACCATCTTTGCCAGGTAGCAGCTCAATAACCCTCCCTAACGGCCAATTAACCCGCTTATCTAGGTTATTGCCAATAAAAACCACATCCCCCATCTTAACTTGATAACTGGAACTTCCCTTGGACCATAGCTGCAACTGCCCTAGGTATTCATTACGAAACCTTCGACGAAGATCCTCTGCCAATTTCTGTCTATGCTGTACCTTCCTAGACAGAGAGTGACGGTCAACAGCATCACAATCTGGAACACCACTCACCAACTGATCCCTAAGAAACATTATGGGGGTTAAAGGTACCAACTCATTAGGGTTAGTTGACGAACAAGTGAGTGGCCGCGAATTGATGATGGCCTCACAATCACAGATTATCGTTAACAAGCTTTCGTAATCCAGTAAAGCTCGTCCCAATACTTTACGCAACAATTGTTTCAACACTCCGACAAGTCTTTCCCAGAATCCTCCCCACCACGCCGCCGTTGGAGGATTAAAACGCCATTGGATCCGCTCGGTACTACTAGTTTCGGCAAATTTTTTAAAGTCTACTCGCGAAAACGCGTTGTCCGTACCCACGAAATTTGTCCCGTTATCACTGTATATAGTCCGAGGGCGACCCCGCCTGGCAATAAACCGACGCAATGCTTGCATGAAACACACAACCATTAAAGATGAACAAAGTTCCAAATGAACGGCCCGATATACCGCACATGTAAAAAGGCATATCCATACCTTTTCTCCCGATTTGACAAATAACGGACCAGCAAAGTCAACACCGGTTATCTCAAATGCTATAGCATCGCGAACCCGATCAATAGGTAAGGGTGGCGATCTTACAGTAACCGGCTTCGATGTGTGTCTCTTGCATACTACGCACTTTGATATCGCATGTCGAATGGCTCGACGACCACCCAAAATCCAAAAATTTTGCCGTAAAATACACATTAAACTTTGTGCGCCAATATGCCCTAACTTTAAGTGTTCTCCAAAAATAAGTCTGTTTACTAAAAAATGTTTACCAGGTAATATCACAGGAAAAAGGAAGTTGTCACAATCACTCCTATTACTTATACGGGATTTTAATCTAATGACGCCATCCATATCTTCGAAAACTTCCATGCCGCTTAGTCTATTTTTATTGTCTTTAAAGAATTCTTGTTGCACTTGTCTTAATACAAATATCTCGGCTTGATTAATTTCTTCGGTACTTAAGGGCCCTGTGTGCCGCTCCTTATTTCTCGTATTATAAATAAATCGAGATATCCATGCACACATCCGTATAATTTTCAAATACTGAGAAAAGTAGTCCAAGTGCCAATCCATAAGAGACATTTTCTGACGCTCATTATTTATTAAGACAGTAATCAGCTTTTTCCTCCTCTCCCTATTAATTTCTTCCTCATCGTAGCTAAGGCTTTCCAGGGGGGTATTAAAAGGATTTTGATAAAGCCATTGTGGACCCTCCCACCATCTTGATTGAACCAATTGCTTAATAGAGCAGCCTCGAGATGGTAAGTCGGCAGGATTTAACAACCCAGGTACATGTCTCCAGGTGCCAGAAGCTGAGAGTTTTCTTATTTCTGAAATGCGATTCCAAACAAAAGTAGACCACTCCTCGGGTCTTTTTATCCAGGAAAGGACTATTGTTGAATCGCTCCAGAAAAAGGCTTCCAGTTTATTGTCAAAATTCTCCACGATGTTACTGTATAACCTTACAGCAATCAGAGCTCCCATTAATTCAAGCCTTGGTATAGATAAAACCTTCTTTGGAGCTACCCTTGACTTAGCTCCCAACAGACGAACAAATACTCTGCCATTCTCGACCCCTCTCAAAAACACTACAGCAGAGAAGGCCTCCTTACTTGCATTACAAAAAATATGCAGGGACCATTGTTCAGCCTCTTGAGGTCCAGCATTTATCCATCTGGCAATTTTAATAGTCGACAAATATGGTACTTCTTTAAGCCAATTCTTAAACAACGACTCAATTTCCCCATTAACTGGCACATCCCAACCTACTTGCTTTTCCCAGGTTTTTTGTAATAAAAGCTTAGGTATTAAAACTGCCGGGCAACTGAATCCTATGGGATCGAATATCCGTTGTGCTAGTGATAACATCAGTCTTTTGGTTACTGGCTGACTAAGAAGTTCTTCAATATTTCCGATGTCCTGATTTAAAAATAAAGTATCATCCACCCTGTTCCACTTGATACACAGTACAGATGTTGTAGGGTCTCGGGAGTTACCCTGGACTTGACCTGTATACTCCCACCCTCTAAGGTCAAATCTGCCTTCAGCCATTATCATGATAGATCCTTTGACGAATGATTCCAAATCTTCCTCATTGGCGACACTAGTAACGCAATTGTCAACATAGAAAGCCTTTGACAATTTAACTACAATGTCCTTGGATACTGCCATCGATTCACATTTTTCGGACATCTTTGACAAATGGTACTCCAACGAAGCTCCCAATAAAAAAGGGCTACTATTAATTCCAAACACCACTCTACGATGACGAAATATTATTTCTTGGCCATTTTTATCTCGCCATAGGAACCGAAGAAAATCCCTGTCATCTGGGTGTATGCTAAGCTGTAGAAACGCTTTCCGAATGTCTGATACTACCCCAATTCTTTGCTGCCGAAACCTCAGTAAAATATTTGAAATCATTTCGATCAAATTAACCCCCTTTTCAAGGCACTGGTTTAATGATGGACTGTCCTGTTCTCTGGCCGAAGCGTCGAATACCGGTCTTATCTTTGTGGATGATTTTAATTTGATTACGGGCCTATGAGATAGGTAATGAGCCTTTGAACTTGTTTGATCTTCGCAAACCTCCTCAATGATGTTCTCACTTTGCCAGTCCTTAAAAACCTGATCATAGAGTTCGTAATAACCATCCTTCGTGACTTTAGTGATGGTATTATCCAGTCTTTTCTTAGCAATGCCATAATTACTGGGCAATGCTGGATGTCCTTCCAGCCATGGAAGTCTAACCTCGTATCGTCCTTCGTCGTCGGTTTTAACAGTCTCTAGAAACAATGCTTTTGCTGCCAATGCCGTCTCCTCCCGAGTTTTTCTTTCCACTGGATCGCTTATGCCTAGTACGTCAAGTTCCCAGAGGTTTGAAATGGACGCGTTATTAACAAAAAGCGAAACGGCGGACATAGACAAAGTGTCCTTTTGTTCAACTGGTATTTTTCCCATCAAAACCCAACCTAACAGAGTTTCTACAGCTACCAGTCCACATCTCAAAATGTGTCTCTTGCCTGTGTATAATTTACCCGCTATATCAGATCCTATTAACAGTTCAATAGGGCCAGAATTATGTGAATCTGATATCTTGATGTTCAGTGTTCGTAACTCTTCCATCCAAGGACCATTGAATACAGAATCCACTCCACTGCATATGACGGGTTGATCCAGTGCCTCGAAATTACAGCTGTAGTTGTTGTGACTAAGAGTGACGTCATAACAGCAATGGACTTGCGGTAACTCAGTGCCTCCAAACAAACCATGAATAACGTTAATTTGCCTCTTCGATTGGTAACCCAAAAAATCAGCCGTCGATTTTAAAAGATAAGTTTTTTGGGAACCGGTATCGATCAGCGCACGCACGTACTTTGATTTATTCGCGCCCTTAACTTTTACCTGCAAAGTTTGCAAAAATACGTGTGTATTAGAACTATTTGCCAGAGTCTGATTTACGTTTTGTACTACACATTCCATAACGTCCTTTTTCTCAGAGCTGTTCCGACCAGAGCTGTACTGACCCGAGCTACAAGATGGAAGTTCAGGACACATTAAAGTGACATGGGATTTGCTGCAAACTATACAATTTAAGCGTGCTCGACACTTTCTAGAAAAATGACCCAGTTTTAGACATCGAAAGCATGCACTATTTTTTGACAAAATATCCTTTTTCTCCTCACGACCTAATTTCTGCGCCTTAAAACAATTGCTGCTCTCATGAGAATTTTGACAAAAAATACATTTGTGGTTCCATCTGAATTGATTAAGCCCATCGCGGTTTGAAATTTTGGCTCAAAATCTTGGCCTGCTTTATTTGTTTGGCAAGCACCCCGTTTAACATCCTTATGAACAGTGCTTCGCAAATTAAAACCTTCTGTTGCTAAAGAAACATGTTGCTCATTATCGACTTCCAATTTTAGAAAATTCATGAGGCTTTTAAGTCGATTTTCGATTGTAGTAAGACCTGTATTATCCAGTGAAACCTGCAAATTTATACCAGTGTCTCCGATATCCGGTGTCCGTTGCCAAATTCTTAACAACTCTGGCGGTAAGCAAGACTCGACCAACGGAAATAGCATCGCCGCGTATTTATCGGACGTAATACCGAGGGTTTCTAAGGCCCGTAGCTGAGTTTCCAGTTTATCATACAAACGAGTTATGTCTAATCTATTGCCAGACGAGGTATTGTGTATAACTAATTTAAGTAACTCGCGCACATAAACTTCTACCTGGAGGTCTTCCCGACCGAACCGCGCTTGAAGACACTCCACCATTTTACTATAGTTACTTCCGGTAGCGGGAAAACTTTCGACTAGTTGCCTTGCCCTACTGCCTTGAACCGTCGCCTGAATTAAATATTCGACCTTATCGTTGCCGTCTATTTCCAAATCATTGTGAACCTTTTGAAACTGAGACCAAAAAGGCAACCAGTCTTTGATATTTCCATCAAATTTTTTCAACTCGAGAATAGGTAACTTAAATTTACGCCTACCTTGTCTGATGCTGTGGCTAACACTACGCTCCGAATTTACCTCTTCATCTGGATCTGCCTTTACCCTAGGCTGTAAACATTCCTCACATTGAAGACTCAGATCTGTATACCTTTTAACATATCCATCTGCACCCTCCATTTCTGCTAGTAAGTCTGTCTCTGCCGTGTCATCCTTTTCTAACATAAGAGCATAAATATCCCCATCAAGTCTCTTTAGATCCTCAATTTTCTGTTTTACCAATTCTAAAGAGACCGTAATCAAACGCTCTTTTCCTTCCGGTGATGACAAAAGACCCTCCAACTCACCAGCGGTCTTGGTAAAACTGGTGCGGAGTACTCTACGACTTTTCTTTTTCTGATCCATTGCTATGCACTGTATACTCACTGTTAATCACCTAAACCGCGTTCACCTAAGTCCAGGGCGACAACGCGTCGGACCGATTGCTCGGTGATCAACTAGGGTAGCCAAAATATGTCCGTATACACTACAAGATTAAACACAACCCGTAAAACTGCCAGTCCTGTCACGGTCGCCAAAATGTCGGGTGCGTATTAATGTAAAACTACCCGTCGTACACAATACGCGGTTCGGTCCAATAATAAAAGCCAAAAACTTTAGACAAAAAAAAAACACTTATATTATCAAACAAAAATCAGGCAGTTTTAAGATGGTTAAAGACTATGTAATGTATGAAAATTAAATAAAAATCAGAAAAAGCAAAAAACCTATTAACCCGGCCCCGAGAATATAAAACCGACCGAAATAATAAAATAAAAACTGATAGCTCTGACAGACGTCGTTCAGGATGACGTGACACAACTACTGGTACTGTCCAGGATAAAAAACGCCCAGGCCATATGTCTATTTCAGAAGAAAAGCAAGTCCAAATAATTGGCGAAATAATAGAAAATCCCCAACATTCTACTCCAACTGTTGCTGATATCTGTGAAGTTTCAACTTCGACGGCATGGAGAGTTTTAAAAAAAAATAAGTTTCACCCATACAAGATCCAAATGGTCCATCAACTGACTGAAGATGATCCTGACCGAAGAGTGCAATTCTGTGAGATTATGGCAGAGAGAGTAGAAAGGCAATCTACGTACGTGCGCAACATTTGTTTTAACGACGAATGTACTTTTTTTTGAAATGGTAATGTCCACAGACAAAATTGTCGATATTGGAGTGATACCAATCCACACATTTTTCGTGAAACCCGATCTCAGTATCCGCAAAAAATCAATGTATGGGCAGGAATATTAGAGAATCATATCGTAGGGCCGCTGTTTTTAAAAGAAAATTTAACAGGTGAATTGTACTTAAATATGCTGGAAAATGCTATCGATCCTCTCATAACAGAAATTGTTGAGGCTAATGTACATGAATTTGACATGGAAATTACATTTCAACAAGATGGTGCTCCTCCGCATTTTGCCAGGAATGTGAGAAATTATTTAAATGATAATTATTTTGGTCGTTGGATAGGTCGTCGGGGTCCTATTGAATGGCCAGCTCGGTCACCAGATTTAACGCCGCTAGACTTTTTTTTGTGGGGATACCTAAAGCAAAAGGTATACGAAACAGAACCTGCCTCAATTTTTGAGCTACGACAAAGAATCACTAACATTTGTCAAAATATTGAGGCAGATGTATTTGAAAATGTTCGACGTGAATTTTCAGATAGGTTATTTATGTGTCAAGAGGTACAAGGAAATCATTTCCAGCATCTTTTAAATTAAATATTGTTTTTCTTTTGATAAACTGTTTATTTGCTAATTGTAAATTAGTATTTCATTGTATTCTATTAAAAACGTTAATAAAATCGCAACAGTGTATTTTTTTGGCTGTTACTTTTAGACAGGTCTAAACGGAGTCCACCGAGTCCATGTAATAAATATTAAAAGTACTCAATAAAACCTTTTAAATGAGGTAACACAAGATTTCTATTTAATGCATTTATTCAAGATAGCGCTTATGTGTTATTTTGACATTTAGAACTGTCGTTTTTATGTCAAAATAAAATAGTGACGCATTTATTTTCGTACACTGATTTTTACCTATTCAAAAATCATAAAAATGTAAAACGTTAAAATAAAAAAAAATTCTTTTTTATTAGGCCGCCATTTTGAAATGAGTTAAGATATGGGTCTAATATTTCAGGGTTATAAAGTACTCATTGAGACCTTTAAAATGAGGTACCACACGACCCCCCTTTCTATTTAAAATTTTTTCTCAAGATGTCGCCCAGCCGCCATCTTGGAATTTACAACTACCTAGTTTACAGTGAAAAATAGTATCTATAGACCAATTTACTTGTGCCAAGTTTCAAATATTTTTTTTGACCCGTTCAAAAAATAAATGGGGGGGGGACTTCAAAGAAAAGCACTGTATAATGTTATTGTGTATAGTGTATAATTCAAATTTGGTTTTAAAATTGTCACATTTCTAGCCATTAATAAATGAGAAACTTACCAATTTATCATTTGAAGTCTCCTCATAACTGGAGTCAGAATATTCATATTCGTCATACAGAGAATCGTCAATTTCGCTTAAATTCCTATTATCCTTATGGCCTCCCATTAAAGCTGTTCCTTCAACGTAATTGGCCTGTTGAAGCACCAAATTTGTCGAGACAAGGATTTTCAGGAGTACCAGAAGGATGTACTTGAGTTCCATTTTTTCTTATGTTAATGCCTGTAAAAAAAATAAAGCTATCTTAAAACTATGTTACCATTTTAACAACTTTTGGTGAAACTAAATTTTAATTAAATAGGTTGGGCACCAAAATATGGCTTCTAAAATTATTCCGCTTTTACGGCAAAGCAAGATCTTCAATAATTTTTTTTTTATTTTTATTAATAGGATTGAGTTTATATTTTTAAGTTTTTCTATCAGAAGCTCTTAGAAAAAAGTTACATTAATTTTAAATTAAATTTTATTTTTACTTCTCTGAAGTTATAAACTTTTTAATTTAGCTTTAATCTATATTAAAATCAATTTTAGTTAAAAATTTCTTTTATAAATAAAACTTGGCTAAGAAAGCTAATAAACTAATTTTTAAGCACATTCAAAGACATTTTTACTTGATAAGCAAGGCATTGAAAGCTAATTTGAGTGGTAGGTCGAAATTAAAATCGCCAACAATAATGTTAGTACCATTAAAACTGCTTACTTCAGCTAAATATTCTTTGAGAAGTCTAAAAAATTAGCGTCATATTTGTTTGGTGGATGATACAACACTGAACACAAATATTTCACATTACACACAGACAATTCCAAGGACAATAACTAGACACAAGAATTAACAAAAAGGACACTTTTCCTTTTATATCTAATATCAGATCTTATCAAAGCCATAACTCCTCCTGTTATTACTGCTAAACTGTGTGAGGATTTGATAACTTGGTGGTAAAGGGTAATCAAAAGAAACATCTCGTTTTTACATAGTCTGATTTTAATCTGTGTTACCTTTGTTACAAAATTCGTGTCAGTGTATATTGGTCAATGCTTAGCTATGCAATTTCATCACTGTTTATAATAATGTAATATATAGTTTATTTAATCGGTATACTCGTGCACGAAAAATAATAATTATATTAAATATACAGGGTGTTCTACCTATACATTACAACTGTTCCAACTTGTACGCATCTATGTCCAGCTCGCGTGGTTCGACATCAGGTGTTATGTGAGTCTCATTCAAAAGAACAACTTTAGGCCTCCAATCGTTAACCAACAATATAATTTCAAATAACCTTGACAATTAAAATAAATAATGTTGGAGTTTGGTACAATATTAGAGTCTAGTTGCTATTTTATGTATCTACTACGTTGAATTTCTTCTATTCTCTTGTAGGATTCACATTTATTCACATCCCATGAAACATTTAAGTTGAGATCATAAGTTTCGTTAGACAACACACAGTTTACACACTTAACAAAATTCACATTACATTCTTTAACATCGTGGTTTTCACAACACTTTGCACATACTTTGTTCTCTTTAGAATGACCATATCGACAACATCTAAAACACGTCAGAATTCCATACTCGTTGAAGACTATACAGCGGTTCCATCCGATATTCATTCTTTCTTTTTCGATAAAAACACCATACTCTAGGACCATCAACTTCTAGGACCATGCTAAATTTTTTGTTTAGAATATTCAATTTCTTTACAATTTTTATTTTCTTTAGTTGGGACTATCTTGCAAGTTGTTTTGCTTATTTATTTTTGCTACAATCTCATTTTCTGGAAGGGGATACTCAGATTCACTTATGCCCACTACTTTAACACGGCGTTCTAAGGGTCATTCTCATTTAACTTTGATATTTGATGTCTTCAAGACTTTTTTCTTCAGGTTTTGTTTGTTAGTGTCGATTAGATGTTTTAAAATAAAAACTAAACACGGATTAATCACATGTTTAGGAAGTAATATATCTTGATTTTATCAATGTAATTTTATTTCATTTTAAAGTCACAAAATGTCAAGGTTCGTCACGGTCTCTTTCTTAGTTGCTTTCATACTATCATGATTTTTCGTTAAGGAATTGTTTTTTACTTAGGCTTTACTTAGATAACTAAAAAATATTGATTTAATTTTTAACTTTTCGCCTATAGGAAACACGCCTTTGCTTTTCGTATTTATTAAATTCTTTCAAAGTATTGTCTCTAAAAAATATGTCAGGTTCGTCACTACTATTAAGAAAGCGTAAAATTCTTATATGGACCAATTTACTATTTCCAGTTAACCACTTGCTTGCTAAATGAAACCATAGTGTCGCTACGCAGTGTAAAGAAAGTGTTTTTTTAGTTAAATACTGTGTTTAAAAAAGTGTTTTCTTGTGACTTTAAGGTGAGTATGTTTATTGCTTGTCAGTTACGTCACGCAAATAACTTTAAATTTCTTTATATTTCCTTAAAACTAATTATTGTATTTTGTTAACCAAAGCAAACTAAAAGTTAGGTTATGTTTACAATAAAATACCGGTCGCCGGTCATAGTCAAATAGTCTTATTTTTAATAAAATGTCAGGTTCGTCACGGTCAGCTGCGTTACTATTCTTTCGTAACGCAGCTGACAAGTTCGTGACGAACCTGACGTTAAAAGTAGTAAAGTAGACATTATTTTCAGCAATGCCGTTAACACCGGCTGAACGTGCAAGGCGTTATAGAGAAAAACTGAAAGAAAACCCCGAAAAAAGACAAGAATATTTGGAAAAAAGCCGAAAGAGGGCAAAGAAGTCCAAAAAGTGTATAGAAGAACTTTCCGATAGGGAGCAGCGTTACCAAAGAAAAAAATGGAGATTGTACCAACAGAAAAGTCGGCAGATAAAAAAACATGAACGTGAACAGGACCAATTTCTTCAGCAAAATACTCCACCGGGAAGTCCGATACCCCTGCCCGATCATATTCCTATGGAAGATGTTGGAATAGTAAATGAACCTCCAAGAAATCAATCTTACTTAGAGGCTAACAGGTCTTCCGGAAGAAAGAGACTTCGCAAGGACAGAACTGCTGCATACAGGAAAATCAAGCGTTTGGAAAAGGACTTGGAAAAAACAGCAGTCTTTACGGAAGTATAAGAAACGTTGCCAGCGATACCAGAAAAAGAATGTTGTGGCAGGGAGTCAGAAAAGTGAAACAGCTAGTCCTTACAGTAAAGCCATCCAAGATACCAAAGGATATAATGTTCCTGAAACTGTAAAAAAAACTCTAGTTTTTCATAATGCACTAGTTGCACAAATAAAAGACAATTACTCAAAAACAAACAACGAAAAAGAAAAGCAAATTATTTCTAGAGCCACTAGTGGAACCATTGTCAAAAAATATAAATTTTTAACAAGAACTAAAAAGGTACTCCAATGTCATTCTTCAACTACAATGTCAAAAGGGAAAGGAAGATGTCGACTTACTTTACATCCACTTCATAAAAAAATACGAGACTTTTTTAATAGAGATGACATAACTACGTTAACACCGGGAAAAAAACAAACAGTAACACGAGGCAAGATCAAATATCAGAAAAGATTGCTAAAGGAAACCCTTAAAAGTCTTTATGAAAAGTTTTGCAAAGAGTTTCCTTGTAGTAAAATTAGTTTTGCGACATTTTGCAGGCATAGACCTTGTTGGGTTGTGAAACCAAAACTTTCCGATAGAGATTCTTGCTTGTGCAAAAAACATTCCAATATACAGCATAAACTGGATACTTTAGTAAAAGAAAAAATATGCACAGAACGCAACATCGAAAACGTATGTAAGCTGGTTACGTGTGATGTAAAATCAAAAGATTGCATGAAAAATATCTGCCCAAAATGCCAAGATCAGGCCGCTATAATCCTCGCGGATATTAAAGATCCAAATAAATTAGTTAATTGGAACTTTTGGAAACTTGAAAAAGAGGAAAGGAGCAAATCAGGCAAAACATTTTTTGTTAATAAAACAAAGCTTATCCGTGAATCTGGAATGCTAAAGAACCTATGCACAAATTTTAATGCAGAACTAAAAACAATGTTCTGTTGGCATGTCTTTAAAAAAAATCATCAAGCCAGTCAAAGGCAAAAATGTATTTCTGAACTAACTTATGAAGAGGCTGCTGTACATATAGATTTTTCTGAAAATTACTCATGCAAAATGAGTTCAGAAATACAGGCAATGCATTTCGGTTCCTCACACAACCAGGCCAGTCTCCATACCGTTGTAGTTTACTATGACAATAAACCTCCTGAAAGTATATGTACCATTTCTTCCTGTACTCGGCATGACCCTCCTGCTATTTGGGCCCACTTACGTCCTGTTTTAGAAGAACTAAAACAAAATGGTGTGCAAACTGTTAACTTCTTTAGTGATGGCCCAACATCACAATACCGCAACAAGGACAATTTTTTTTATTTGAATACATATTTTAGAGATTATGGATTTTCAAATGCTTCATGGAACTTTTCAGAGGCTTCGCATGGTAAGGGTGCTCCGGATGGTGTTGGGGCTGCAGTCAAAAGAGTAGCTGATGGACTTGTCTGTAAAGGGAATGACATTCCAGATGCAGAAGCGTTATTTAGGATTCTTCAAGGAAAAGTAAATGTGAAACTTTATTGGATCGATTTAGAAGATGTCATTAACTTTGATTCCAAAAAAGAAATAAATAATCGTTACAAAATGACTAAAGGCATTATGAAAGTAGGTCAAATTATTTTGAAAGATTCTGAGTCCGATTTATATGGACGCGAATTATCGTGTTTTTGCAAGAAATTGCCTACAACATGTGATTGTCATTCATTGCAACGGATGTATTATCAAGACTGTGAAACTGTAGATTCAGACGATAACCCAGAAGATACCACTCCTCAACAACAGCTTCAACAACAACAATTTTTACCTGTGACCTTTGAAAATGTAAAAATTGATCAATGGCTGCTTGTTAAATATAACAATGTGATATATCCGGGCGTTGTTACTGATACAAATAACGATGAATCCTGTGAAGCTAAAATTCTGCATTCTGTAGGAGTCAATAAATACATTTGGCCAATCAAGGAAGACAAGATCTGGTATAAATTTGAAGATATAGTGGGTTCTATTGAAGCACCTACTAATGCAACTAAACGAATTTTACAGTTTAAAACGCCGTTTTGGCTTGAAAATGGGGAAGGCATCAACTAATTTAACCTAAGTATTTTATTATTTGTTATGAGTTACTTAAAATTTAGAGTTTATTTTGTTATGTTTGGTTAAATTTAGAATTTACATTTTTGGTTAAACGTTTTTGTAATTGGAGCCATTTAATAAAAAAAAAACAATTATTATTTAAATGTGTTTGTTTTCTATCAATTTTTAGCATCATTGTCAGGTTTGTTACATCAGTGTCAGGTTCGTCACTATTTAGAAAAACACATAAAATATGGTATTGCTTTTTATAGAAAAATAGAAACTAAAAAAAAATAAATTACCCATCGGCTTCTTGCAATAATTAATGTTTTAAAAAGAATTCTTAACCTGGGTCTAAGGCTAATTTTCTGACTTTTAAGAAATAGTGACGAACCTGACAAAGTTCAGTAAGCAGAATCACTCAAAAATGGGTAAAATAAAAAAAAATTTGCACCGCTTTTGCCAAATTATGTTATAAAACATGATTAGAAAATGATTTGTTTGTTTTTTTGCATAATATTAAATATTTTGTAATGAACGATTTTCACTATTGGTTTGACGACTTTAAATGAGAATGACCCCTAACACTTTTGGAATATCCACACTATAAGAATCTCCCATTTTATTCTAAATGTGGGCTTGAATATTGGATATCTCCTTTTCTGTACCACATTTTAGAATAATTCCTCCATTCTTTGTTGTCTTCCCCAATGTTAAGCCCGCACCTAAATCAGTAGGATCAACTTTACGTCTTAAATCTTCTTGTACCTTCTGTACATCTTTTTGAAGACACTTTTGTTTTACTATCTGTTTAGAATACTCGGACTCAAAAAAAACTCGGAAATCTCCAAGACACGTTTGTTTAATTTCTCAAGACACACAGCTCTATCTCCCCATCATGGCCGCCTGTGGACTGTCATACCACACGGTAAAATAAATATTAGCCATCTAGCGGCGCAGCGCCAAGGCATGATTCACCAAAATATGTACAAAGGTGGTAAATACAAGTACGAGCTTCGCTCGTACTTTGATCAGTTGGGACCAGTAGAAAAGCTTTTGGTCAGAGAAAACTAATTAAAAAAGGACCATTTATAAGAAATTGTTTAACAGGTGCTGCCCCGGCAACGCTGTGAGTTTAACCACTATTTGTTTTTACGGTTTTTGGGGTATCATGCTTCTGAGAACCATGATGTGATAAGAGCTCCGCTCTACTCCATCCATTCGGCCTTATTCCTTCAAAGGTTGGCAATCCAAGTGGCAAGCAACTCGTTAAACAGCTGCTCTGAAGATTTTGGATGAGCCATCTGTGTAGATCCTCGAGCAATGAGTTTTGTATTCTCACTATTCACCTTTCCCCTGAATTGTTCCCTTGAAAACCAACCGATATATTTCATACTAATCTCCTCTTATTCTATGTCCAATCCCTTATACATTTCGAAGGCTTTAATGCATTTTTCAAGCAAAGAATTAAGAATCAAATGCAGTCATACAGGAGGATGAAGGTTGGTGAAGACTTAGGTCTAGGTCACGCCTGATAAAGGTATTTTTTTATGGCGATGAAAATAAGTATGCTAAAATGAATAATATGACTCCAGCACACACTTATGCATAATATATCAACCCTTTGTAAAAATTCAATAATTTTACCTAAATAAAACATAAATTTTTAGCAAATCATGTATCATAAAAGCCTGCATTGGAATATGCCAAACTGGTTTTGCCATATGTCTTTTCTAATATCCTTTATTTTATATTGGCCTTTATATTAAGGCCAATATAATGAAATAAGCAAAAGATTATCAGAAACGGAATAAGGAATGCAATAAACCATTAACGGATTGAATCGGAGCTACAGAATCCGAGATAATAATGAAACAGTGGGAAAAACAAAAGAAAACTGGTTTTTTCCCACCGTACCATTTTTTTTTCTAAAATGATTATTGGCAAATTTTAAAGTAAGTCCTAAACTAACAAACTTTGATACAAACCAATAATTATGTCATAAATAAACCCCAAATACCAAATTTCAATGCAATCGGACCCATAGGAAAAACCTTTTGATAGTCACGTGACCCTCAAATTCAATATTTTAAAAATTTGATACAAATGAATAATTATTTCATAAATAAACCCCAAATACCAAATTTCAATCCAATCGGATCCATAGGAAAAAAGTTTTGGTAGTCACGTGACCCTAAAACTCAATATTTCAAAAATTTGTAAAAAATTAATAATTATACCCTAAACCAAACCCAAATACCAAATTTCATTCAAATCGGGCAAATACAAAAAAAGTTTCAAAAAAAAAAATTACCACATAAAATAATAATACTCATTAAATCCCGATTAGATTTTTTTTTATCGTTAGGACCCACTGTGTTGTAATTTTTGTCTAGCAAAATGCCTTGTATAGACACTGTGTCGCCTGAATATTATATCATATTACACGGAAATTGCTAAAACGTCAAACGTTGCCGAATTATCACGGCTAAAAGAACCCGATTTGGTAAAAGATATGCACATATTCGGATTCTCCAGAGTCTCTGGAATAATTCCGTACCAATTTCAGGAAGTTCTGAGCTATTTTAAGCATTTTATCAATGAAATTAGGAAGCAAGTCCGAGCCAATTCATCCATGTTGACGTCATGCTGTCAAAACGTAAAAGTCAGCCGTAAAAGTCGGCAATAAAATCGCGCGTAGACGTCAAAATCGACCATTTTCAGACGATGATTTCGGGCATAAAAAAAGGTTTTTACCTTATGATTTGTACATGGAAAAATAGTATAAAGCCTTAGGAACAGTTTAGCGTCAATTCTGGACCGATTCCAATCGGTTTTAGTAGTTAAATTTCGATTATAAAAAGGGTCTTATTTTAGGTGGAAACGGGCGAAAATCGTCGGTTTCGTTGCCACGGAGACGCGCACTTGTTGGGTGCTAGACCACATTAGTTTTTATACCCTGATCATCGGGCCCGTAGGGATACCAATATTCAGCTGACCGATTTTTTGGGACCTATCATGGAAAATTGAATTTTCTTGGAAAATAGTGATATATGAAATAAAACGGATTTAGTGAATTATAGCCAGATAAATTCCGCGTGTTTGAGGGCAAAAATGGTCTTCGTAGGTGGCATAGCCATTGCGGTATTAGGCGTCAAAGTCAAAAAATAGTGTAGAGCAAAAACTGCTCTACGTAGATGATTGTAGGGTGTGTCGAAAAATTGGTTTTAAAAGGTTCTTTAAATGCTCCAATTGAATGAAACCTCTAAGTGCCGCCAATAAAAAGTTATTAATATTTGAAGAAAAAAAGCGTGAAAAAGGGTATTTTCAACTGAGCGCTGCTCACCCTGTATAAATGATAGCGTTAAACTTAATACTTTGTTTTATTCGGAAAGGATTTAGGTTTAATTAATCCAAATGAATTTTTTTTAAATTTTGCACCATAAAAATTTTACACAGAAAAAACTAAAAAAAAAAATTTTTTTTGGGTTTTTTTGATTTTTCTCCTAAAAAAAACATTTTTTCAAAAAAAGTCCTAAATAAAAATTGTAGCTCTCGATAAGGCGCACACATCTTCTGTGAGTCACTATTGCCGGAAAGATACCGTTAAACCGTCAGAAGGGCTAGAATATCACAAATGTCTGAAACTTTGAGCGTTAAAAAAAAATACTTCCCGTTTACTGAGAATAACCAAAAACTATACAGATAAGGTCCTCATTAACTCTAATCGATCTGTTAAATTTCATAATACTCAAGAAACCCTTGCGACCTGTATCGAATTCCCTTGACCAAAATCGATGAAAAAAATTTTTTTGAGTTTGAAGGCGTTCTAGTCCTAAACAAAAAAACAGATGAAAATTTGAAAATAATAAATTAAAGCCTCATATTTCTAGATTATAAAAAGGTAAACGTCGTTTCTCTAACCCAAATACAACCAAAGTTATAAACACTTTTGTCCGACCGGTCCGAATTTTGTGCGAAAACTCCACTGCGGGAGAGCCCCATAATAAGAGCTACGCTCTTATAACAACATATTAAAGAAATATGGATTTATATAGATTATAAATATTTAAATCTAATAAAGAAGACAAAAGGAATGTAAACACTATCAGTACCTTGTTGTTGTTTTTTTGTAAAATTGTAGCATAGGTTGCTCCAACATTACCCTTTGGCTGTACTGTCACAGCTTGCTTACTTTCTCTTAAACTAGCTATTTCGACTTTAAGGCTACGATTTTCCAACAACAACAAATCTACTTTTTGGCTTAACACTTTGGTTTTCTCTACTAGTAGTAACAATGTAGCATTAACATCTACTTCTTGATCTCCTTCATCTTCCAAGCGACTCCTTTTTCTTGTCTTCGGCTCTTGGGTATTTTGTACAAGTCCGATAGCACCCGTGGGGTTCGGATCGCACACCTCACATTTCCAAGTGGCTTTTTTCATATGAAAGCCTCTCACGTCCACATTCTCACACTTCCCATGAAAAAATATGCCACATTGTATAATCGACTTTACATCATCGAAAGTGGCCTTACATTTGAAACAACTATTTGAAGGATCCCCATCAAAATTTTGCTTCCGCCTGCCATTTCACATAAAACAATTTAACACTGGGATATTGGAACGTAGCTCACGAAATATTTGTCGACACAACACATAAACAAAATGGGCGACTTAAAATTTTACACAGTATTTTAAGTTTTTATGTCTGAAAAAATGGTTTTCTAGATTCACTAGCAACACTGACGATTCAATACAACTACTAAAATATATCACATACAACAAAATTAATTAAAATGCGATATAAACCCGCTAAATAGATACCCAGTGCGAGAGTAAATAATACGCGACTACGTTCGCGAAAAAAAAAATCAAACAACAAATATTAAAGTTGAAAAAAAGGCAGTGGCGTATAATTTTAGTCTAATTAGAGCTAAGTTAGCTTCTTATTACAACAATACTGCAAAATTTCAAAAGAATCGAGTAAATATATTTTTTTTAAATTAATGTATCACCTTGTATCTTGAAAACTGTGCATTACCGGATCCATGTTTATAAAAACTTTTTCTCATATTTTTTTACAAGGAATCACCTATTGAAATATCTCCGTCTATTTTTCGAACACCCTGTGTATGAAAGTTCATTATTTACTGAAAAAAATATATTACTAAAATACGCTTATTTAAACTGTACAATGTGAAAGTATTATCATATTCAAAACGCATTTTACAATAATAAATACTAAAATGGAGCCATTAAAAAACCTAATCTAGGTCAAAAACCAGGTCTACCACCAAAATAAAACAAGCCTGCTGACCTAGTGGAACAATAATTGCTGCATTCATTTATGGTAACGAACACATTATTAAAGTACTGAATTACAGGAAAGCGCCTTTAAATAGCGAAAAGTAACGGCATTCGTTCTGGCCTATGCAAATTCAGAACGTACACCCAGGCTAGGAGGCAGCGATCGATTTTTTTTTTGTTTTCTTTTTGTACTGCTTGTTAACATCAGCGGTTTCTTGAGCACCGTTAGCTCTTATTTATGGCCAACAAGAACCAGTACTGAACCCGTGGATGTATAGTTTTATGCAAAATATACTTATTATAAATAAAATTTGTTTATTTATATATCAGGAAATAAAATATATACATGAAATAAATAGTTCACTTTTGAAATGGTATTACCCAAGTCACATTTATTTATTTTTGTAATATGTTTTATATATATTTAAATTTAGATTATACACTATAATTGATGATTAATAACTTTATTTTATTAACGTGTTTTATGTTTTCTTTATTCCATGGTCTGTGTGGATGGTGAGTATCTAAATAGTGTCTTTTCCTTGAAATATTAGTGTAGAGATTAAACCTGATTCTTCGAATTATTTTTTGGTATGATATTTCTATGAAATATTTATTAACTTTTTGATTACTCATTTTTGTATAGTAATAAACTTGCACATATTATATTTTTTTACACCTTCCTATAAAATTAAAAAAAATAAATCCATAGGCTAACTTTTAAATATCTCAATTTTTTGACTAAATGTTCAACATGAAAATTCCATCTTAAATATTTCTGAATCCGTATTTTCAAATATTGAATCGATTCAGTTGTTGCTCTTGTGAGAGAGTTTGACATAGTTCTAAATATTGCTTCATATGAGAAGAATATTATAAAATAACTTTTTTATTAATGTTACGTCTATTAAAATCAAACCATCCTTTATGCTTTAAAAAATCTCTGTTTTGCCCTTTTCTCTACTTCGCTCCATGTTTTAGCGTTTACAAATAAAAAAGTGTCATCCGCAAAACTCGCTATCATGTCAATAATAAATAGTAATGATCCGAGAACCATATCTTGAAGAACTCCATAGCCAATTTTCTGCATGGACTTTATTTATTTCAACTGCTTGTTATATATCTGTTAAGTAGCTTTTGATTAACTTAACGCTAATTCTCTGACGCTTCAGCGTTCTTATTGACCTGAAATGGTAAACAGTCAGTTGCAAAGTCAACGAGGATATAAAAGGCAGATAAAAATAACCCCATAAAAAAAGTCTAGAGGTGTCAAATCCGGCGAGCGAGCTGGCCATTCCACAGATCTTCGATAGCTATTTAAAGCAAAATATGTGCTAAACTGAACCTACTTCAGTATTGGATTTACGACAAGCAATAACGAATATTTGTAGAAATATCGATGTTAGTGTATTTGAAATATAGTGAAAATATATAGTGAAATATATATAATAGTGTATTTCGCACCGACTGTTCTTGTGTAAAGAAGTTCAAGGCAACCATGTATTCGATATATCAAGTTAAATGTTAATGTATTCAGGTACATGTACCACCATTTTGTAGTAGGTAAAGATATTAAATTTATATTCTAGGGTTATGGCGTCCAGTAGCCATCTTGAAATTTTTATTTGTCAATTTTACTTTAAAATAAAGGATTAATTCATCAATTGCATTACCTCAAGTTTCAATATTTTGAATTGATCCGTTCAAAAAATAAAGAGGGGGGTGACATTAAAGAAAAGCACCGTATATGGAAAATTTTGTAAGAATCGGTTGAGTAGAAGTAGTTTAAAAAAACTATTGCAAGATTAAAAATAAACAATAAACAACTATACAGATTGAGCGATATTAAATAAAATCGTTTATTAACAATTAAACGCATCTTTTAAATTTTTGCTTATATTTAAAAAAAAATTGTGATTAAAAAATTGCATTTTTTTAAACCAAATTCGAATAACATGCAGTAAATCGCCAAGCTTGTCAATAAACGTGAAAACTCACCTCGACAAGTTTGATAATATACTCGCCGGCACAAAATTCCGCCACCCTGAAATATTGGCCAAGTTTGATGTTTTATAATTTTTTTATTTTTTATCAGATTCTCACGATTATAAAATGTTAAAATTTTCAATTTTTGTGGTTTTCTTTCTTTTGCCCATGATATTGCTGTGAAAATAAATACCTATCACAAGAGTAAGCATATCATTAGAAAGCATATTAAATGCAGTAGTTTTTGCTGAAAAAAAAACATGTCCCTATTTACCAAATTTTAGAAAAACGACAACAAAGAAGATATCACTAATTTTGCACATTTCCCAAATGTTACATTTAACTTCTGATAACACCCGGTATAAAAAATTATTCAAAAACTTAAATATACCCATCTTATAGCAAATTTAATTCTCTTTCAGATGGTATATCTAAATTTTATGTGGTGGTAAGAATAATGGAGATATTCTTATTTATCACGTCTTAAAGTTTGGCAGTTTTTATAGTAGACACCTCGTATACCCAAACCCTTAAAGAGTAAAAAACCGACTTTCTACGGGACGGTGCAAAACACAGAATTAATCAGAGCAAGACCGAATATCTTAAGATCCTTGATCGTGGTGCCCCGAAAATGTAGGTCGAAACCTCAAGGCCTTCACCTTGACACCATGACTTAAAGATTCTTCTACCGGTGTTAATTTGTACGTGCTATTAAGTGAGACATACCGGGTACCGTTATAAGACGACTGAAGTAACGCCTACGCTAATAATAAATATTTCGTGTTGGGGAAAGTATTTACTGTTTTAATAATTACAATAATTAAGTAAAAAGTACTTTAGGTTTCAAGAATCAACAAAGATTGTAAACAGAAGAGAAACTGTAACTCATGAATCCCATGGTGATACTCTTGATGTAGTGTATATATAATAATAATAATAATAATAATAAATATTTTTTATTTGCATAGAAGAAACAAAAAAAAATACAAGTTTACAAAATCTAGCAATAAATTTACGCAAATAAAAGGCATACAAATTCAGAATTCTGCCATGGCAGATTCTGGTCTTTAACATTGTGGCCCCACACTTCATTAAAAAAAAAATGGTAATTTCAGTAACGCTCATTAACAGTAACGCTTAACTAATAACTGATTAAATACAGCTTTTTCTTTAATCATATACCTAATAAACCTACATAATACTACATAAGAGTTCTAAATTCTAAATTTGACAGTTTAACATCAAGCAAAACAATACACACTGCAAATACCCAAAAAACAGATTAAATTTTTTGTTAAATAACAAAAAATAGAAAAATTATTGCAGACAATAAATAAATAAATAAAATGATCCCAATACCAAAAATTGTAATAAATTACTTAAGAAAACAACCATTCAAAAAGTTAAAAAAAAAGAACTTAAATTATATACCCTGCTGATTCATTAGATTTACAATCATCCTCCTACGAAAAGTATTACAAGAAATTAATAATTGGTCCGGATCCAAATTTAAAGAATTTATTTGATAAGCAAAATTGTAAGAAAATGATCGTTTAAATAACTGTGTTTTATGTCTCGGAATGAGAATAGTATTTCTTCTTAAATTTAAATGGTGTACATCATTTCTAAAAGTTATTTTTTGATAGAGATAGGGCGGACTACGATATATTAAAATTTTATAAAAAAATGTTAAAGAATGAGCAATTCTTCGATTATGCATATTAAGCCATCCAAGTTCGTGAAGTTTATGGGAAATGCGGTTTCTCCTACGAATGCCAAATATTAGTCGAATGCAAGAGTTTTGGAGCTTTTGCAGTCTACCCCTATCCTCATAATCAAGACACCAGCCATACACTACATCACAGTAATTACATTGTGAAAGGACCAATGAATCACATAAAAGCTTCTTAATATCTTTACTTAAATAGTGTCTATGCAAATAAATTAATTTCAAAGCAAGATATGCCTTTTTAAGAATATTAGACACGTGATGTTTAAAACGAATATTATTATCTACTATAAGGCCCAAATTCTTACATTTGTCAACAACTGGAATTCTTTCGTCCCCCAATTTAATGTTTATACAATTTAAAATATTATTTACATTAGTTCGATTACCTATGAACATTATAGATGACTTCGAAGGATTTAATTTTAATAAATGCTTTGAAGAAACATCACAAATAGCTTGTAAATCCTGATTAATTTTAAACTCAACCATTTTAAAATCTCCTGGTAAAAATGAATAATATAACTGCGTGTCGTCTGCGTAAAAATGATGGGCATAATGCTTTAATTGAAGATAAAATCTAGACGTGTAAATGATAAAAAACAAGGGTCCTAAAATACTACCCTGAGGCACACCACTTTCAACTTCCAAAGGATCAGATATGTCGTTATCTATTTTAACACGTTGAATCCTATTATTTAAATAAGAGGCAATTAAATTAATAGCAGCATCAGAAAAGCCAATATAATGAAACAAAGACTTTAAAATTGAGTGGCTAACGAAATCAAAAGCTTTAGTATAATCCAACAACACCAGAGCAGAAATCTTAATGGTTTTAGATAGAAAGTTACATATAGAGGGTGGCATGGCCTTCCAGATTACCTGAACCATTGGATTTTTTTCCACTTATACTCCATAACTATAGTTAAGGTTTATAGAGCCAAAAGGAATATCTAAAATTATATACAGTGACGGCCTAAAGTTTCGCATAAATTCGATAAAAATTAGAGACATGATTTTTTAAGAAAACTTTTCGATTTTTATTTTAAGTTGCGCATTATTTCACATACATTTTTGTATACAGGGTGGAACAAAAAAAAAGATATGACGTCATCGGTAATTTTTTTAAATGGAATGCTATATTTTTCATAATTACAATTTAATTATTTTTTTACAATTCTCTTACTGTTTAATATGTATCAAATTTGCTGTTTTTTATAGAAGAAGAAAACTTTTTTTGTGTTATATTATAATTGGGAATATTTCTTTACATATAACATGTTGTTATAATGTTGGTTTATATACTTTAAATACACCCTGATTTGGTTCAGTGGAGTAGCTATATAAAGCTAGACTGCGCCAGGTTCAGGTACTTTGCAGGGACGGATGGGACAGGCGGGAGATCGGGAAATATCCCGGTGGGCCGGTCGGCAAAAAGAAAAAAATATCAAAATTATTTTTTGTAAAAAAATAAGAAATAAAAAATAAAAAAAAAATAAATAAATAAACTAAGTACCGCACTGACCATATCACTCCCGCCCGCCTAATGGAAATCCTGTCGCGTCACATCGTGTCGCGACAAGTTAAAACAATAACAATCATTAGCTTTGTTTTGGTTCCTGTTAGAATCGTCCTCGAATTATTTTGCACATGCGCAGATTGTTTTATGCGTTTTGGTTAAATTAGAATTGATTCCGAATTGAAAGTTTGGTGTTTTGGTTTTTTTTTTGGACCGGTTCAGAATTGTCCTAGAATCGTCCAAAAATCCCTGCTCGAGAGTAGGTATCAATTCAGAATCAGGCAGTTCGCACATGCGCAAAAAATATATCCTTACAATTTTACTCGACTTCACCAAATTTGAGTAGAAGAAGAGGAAGAAGAAGAAGAAGAAATAAATAAGTTATTTTTTATGCTTTGTTAATGTTTATTGTTTTTCTTGTAGATAGATTTCACTTAACCTAAGAATTATCTATTGATTTTTTTTTTAAATCTATTGACATTTTTATTCCAGTCCTAATGTTTAAAAAAGTTTTAAAAAGGTCCAAAACCAAAGCAATAAGCAATATTCAAAATTTCAAAAGAAGTTGTGTTTAGTAAATAAGCAATCAGAATCAGCTGCTTACTGTCAGTGCGTCAAGCGTTCGGGTTCCATACCATGCAAAATTGAAACAGGAGCGATTCCGGATTTTACTTTACGGCGCAACGAGTTCTGCGCAGTTCTAGAATCATCCCAAAATCGGAACCAAAACAAAGCTATTATATCCACCAATTCCGAACTTAGATGTCATTCCGTCTTGCTAACGTCTGCACTCGCCGCGCCGCCGCCGTAGGAAATAGTTCTTCGAATTTCGGACTGAACTGAATTGGGTGTTTTTTGTGATTTTTGTAAGTGGTTGTTATATATTTATTATACGTACTATATTATTATCGTTATCCTTGCTATACTTTGCCAAAAAATTCCTAAACCGGGATAACAGGATGGATAAAGGAAAAAGGAAAGGAGGGGCGGAAAAACAAAGGGATAGGAAGAAGAAGCGATTGATGGAGCAGGCAAGTAAATGCCAAAATTTAGATTCGTTTTTAAAACCGGTAAACCTAAATGAACGTGAACGTGATATTATAATTAATGCTGATTCTCCCAGTACTAGTCAGGAAAGTACAACAAAAAGTGATTCCACTGAGAATTTTAATTCAAATGACGAATCAATGGTTACAGGGGAGAATTTTTTTTTAAACGTCCAGTTTTTGATGAATTAATCCGATTTTTTGAGTATCATCCGCAGAGGCCTAAAAGCCAGAAAGAGATACCTTTTAACATTCAAAAAGTATTTGATAGAGATAATGACACCCAAAGGCAGTGGCTAACATACAGCACAGGCAAATCTGCGTTATTTTGCTCTATTTGCCTGGCTTTTTGTGGCACCAATGAGTCAAACAGTTTTATTGAAGGTATGAGAGACTGGAAACATGTACACCAGAGGTTAAACGAACATGAATCGTCAAACCTCCATACAAGGAATGTACAATCGTATATAAGATTTGCAGCCAATAAAACAATGGACAAGTATATATTAAGACCCGAAGTAATAGAAAAGAGAAATTCTGAAATTTCCCGTAATAGACAAATTCTTCACAGAGTTTTAGATGTTATTAAATTAATTGGAAAGAGGGGTTTATCCTATAGGTAAGTACCCACTTATCTATTTCTGCTTTTTAGATTTTATTTCATTTTATTGTCGATTTTATTATTATTATAGTTTTTTATTTCTTATAGTATATGTATAAACATTTCATAGCGCCGGTAATAAACTTAATTTTTGTCGCGTCTAGCCCAAATAGAAAAAAAAATCAAAAACTATAATTCCGTATTTTTTACAGAGGAAACGCTGATGAAGCTGCATATACGCTAGATGATGCTGATAAGGATCATGGCAATTTTTTAGAAATTATCCTACTTCTTGACAAATACGATATAATACTAAAACAACATCTAGACAAAATTATTGAAAAAAGTAAGAAAGTTAAAAATGCAAAGATCAGGGAATTTTTTAACATTTATTTGAAAAACATCCATAAATTTAGTTATAACTTTAATAACAAATAAAATTTAAAAAATTATTTGTGAAGAAATAAAAGAGTCTGGAATGTTTTCTCTAGAAATAGATACCACACAAGATATCTCGGTTAAGAACCAGTGTTCTGTTGTGATCAGGTGAGTAGTATTCATTTATTCATTATTTATTAAAAAAAAATTGTTTTTAAAATTTAAAATTCATTATTAATTAGTCTATGCTTCCAACATTTATTAGCCTAATTTCTTTTAAAATCATATTAAGTATAATCTAAATTTCAAAAGACTTAATCTTTTAGGTATGTCTACAAAGGAATGGTTCACGAGAGCCTTCTGCCAGTAATAAATTGTCATGATACATCTGGACAAGGCTTTTAAGATTTAATAAAAGAAGTTGCACAAAAAAACGGACTAAGCATAAACAAATGTATTGCTGATTCAACAGATGGTGCTGCTAACATGCAAGGGAAATATAGCAGATTTACTAGTAAGATGAAACAATAAAATTCCGAGCATGTCCATGTGTGGTGTTATAGTCATATACTGAATTTAGTCCTGGGAGATGTTTTAAAAGGACATATTAAGGCGGCAACCTTTTTTGCATTTCTGAACTCAGTTGCAGTTTTCTTTAAAGAGTCATACAAGAGAACGGATATTTGGAAAAAAACTTCACAAGATCCAAAACTTAGAGTACTACAAACTATAGGAGAAACCCGATGGTGGTCGAAAGAACAAGCATTAACTAAAATATTTCAGCTTGAATGTTCTAGTAAAAACGCTAAAAAAAAATCCTACCCGCTATATGTAGATCTACTAGAATCACTAGACATCATTTCAAAAGATACAGATTTTAATCCAGATACCCGATCTACAGTAGAAAACTTTAAAATTAATTTGACAAAGTTTGAAACGATTATGATGGCCCATATATTCTTAAAAATATTCTCGATTACAGGACCACTGTCGCGATACCTTCAAACGAAAGGTTTAGACCTAATTAAAGCCAACGCGATGATTAAGACATCAATACAACATTTAAAAGCCATTCAGAGGGATATGGAATGGATCACAAAATCTGTTAGTGATTTCATGTCTTCAGTTAATGACGAACTAGATGACCGTCAATTGGACATTGAATTAAAAAACGATTTTCCGAAGACAGGAAAAAGACGAGTTAAAAAGTTTTTTAACGAAAATACGTCTGACGAAGCTCCTCAAGACGAACATAAAAGTTTTCAGGTTAAAACATACAATGTAATTATGGATATGGTATGTGAGTCAATGTCGAACAGGTATGCCCAGAATGTAGATCTCTGTCCTGAACTAGCTATTTTTAATCCAGCATATTTTAAAGAAATAAAGGTAAACAGCTCGCTACCTGACAAAAGTTGCATTTGATAGCTAATTTAGTTGCAAAATTTAATAACAAGGCGACGCCTGACAGAATAAAGGAAGAGTTAATAAATTTTGCTGCTAACTGGGACCTTTATAAGTTATCTCTTCAAGAAACGTTTGCTAAAATCGATATTTCCAATCGTAGCGATAGCGATGACAGTGAAGGGGAGGATGATAGAGACGATGTGCAAGGAGATCGGAAAGATACAATTACAGTTTGCTCTTGCAGGGATTGCGTTTATTGCTGTTACGTTGCTATTTTAAAATATAACTTGTATCAGGAAGCGTATTCAGTCTTAGCAACGGTGTAACAATACATTTTGAGTTTGCCAATAACCCAGGTGTCATGTGAAAGATCATTTTCCATTCTCAAATACATTAAGAATAGACTAAGAAATAGATTAAGTAATAATTTGCTTGAATCTTTCATGCTTATGAATATAGAAAGATCTCTACTTAATCAAATAGATAATGAAGATATTATAAATGAGGTGGCAGAGTCCAGTACCTTTTATAAAAAAAGTTTAATGTACTGAGTTTTTTTGCATTTTCTATGTTTTGTTTGAGAGTTCGTTGTTCCTTTTTCATTTTCTATTTTTAAAACTTTTCGGTTGTTAAGCTTGTTTGTTCTTTCTTTTTAATAGTTGACTGAAGACTGAATTTAAAGAATGAAAAGTTATAATTTAGGATAATATTAAGACATACATATATTATTTGTGTTATAATTTTTTATTTCGTTGTTTACTGAATTTACGTTGATTTTTTAAAATTAAATAAAAAAATGTGTGTTTGTAGGCACTAGTGAATTTTTTTAATATAATTCATCAGGGCTAAGTGGGCCGCTTCGCCCGAAAATTTTTCGGGCCGGTTTCAGAGAGCCCATCCGTCCCTGGTACTTTGTTTTTTTTTTGTATCAAGTTTGTAATGAATAATAAAAGACATTTATTATTATTATTATTATTTTTTTTTTTCTCCAAAACGGTTCATTTTATCGATAATGAACAAGAGTACCTCTTTTAAGCCTACGGTTCAAGGCATCCAAATTTATTTCTTTTAGACTTTAACATACAGGGTGTTAAAAATATACGCATTAAAGTGTACAACCTAGTCCGCCCCTGGTAAAGTAAACAAGGTAAATGTATCTTAAGGATGTCATTTTAAGAGGTCCCTAATAGTGTTCATCACCTAAGATTTGTATTAAATTCTACCAGGTAATTTATGAAAAACCAATTTCCAGCAACGTCCTTTCGGAAGCTGTTTCTTCGTAAAGAAGGCCTGTAGGAATTTTTTTTATAGGAACGTTCGGTATTATTTTTCGATGTTTTACCTGAATCCGAGAGATTTCCCACATGAACCGGGACACCTTGTATACTTTATACTTATATTTTACTCGAGGTTCTTGAATCACGAAAGAGTATTGACTTATTTTAAGGAATTGAGTAACAAATTTATTAATATTTTATTATTCCAGGAAGTATATACTTTATTTCTTAGTTCCAGACAGTTAAGCCATGAACGAATGTTTCATAAAATACATTTAAATAAATTGATGTGAGTGTTTTCTAAAAACTCATTTTATATTATTATTTATTTTTTGTCATTGTATCCAAAAAAATAACTTTAGTAGAGGTTTTTCTGAATTTTGCCACCCATATATTTAACCATAGCTCAACATAAAATGCAATATAAAAAGGGTGGACAAGAAAAGAGTGCTGGGCTAGCCTATCTCGCGGAGAGTGGTCGTGCAAGTTCTTTAAAACAAAGGAAGTAAATAAAATAAAGCTGAGGGGCGCCAGTGACCAAATTACCCTTAAAACACCCCTATAGAATTTAAGTAAAGGGCCACACAATACTTAATATAAAACTACTGCATAAAATAAAGACCCAAGTATCTACGAATTATAAGTCCTGTAAAAGCTCTGCCTCTGGAAATTAGGGTCAAATAAAAGCTTTAAAATTTATTTTCAAATGACAGGTAAATTTAATTCAAATTTAGGTTGTTAATTACATATATAACTTTAATTCTGGGAAGTAAAACATCAACACTACAAAAAACGAGCTATTATACCATGGTATGATTTAATAAAGCTTAAAAAAAAATACAACGAAGATAAACCCACCTTATTGTGATCACAATTTGGTTTACACTTCTGCCGATATAAAAAATTAAAAACTGTATTATCATACTTTTTGTGTCGTAAAAGTAATATTTTAAGCACTACTTTTGAATAAAATAAATACCTACAAAAATTACACTTTGGACACGGTAAGTAAAAATAGGTAAGTTTTCAATTTAGCCTTAATTTAAATTAAAAAAAATATATATATTAATCAATTTTTTTTCAGCATTTACAAAATTTACAAAAAAATGACTTATCTGGGAGCCTGGGACACCACAACAGACTCAAGGAATCGAGGACACCATCAAACAACTGGACTTATCTGGAACTTCATCATACCAAACTAACTTTCATCCAATCTGGAAACCGGAGACCAACGAGGAAGAATAGAACTGCTTTGGATCTTTCTTTTCACCCTATCCTTCAACCATAATGGTGGATTTTTGTAGCTTTTATATACTTTTTTTTTACACTTTCAAAGCAACAGAATTAATAAAATTGTTCTAGCTTTCGAGTCCTCCAATATAAATTGATTTATTTAAGCGAAAGATTTTCTATGTATATTAAATTACCACAAAACAGCGATTTTAGTCTGTACTAGTTGCACAGAAGTGGATCTGGGCAGAAAATGATTGATGCTCGGGGGTTTACCGTGAGCTAAAAACCCAAAAAAACGAAGAACGCGTACAAAGAATGCCAGAATAGGATTCTTTTCAAACGAATATTATTTATACAGGATGGCTGTGAATTAAATAGTAATATTCAGTTCGATAATTTTTAATTGTTTGATTAAATAGTTAAGAAACTTTGTTTTTAAAGAATTAGATTAATATATTACAATTTGCGTAGAACGACTTAACATGAATAAGACGAGTTTTGCTATGAGACGCCTCAGTTAAAATGATGTAACCCGAAAAAAGGAAAATTCAACGAGGTGTTTTGTGTATGTTATGGTAAGTTTTTGATGAATTTTCCTTTTTTCGGGTTACATAATTTTTAATTATTGTTTAGGTCTGATGATGCTCTAGTCGAGCGAAACATGTAACCTTTATAATTTTATTAAATGTATTTGTGATGCTGTAGATTTTGTGTTTTTATCTTTTATAAAAATCGCATTAAGTTCTTATGGGAAAAATTAGAAGGAGTAATCGGACATGCAAGTGCGATACCTAATTTTAAAGGCAATTAAAATTACTTTTTAAAAATTAAAAAATCCAATATGGCGCCCGTAAGAAAAAATAAAATTGATGATGATTGAAAAAGAACGAAACGTCGGATTAATTTTTTTTTTGCTTTAAGGTTGTAGGACATAAAAAGTGGCAATGAAAAACTGTTTTTAGCTTTCCGATGTCTCTTTAAATAAAGTCGGTAAAAGGTAAAAACGATTTTGACGAATTTTGTATCCGGAATTTTAAAATTTTTTAAACGTCATTTTATTAAGTTTGAAATTGCGCAACTTTGCCTCCATTTAACCGACCCTGTAACTCTTACGGTTTCCGAGATTCCAATGGTCACCCTCGAATTTGGCACACCCTGTACAGTTTAGCCATAAATACACTAATATTTCATTATTCTAAATAGACAAATAAAATATAGATTTTATTCCTACTTTCCAGGCAGTTAATCATATAATTCATTAATATTTTGGTATTTGAAGTACTAAAGTGTTATATATTAGTCCTTAATTCCAGGCAGTTGAACGATTAGAAATATTTGAATCAGATCAAGGTACTGTGGATGGTGGACAACATGCTATCTGTGATGGCTTTAGAAACTTAATGTAGAGGATCGTGGATGGCCTTCCAGAATTTTTGACCACTTTACATAAATAACAGTGTTTAAAGTAATTTTTATCATAAGAATTAGAGTGGTGCGTCTAGAGCGGAAGAGAATATTTAAAATTATATTTTTATTACAGATCATCAATTATTTTAAGAAGTTCACCGATAAACTATTAATTTTTTTATAGAAGTAGTGTTTCGTTATACCAGATATCGTAGCAGATCTTTCAGATTATTCATTTTTTCTTTTACTTCAAGCATGTTACTGATAAATTCATCTAAAAATCATTAATGATTTGCTATTTTAGGCAGTAAATATACAGTCAACTCCGAATATAGTAAACTTGAAAAATACATTAAAATTGGTTCAGTATAGCCGAAGTTCACTTTAAAAGAAAAACAGCATGGTGTTAATTTTAGAATATGTATATATATGTATTTTAATCATTACATTAAATAAAGATTATAACTGGCTTTTATTATAAGGATAAACAGCACATACAGTTTTTATAACACATATACAATATGTACATAGCTACTAAGTCATAATCTACGTGTCTGTAACTACTGTTTGAAAAACTTATGTTACTTATATATCCCTCTAGGGTAAAAAAAACTATTCCAGAGTTCTTCTGGAACTTCACGTGATTGCAGAAAAGTGCGTATTTCCGTCATTTTCTGCGTCATTCCTCTAATTGATGGAATATTTATTTCAACATCCTCATTAGGTTCCTAATCATTTTCGTCATCATCACTTCCGACTTCGACATTTACTGCTAAAAAAAATAAAAGACAAAAGGTCAGTTTTATTTTAAAGTTAGTTTTATTTAGTTTTATAGTATCTTTTGAAACTGACTGGATAATTTGCTCCTCTGTTATAGATTCGGTTGAAGTAACATGGTCATCAATAGAAATAAATTTTTGCAAGTCAAAGTCATTTATCCTTTTTCTCATTTCCTCTTCAACGGATCTTTGAATGTCAGTATTTTCTTGATTACTATGTTTTCTTAACCATTCATTTAGGGGCAAGTCATCGTCTGAATCAAATTCATCTTCCACCTCAAAAAATCCTGCATGCTTAGAACAGTTTGCAATGGTTTTTGCACTTACTTCCTGCCAAGCTAGATGTATGAAGTTTACAGCATCTAAAAGACTCACTGAAAAAACTTGTCCATTATCAATTGCCTGTAACATTTTTATTATCATTATTTTTCTGTAATGACTCTTCAATGAATGAATTACTCCTTGATCCATAGGCTGCAGCTTTTAACTGGTATTAGGAGGCATAAAGACCAATTTAATTTGGTTTAGAGGAACTTCGGGATGTGCTGGACAATTATCGACTAAAAGTAATATTTTCCTCTTGTTCTTCTGTAACTCTGCATCCCACTGGAGCAACTCTTCAGTAAGCAAATTAGATGTCATCCATGCCTTACTGGTTGCTCTGTATTTAACTGGCAACATTTTGTTTTTATAACATCTAGGATTGGCGGATTTACTGATAACAAGCAAATTTCTTTTTTATGTTCCAGATATGTTTGCAGCGACTAGCACTGTTATTCTAACTAAGTTTTATCTGGGGTTAGTTTATAGAAAAGTCCGGTCTCGTCAGCATTAAAAATGTCGTTACAACTGTAATTGTTACGAAGATTGGGCCAAATAGTAGTAAACCAGTTATTAACAACACCCATGTCAACTGATGCAGACTCACCAATAATTTTTCCTCCAATAATATAGTGTCTCTTCTTAAAACGTTCAATCCAGTTTCTAGAACATTCAAAAGTTTTTCCTTCAATTTTACTACCCATTTCACTAGCTTTTTCTTGAAGAATAGGACCACTTAATGGAACGTTTTCCTTTCTTTGTTGTGTAAACTACTGTCCTCTATCAACCCCTTCATAAGCCGATTTTCTAAGTCTTTTACACTTTGAATTAACTTTACCATATGCTGATAAAATCTCTTCCCTCTTTTTCCAAATTATGCAAACGGTTGATTTTGGCAAATTTAATTCACGACAAATATCACTCTGTTTAACACCACTTTTCATTTTTCGAATAATGTCATATTTTTCTTTTAATGTTAAAGCTTTTGCTTTTCCATTTTTGACTATCCAAGACTTAGCACCCAGCTCAAAACAGCAAAACACTCGTACAGGGTGTCAATTTGAAAACTTCCCACCCCTATTATCTCGAAACGGGTTAGGTTTTTATAAAATCGCTAGGACACGTCGATTTTATTATCGAGGGGGAACAATTTTTATGCAGAAATCACTTCGCCTCTTTCAACCCCCTACCCCCCAGAACCTCCCTCTCAAAAATCTTAAATGGCAATAGGGGTTGAGTGATACCTCATTTGAAAGAACTTTTTATTCTCTACGAGTGCTGCGTTGCCAAGTTAGGGTTATTTAAACATTGTTAAATTACTTATTATTAAACATTATTCCTGTAAGTGTTTTAATTACGTTGAAGCTGTGATTTCTATTGGAACGTGTTTGACCATAAAGCGAACCGGTGCATTTCTCACTGAAAGTGTTTATCAATCCGACAAATTCTTTTGGTCATGAAAGATAAACATTTAATTTTTTTTCTTTTTTGTTTATTTTCGTTTGCAATGGAATTCGTCTCAATACAGTTCGATGATATGATCCGAAATTTAAAATAGTATTTAGTGAACTTTCCTACCAGTCAATGTCACTAGGTATTTAAATCAGTTAAAATTTATTTCGATAATTTGTGTGTTATTGTTAGTTACTATGGTATACACGCTTAGGCAAAGAATTGAAATGATTTTTATTTATGGCGAGCAAGGAAGATGCGCAAGAAGAACGGCAGAAGTTTTTAATAATAGAAATCCTAATTGTAATGTAAGTCACAGATACATTTTGGACGTAGTAGCTAAATTTAATGAAACGGGTTCAGTTGGAAACAAAAAAAAGGGCAAGTCGGCGTGTTTTAAACGAAGATGCTCAAGTAGAGATTTTGGGAACATTCGTTGCAGAACCCACCAATTCTCTCTGTACGCACAAGTAGCACGTCTAACTGGAATGTCACATGAAACTGTACGACGAGCATTACAGTTACATAAATATCATCCGTACAAGATGCAAATTTTACAGGAACTTCATAAGGACGATTTTGATAGGAGAATAGAGTTTTGCGAAATTATGTCCAACTTAATAAACACTCGTGCAATTGTGGTAAGCAACATTTGCTTCAGTGATGAATGTACCTTTTTCCTAAACGGCCATGTCAATAGACAGAATTGTCGATACTGGAGTGAGGACAATCCCCACATTTTCAGAGAGGGTGCTACACAGCGGCCACAAAAAATTAATGTTTGGTCCGGTATTCTTGGAAATGCTGTTATAGGACCGTTGTTTATTGAAGAAAACTTAACTGGAGAGCTCTACTTACACCTACTTGAAGATGTAATTGATCCTTTGATAACAACTGAACTGGAAAATCAAGTTGGTAACATTTTGCAAGAAAACGAACTACACTTTCAGCAAGATGGAGCTACGCCGCATTATTTTCGGCCAGTGCGGGAGTGGTTGAATAACAGATTCCCTAACCAATGGATTGGTAGAAGGGGACCGATAGAATGGCCTGCTAGGTCACCAGACTTAACGCCGTTAGATTTTTTTTTATGGGGGCACATAAAATCGGTTGTTTACAAAACTCAGCCTGATGATATCGAAGATTTAAAAAGAAGAATTACAGAGGCAAGTAGGGCTATTCCAGAAGAGGTATTTCAGAATGTTTCGGGAAGAATTTGAGAATAGACTTTATTTTTGTTTGGAGAACAATGGAGAACACTTTGAACACCTCTTAAAGTAGATGTGTTAATAAAATAAATTTTAGGCGTGCTTTTGTAAAGACCATAATTGTAACGGCTATGCAAATGTTTAGTAAAAATAATATTAACCTAAATAACATGTTTCAATGCAAATCATAGCTTTAACGTAATTAAAACACTTACAGGAATAATGTTTAATAATAAGTAATTTAACAATGTTTAAATAACCCTAACTTGGCAACGCAGCACTCAAATTTAAAAAATAAGGTGCCAAAATGTAGAGAATAAAAAGTTCTTTCAAATGAGGTATCACTCAACCCCTATTGCCATTTAAGATTTTTGAGAGGGAGGTTCTGGGGGGTAGGGGGTTGAAAGAGGCGAAGTGATTTCTGCATAAAAATTGTTCCCCCTCGATAATAAAATCGACGTGTCCTAGCGATTTTATAAAAACCTAACCCGTTTCGAGATAATAGGGGTGGGAAGTTTTCAAATTGACACCCTGTATAAATAACTCACAGTAAGTAACGCGTGAAGTGAAATGCCACCGAAAACAAAGCAACGGCGATCGTGCTAAATTTAATTTTCGGGGAATAATCGTGGGATTCCCCGAAAAGTTTCCTATAAGCGAAATATTTTTCTTGGTCTTGATAAAATTTAGTTCACTTTAACCGAGAGTTCATTATAACCGCATTCGCTATAAACGGAAAAAAAAAAACATTGTTCTTATGGTAGTTTTTTTGGGTCTTTGAATAGGCGTTTACTATAACCGAATGTTCACTTTAAACGGGTTTGTTATATCCGAAGTCTACTGTACTTCATACTTTATTCCAGGAAGTAGACCTACAAATTTTATTTCTTAGTTCCAGACAGTTAAGCCATGAATGAATGTTTCTTTTATTTTACGTAATTAAAAAGTTAGTAGGGGAAGTCTTTTCTCCACAAATAAAATGCTAATCCTCAATTTCAGGAGTGATGCATTTTGGCAAGTGTTCGTGCCATTATCAGACTCTAAAATATATTACAAACAGTTCAAAAACATATACGAACATTTTTTTCTTGGCAGGTGACATAAAATTTATGTCACTCCTGAAATTAGAGGCATTTTATTTGTGGAGAAAAGACTTCCCCTACTAATTTTTCATATTATTTCATATATTCCTTCAGAATGGACTTTTTCCTTAATTACGTAATTGAGTTGTAAATTTTCAATTATTTTATTATGCCACGCAGTTTAGCCACGAATTGTTATTTTTTAATTTTAAGAAGTTGGACCATAAATTATTTTTTATTAATTTTGGCCAAAAATTACATTTTAAATTAAATCGATTGTCTCCATAAAAATTTAAAATTTTTCCTCTTTTTTTCAATTATTTGGCCTTAAAAATATGATAACGAATTATTTATTTTCCGCACCAGAAACAGGTAAATATTATTAATTCTGCTGCTTCGGTGCTCTGAATAATCCACTTGACGTAAAGTCGAAAAGTAACTGTTCAAAAATTACAGGTTTCTTGAAAGAATTTCCACACGCTTTTACCGTTTTGTATCGAGATTTTCAAGTTTACGTAAGATTGTGGCACGGACTTAAGTGTAGAGGAATTATTCAGTCTAAAATTCAAAGTAAATAGAACATTAGCGTGAAAACTCTTAAGCAATAATTGTTAATTAATGTAAAATTTAAAATGTTTGGGATTTGGAATTCAAAAAGGCAATAAAATAATTTTTTTCGTGGTCATCATTTATGGAATTTTAAATTTTAGATTATTTACAAGTTTTTAGTAGCTTATTGTTATTTAAAACAACGTGAATAAGTGATTTAAAAGTCAAAGCGTTAGCAATTTCTTGTTCTGAGCTGCAAAAGTAGTACATAACTAATTTTAAAACTCGATATTTTAACTTACCTGAAATTAAACAAATTTAAATTTGATCTTAATGAAAGTGATCCAGAACGCCACTGTGCACAGCACCAAAATCAAAAACTTCAAGTCACAATTCACAAATTTTATCCAAACTTAAATATTTCCCTAAGCATCGTTAATACCTATTTTGTTGTTTTTTATCATACTGATATAAATTTAAAAAAAAAAGGTTGTAAATGTATAATTAATTATACATACTATTTTTTTAAGCAAAAAATTTTAATTTTTAACTACTTTCGAGAGTAAATTTTGACAATGTGAAGAAGAGCGATCGATCGATACGGCCGCAAACGAAACTCGCAAGTGAACACTTTTTTACCGCTTAGCCGACACAGGTTTGATTCTTCGGAATTTCTTCTTCCGCAAGTTGTAGTTTTTGCATCGCGGATAAATTATCGTTTTATCGTATTAGCACATTAGTCGTGTATCATATCGACGATTAGGTAAAAGTTAAAATTTTATTGAAAACTGTATCTAAACGTCTCAGAAGAAACATAAAAATTCGATGGGCGTTGATTCTGACGTTAGGTTAGCCAAACAACGTTGTCTTGACCGGAATCTGACAGTAAATACAGTAATAATAAAAGTAACTTAGTCTATGTTTAACTAGTTCAAATCAAATCAAATCAAACTTCTTTATTTGCCCAATATATACATATACAAATTATACACAATCAATTTTACAACTATATACTATACAGGGTGTCCCAAAATTAGTGGACGAAACGCGAACCCTGTATTCTTTGGTCAAAAATAACCTCACTTTTTCCTATAAACATATATCGGCAAACGTCCCCCAAGGGAGCTACGCCCCTTTTAAAGGGGGCACCTGAAGATGGTTTTTTCCACTTATTTTCGAAACGGGTAAATATAAAAATTTTAAATTTTGGTATTCTCCCAAATTTGATATGCTGAATTTAGTTGTCATTTCATAATTTTCATTATTTAGTCAGGTGCGTATCATTTAGGGGGTGAGCCTAAAAAAATACCTAAAAAAAAATTGTGTGCAAAGTTTTTGTTTTTTTTTTCTTTAAATTTTAAAAATTTGAAGCTTTTTACGTAAAAAAGTACCTCTTGGTCAATAGCTCTACGAGTTACCATTTTCGAGAAAAACGCATTTAAAAATAACGCTGCATAGTATTATTTTCACTACCAATTTTTATGAGAACTTAGTAGCAGGCTTTGGAAAAAATTGATACACTGCATAATGACATTAACATTTGTTGTAATTGATTAGTTGTCATTTTGCATTCAAATTGTTCTTCAATCTTTTTAACTATGGAAGACTTTTCGACCCGTGAAAAGGTAGATATTCATTTTATGTATGGGTTTTGCAATGGAAACGCACATGCCGCTGCACGAGAGTATCGGCGGAGGTTTCCTGCAAGAAGGCTTCCACATTGGAAAGTTTTTGTTAGAATTCATAGAAATTTACTTGAATATGGATCCTTCGAACGTGCTCGAGGGCAAGGAAGACCAATTGCAAATGATGGTTATGGGGAAGTACTGAATTTAATTGAAGAAAACCCTCAAATATCATTGAGAACCTTAGAAGAGATTACCAATATCCCAAAGTCAAATGTAAGTAAAATTAAATATGATAAATAAATAATTAAGTACCTAATTTGTTATCCAAAAAATTAAATTTAAAGTACTTATAACTGAAAATTGAGATTGGTATAAATACTGTTGTTATTAATTATTATTGTCGGATCGCATTAAATTCATTTCAAAATACTCTAATTACTATTATTATTATTATTTACTTTATTTACTTGGATAAGTCTTATCACAAACATCAAACACCCCAAAACAAATCCTTTTGACAACTAACTGGAATGTTTAGTGGCTTACTAAGGTTTAGGCTTATTTCCTATGCAATTTAAAATATTTAAAAATAATTTCAGATTGGAAGAATGACTAAGATGTTAGGATACCATCCTTTCCATTATAAAAGGATTCAGGAGTTAGAAGAAGAAGATTTTCCAGCTCGAGTAGACTTTTGTCATTGGATTTTAAGTCACCCAAATCTTCGTCAAAAAATTTTGTGGTCCGATGAGGCAACTTTTTCTAAGAGTAAGGGCTTTAACAGCCGTAATACTCAGTTTTGGAGCATCGAGAATCCGAGAGTAGTTCGACGAACTATCTTTCAGCATAGATTTTCCTTTAACGTATGGGCGGGTTTGATAGGAGATAAATTGATATGCCCAATTATTTTGCCACACAGGTTAACTGGTCGTCATTATTTAAATTTTCTTCAAAACAATCTCAGAGATTAACTGGACAATGTTCCCATAGAAACTCGGCTGGAAATTATTTTTCAGCACGATGGGGCACTAGCTCACTACAACCGACAGGTGAGAAACTGGCTGGACAACAATTTTACAGGGAGATGGATAGGCCGAGGTGGTCCAATAAACTGGCCTGCACGATCGCCCGACCTTAATACTCTGGATTATTATCTTTGGGGTAATATGTGCAATATTATTTATGCCACTGAAATTGATACTCCAGAAGAGCTTCAGAGGCGAATTCTCGCAGCTGCAGGCCAAATAAGAGAAAACCTATTTGAAATTCTTAGATCGACCCAAAACATTCAAATAAGATCCAGGTTATGCATTCAGGAAAACGGAAACTTGTTTGAACATTTGTCTTAAATAAATTAGTATTTTTATCTGTTTGCAATTTTATTTGTCAATTTACTTTTGAAGCGTGCTATTGTGTTTTAATCAAAATTGTTATTAATAAGACTATGCAGCGTTATTTTTAAATGCGTTTTTCTCGAAAATGGTAATTCCCAGCGTTATTGACCAAGAGGTACTTTTTTACGTAAAAAGCTTTAAATTTTTAAAATTTAAAAAAAAAAACAAAAACTTTGCAAACAATTTTTTTTTAAGTATTTTTTTAAGGCTCACCCCCTAAATGATACGCACCTGACTAAACAATGAAAATTATGAAATGACAACTAAATTCAGCATATCAAAATTGGGAGAATACCAAAATTTAAAATTTTTATATTTACCCGTTTCGAAAATAAGTGGAAAAAACCATCTTCAGGTGCCCCCTTTAAAAGGGGCGTAGCTCCCTTGGAGGGCGTTTGCCGATATATGTTTATAGGAAAAAGTGAGGTTATTTTTGACCAAAGAATACAGGGTTCGCGTTTCGTCCACTAATTTTGGGACACCCTGTATAACCCGAGGACAAAAAGGACTACAGCGCGACCATAGTGGCCGATAGCACAAAATACACAAATCTCGTGAACTTGTGCGCGGTAACCCTGTATCACCTAAACTATACATAAATAAGTAAATAAGTCAATAAAATTTTCAATGGAACAGCAAATGGCAGAAAAAAAGGGCGAAAGGCGTGTGCGAGGCAAAACAAGGGCAGTTAACAGTAACAGTAATAATAATTTCACAGGATATCCTATCTTATTTTATTTTATTTTTGCGGGAAAATCTGATAACAGCACGGCACTCATGGCTTGGAAGAAATGTAGGTTATTTTTTTTGCTCATTAATAAGAAATTGCTAAGCGTATTTTAGGAATCTTTTATAAGTAAATTCCTTTACTTCATCTGGTAAATCATTCCACAATGTAATCCCTATAAATGTAAAAGATTTCTGAAAAGCTGCAGTGCGATGTTGAGGTACCCTGTATTTATTATCAAATCTTGTATGATGCTGATGTAAATGTTAAGTTGTAACTAGTCTATAAATCCAAGTTAAACTAAAAAGTCGATCTAAAAGGAAGTCATTACATCCAGTTGACATTGTCAATGACTACTATTTAGTTGATGTGATATGGCAAACATAGGTTATTTAAAAAGCCATTTTTTACAATATTGATGTCAACGCTAACATTTTGAAAACTAACCGTAGTTACCAGGGACGGATCTTGAAAATATTTTCAGGGGGGGGGTCAATCGAAAAAATCTTATTAAAAAAATTATCCCCTCACAAATGACCATTTTGCTGAGTACAATTTACTTAAGTTTATTTACTATTATTGTTTACTAACTAACTGAATCAGCTCTGGGTACAATTTTAATATTCCAGCAGCAATCCAGCAGCAATATAATTTACAATAATTTTACAAAACTCACAAAAGTATAAATAGATGTACACCTAGATTAGAATCTGTGTGTGTACAAAACAAAAGTAATTAAGAAGATAATATATATAATTCACAATTCACTTAAAGTTATATACTATATACCAAATATACCAATATACTATATACTATATTATACTATATACTAACTATATTAAAACCAAAGAATAAACCAAAATAATGATTAAATGAACTAATGATTTAAATCGCCCTAGTCAGAATAACAGATCTTAACCACAAATATACTGATAAAGCTGCATATACCCTATATTTAATTTGCAAATAAATAATTATCTACGCAACACCGTAGCAAAAACTTCAAAGTTTTCATGAAGCAACCTATTTATTTCTCTACTAAACATATGTATATTTCGAACTTCTCTAATACTACTTGGAAGAAGGTTAAAAAATTTTGGGCCAAGGTATGTTAAAAACCTTTGAGTAGTCGCTCTTGTCAGAAAAGGCACAGTAACAGAATGCACTGCTTGGCTTCTAGTATAGCAACCCAAGTTCTCTATCGGTCGCCGCAAATCAGGATATTTATAGACAAATATTAGCACTGACTTAGCATACATTTGCTGTATTGTAAAAACGCGCGCTTCTTGGTATAAACGGTTTGAGGAGTATCTGGGATGTTTTCTTAAAATTACTCGTAAAAGGTATTTTTGAGTAATGTTTAAAATGTTTATGGTACTGGCAAATGATCCTCCCCATATTGATATTCCATATCTAATGACTGATTCAACCAAGGATGTATATAACATTTTTAAAATGTGGAGACGCATACATTTTCTAAGATGATAAAATTTAAAAATTAGTTTACGAATTTTTATATTAATACTTTCTATATGTTTTTCCCATTTAATATTTTGATCGATAAAAATACTTTATACATGGAGTCCTACTTAAGGTTTCCATGCAAGCACATGGCTTCTCCTTTAATATGCACTGATATGTGTGTATTTTTAGTACATCTGTATTAATTTGATGGTTATCGAGAATGCTAAAACTCATAAATTTTGTTTTTTCAATATTTACTGCTAAACGATTTTCTTCTAGCCACCGACGAACCATTGCAAAATCTGAAGTTGCTCTCTCCACAGCATTCGCCCAGTTATCACCCTTTACCAACAAAACAGTGTCGTCCGCGTATGATACAAGTTTTCCAGATGTACTAAGAAAAAGAAGTTCATTGATATAGAGGGTGAATAGAAGAGGCCCCAGTACAGTACCTTATGGAACACCACAATTTATTGTTTCAAAAACACTATACTCATCCTCCACCCTAACACATTGCTTTCTTTCAGTAAGATAATTTTTTATAAGAGTCCAGCTTAATCCCCTTATCCCGTAGTCGTCTAATTTATCAAGTAGAATATCGTGTGATACCGAGTCGAAGGCTTTAGCCAAATCTAAAAATATAGCTAACGGTTTTTGATTTTTTTCAATATTTTTACAAATATGATTTGTTACCTCAAATAGTGCCTCTTCAGTTGACTTACCCTCTCTAAAACCATATTGGTTGGGAGATAAAATGTTGTTTTTCTGTAAGTGTTTTGAAAACCTAATGCGTATACAAGCTTCAAGTATTTTTGCTATATTACTAATAAGTGATATTGGGCGATAGTTGCCTGGAGAACACACGTCATTTCCCTTATATATCGGAACAACCACTGACTTCTTTAATTCATTCGGAATTATTCCTGTTAAAATAATACAATTAAAAACATGGGTCAAGGGTTTTGCAATATTATTCCGTATTTGCTTAAGTAAGGTACTCTTTAATCCATCTAACCCCGGTGCAGAATAGTTTTTTAGAGCATTTATATTTTTTAGAACTTCATCCTCAGTAATAGGCGTTAAAAACATAGTGGTACAATTTAAGCGGGAAAACTTATTTTTTTTATTACAATTTAATTTACTTGACATTGTTTTTCCTACGTTTATAAAAAATGTATTAAAAATATTTGCTACATTTTTTTTATCAGATTGAATCGTGTTATTTTCACATCTAAGTGATATTTTGTTTTTATTCATATTTTGATTAGTATTCAGTTCCTCATTTATAATTTTCCACATTTTTTTAGGATTTTGTTTAGTTTCATTAAACTTTTTTTGAAAGTACGAGTTTTTTGTTTGTTTTATTAGCATATTTAAAATATTACGGTAACTCTTATACTCATTCAACAGAGTTATATTATTTTTATTTTTTAGATAAGATATTTTTAATTTGTCTCGGTGTCGGATGGAATTAATTAAACCAGATGTGATCCAGGGTTTTAGTTTTTTATTTTTTGATGTAAAATTTACCTTTGTACTTGCCAATTGTATAGCATTTTTTATTATATTTTGAAAAAGTTCATATGTCTCCTCGCTTTGGTCTTTATCGAAAACAACTTCCCAGTTTGCCTCTTCCAGAGTTTTATTTAATTTATTATAATCTATAGATAATAGACTATAATAAATTATACAATGTAAGTGCACTATAAATAATAAGCTAGGAGATGAGTAGTCCACATACTCCGTAGTAACCCAGAGAAAAGTACCGTGTTGCTTATTCTGACACTTCATGGAACACTTGCTATTGTTTGAGGCAAACTGCCTGAACAATAATCAAGAATATTATTATTATTTATCGGTCACCATTATCTGATAGCTCTGAATTCTGCTTATGCTTGGAAAGTCTGCTGCTTATGATCCCATGTTCATCCTCCATACTGTTGGCGGGTGATCTATTGCAACACTGACCCTCCGTAATTTACTCAGTTCATTTAACCTTCAAATGTATGTTAGGTCTCCCACTCGCATCACACGGTTCTCGTCCAGCACCATTGACTATGTTTGCACTAATTATCCCGAACATATGGTGGATTGCACTGTTGTGGATTCTGGCATGTCGGACCACGAGGCAGTGATCTGTGAGAAATCAGTGAAGGGAAATCCCCCAAAACTGCTGAGTGCTCCTACGGTCGAATTTTCAGCAGGCGGTACTACGACAGATTCCATGACTCGTGTGTGGCTGCTGGATGGGAAAGCGTGTTGAATTCGACGGATCCATTGTCGTGTTTCCACCGGAAATTGATAGACCTCTTTGATATCTCTTTTGCCATGGTGAAAATTAGACCAAAAAAGAACAAGAAGTCATGGTTAACTAGGGGACTTAAAACTTCATGTAAAAATTTGAGATCCCTTCACACATTAAGAAAGTTCACGAATTGCCCGACTTTTCATCAATATTTTAACTCTTATAGGTCTTTGTATCGGCGACTAATAAAAATCGCCAAAAGATCCTTCTACTCAAATTGCCTAAATAAGGCCACAAACAAGTCTAAAGAATGCTGGAAGATTGTTAATGATATCCGTCAATCATACAGCAATTATTCCATGGCAGTCCCTGAATGTTCTGCTAGTCATATAAATGACTTTTTTATTGGAATTGCTGATAAAGATTTGGGTTTACTTATTTATCAAGCACCAGTATTCAGGGATCATTTTTCTTTTTACCTACAGACTTGGTTGAGCTTAAGGAGGTATTAACTTCTATAAAAAACAAAAACTCAGCCGGGAAGGATGGCCTATCTGCCAAAATAGTCCTGAACATGCCGGACATCTCTCTGAGTGTCCTTGTTGAAGCTATAAATGCATCATGGGTTAAGAGCATCTTTCCCGCTTGCCTAAAATCTGCTAAGGTTATCCCAATTCATAAGACGGGCAGCCTCGCTGAACCATCAAACTTTAGACCAATATCCCTTCTGTCCACATTTTCAAAGATTATTGAAAAATTGGTTAAAAAACGTGTGATGTCTTATTTAAAATCAAAGATTATTCTTAGTGGTTCTCAGTTTGGCTTTCAAGAAAATAAAAACTCAAATGACAAATGATACTCCAGGTTTCGAGCTTGGCGGTGGTGATGCCTGGGTGCTTGCAAAAGGCAAAAAATCTCGTAAACAACACCTTCAAAACTCTGAAACAGAATCCCTATCAAAGAGGCGAAGCTTCGAACAACATCAAGGAAGACAAGAACGTCGATCCTTTAGGAAAAAAGTCGAGAAGATCATGAAACAAAAAAAAATTATTTTACTAATTTCTGAGCATAATACCCAAAAAAATACTATTCTTCTTTCAAGAAACGATAAAGCCTGATAGACTATCATTAGAGTTGGTGCAGGTAAAATTAAATGAGAATGCAAATCCTATAAATATTTTTTGGCTGCGAATAAAGATACTGGATATATTAAATATAATTTTTTTAATACAATTCTATGTTTTTAACAATCTAATATAAGAAACAATTCCAATATTAAAAGTTATTATTTACCGATTCTCCGTAGTCAATATTGGTGGAAGAAATTAATGTCAGTACAGTTTTAATATTCTTTAATTTGTGCTCTGGCAAAAACAAATCATCAGAACCGATTTATGTTCTTTAAAAAAATTAGTCAAAAAACAATGGGTAACTAAAAGTTTTCGTCGGTCATCTTAAATTTAGTGGGGGACGACCGAAATACTTTTAGTTACTATTATCTATTAACTCCACTGCAAGAATGGAAAACTTCTTCAACTAAATAAAAAACAGTTTTTCCTCCTTTTTTTTGCAAAATATCCAAAAATAAGGAAGTTGAATCTTGTTCCAAGGAAAATAAACTTATGGTAACAGAATATGAATTCGTGCGAAAACCGTTGACTGCTATAACTCGCGAGTCCGCTTTGGGGCTCAGAATCTAGGTCGAATATCCAATGTAAGTCTTTAGGCTAATGACACCGTGAAAGATAATACTGTTATTAAAAATATTCGTGCGGCTAATAATTTTTTAAATATTTGATCCGCCTATTTGATGGCACTCCAAAACCGGAGAACTTGCCATTCAATTTTTTGCAAAAGAATGATCTGTTTAAAGACAATAGATGGGATATTTCCAAAAAATGTTAGAGCAAGGCCGTTTTTCATAAAAAATGCATTTGTGTAAAAACTAATGATCAAACTGTATGAAGGGTAAAGGAGGATAGAAAAATAAATCAATCAATCAAATATGCTCTATTGTCAAAAAATTAAAAAAAAAATTGCAGACGAAGCAGAACACACAAATATAGAAACTAAAATACAAGTACTAAAAAAATACATACAAAACTGGGTACAAAAGGCATAAATGTACTTGGTCAAATTTCTTATACTAAATGTAAAATGTAAGAAAATAGGAAAGTAAATAAAAATAGTAATACATTAAAAATAGTTATAGTAAATATTAATACAATGTTTAAAAAGTCATAAAAAAATAGAAAATAATGCTATTCTACATCGTAAAAATTTAATAATTAGCCAGTGCGTGCATGATACTCAAAAATTAATATTAAAAAAAATCATCTACTGCATATAAAGCTCTCTCCAGTAAATATGATTTCAAAGCATTGCGAAATCGAGGAAAAGATGTCAATGATTTAATTTCCAAAGGCAGATGATTAAAAGAAATAACTTATACAAGTTTATCAATTAATAAAGCATTTTAAAAGCATTTCATCATTGCAAAAATTAATACGTATAAAATACAATACTTTACAGCATATTCGATTTTATAACAAAAGGATTTGAATTTAGTTTTCCTCCTTTCGTATATACTTGCATATAAAAAACATTTTTTTGGGTATACATTAATTTATATGTAAAAGTTATCCATCCATCTCTCTCTTTCTTATTGACGTTTGGTATAGTACAAAATAGTGTTCATAAGAAAAAACGTTGATGATGGTTGCTAAAAGACGAAAAATCGTATCATCACATTTAGATCTCCAGTACATGGAACTCCTGTGCGTAACTCACAAGTGAGTACATTTTATCTCTCTTTAATTTTAACCTTATTTTGACTTTCTAAAAAATATATTTAAAAGTTTAATTATTTTAAAAGCCTTAGTTTGAAATAACTATCTAATTAGGTAAATGATTGTTATTGTTGATTGAGATGCTTTTTTGGCGATGTATATTTTTTTTTTGTAAATACTGTATTATATGAACTTATAATTTTTTAATTTGTAAGATTGCAACTAATGGTTTATTTGCCCTTTTAATGGTTTTTGGGACTTATCAGTATATATTGGAGAGTATATTATGTGTTACGACCTTTGCACATACAGGCCGTTTCAAAATTCACTACATATATTTTAAGGGCGTATTCCTGAGGTCAAAATAAGACTTTTTTTCCTATAAACATGGGTCCTAAAATGCACCCCCTTCAAGATACAGCCATCGCAAGAAGTGTAAAAAAATCGTGTGTCTACAGTTTTGCATCAAATTTAACGAAGTTTGGAATACCCCCGTTATTTCAGGTGGTCTATTTACTCTTTATGTTAGAAAAGGCGTAAAACTAATTTTAAAGCGTAAACTGAGGGGGTGCACACTTTTGACGGCCAAAATTTTATGTACGCATACATTTTTTTAAAAATTAAGTTACACCAGAATATGGGCCATACAAAAATCTAAATTTTAAGTCTCTTGCATTTTTTTGATAATACGAATAGTTTTTGAGAAAATCACCGATTAATAAAAGGCTACCAATAACGTAATAATTAAAATTTAAACAGATAATATTAAGTAGTAGGATGTGACTATATTTGTTTAGGACATTTTTTAAGCGGCACGACATTTAACAATAAATAGGTAGACTGGTTTTGCTATTGTTGAAACTTCGTTATTGAGGTTTTTTCAATAAATTGATGAACAATTATTTACATTAAAGAAAGACGGTTTATAAAAATACAAAAATTGGTTAAAAAATTATTTAACATTTATTAACATAATAATTAATTATTTTTTAAATAAACAATAAACTTCTGAGAAACAAATATTTTTTTAATAAAAAGTGCTCGAAATGCGCACCCCCCCCTGCAATACAAGCCTCCATTCGTCTTCTCATAGATTGTTTTACTCGCTCTGAAATTCCGGGAGTATTTCTTATTGTTTTAAACGCATCAATAATTCTTTGCCTTAGGACCTCGAGCGAAGGCACTTGACCAGTATTATAGACGAGGCTTTTTACATATCCCCAGAAAAAAAAATCCAGAGGATTGCAGTCCGGGGAGCGTGGAGGCCATGGTATTGGGCCTGCTCTACCAATCCATCTCTCAGGAAACACAAAGTTCAAAATAGTCACGCACTGTTATACGGAAATGAGGGGGGGCACCGTCATGCATAAACCACATGTTCGTTCGTAAGTACATTATCTAGTAAACCTTTTAAATGGTGCTGTAGAAAGTCTAAATAAGTGTCGCCAACTAAAATTCTAGTAAAAAAGAAAGGACCAATTAACTCATCTCCCACTAAACCTGTTCATAAATTAAGGCTAAAGTGCTCCTGGTGGTGAGATTGCCTAATTTCGTGCTGATTCTCTGCTGCCCAAACATACACATTGTGAAAATTCACCACCCCTTCCCACAAGAAATTGTCTTCGTAAGAGCTTCTTCTGTGAATAGAATACTTGATAAAAAATTATTATTTCTCGCGCATAATATGTAAGCGCCTTGGGAAATCTTGAGGTAGCAAAGCTTGAACTCTTTGAATATAGTATGGATACAAGCTATTTTCGTGCAAAACCCGCCAGACAGTTGCATGAGAAACATCCAAATTCCGAGCTATTTGTCGGGTGCTTAGGCCAGGATCGTCGTCGATGGCATTCAAAATTTGCTCCTCTGTCACTGGGTTTCGTGCTTGTTGCGGCCTGCCTGCATTGTTCCTGGGGGTCCGAAAACTACCGTATTCCCTAAGATGCCGATGTGACTCTGAAAAATGTTCGTACATTCGGGAGTCGGGCGATTAGGAAAGCTTAGCTGATACAATCTTTGAGCTTCATACGCGTTACCATCAACAAAACCATAAACAAAATGGATGTCTGCAAGATGTTCGAATGAATAACGTTCATTTTCCATTTTAGCAATGTTAGCGTTTAGAAATAAAACATGGGAATAAAAACTACACTTTAAATCTAAAACGGGAAGTAAACTACTGGAATTAAACAAAGTCAACAATGACAGTAAATTTATTTTACACCAAATGTCAAATGTTAAGAAATATCTATCTAAAAATTGCTATCCTTGTATTCACCGGCGATTTTCTTAAAAACTAATAGTTGTATGAAAAAAAATGCAAGAGACCAAAAATTTTAATTTTTGTATGGTCTATTTTTTGGTGTAGCTTAATTTTAAATAAAATGTATGTACACATAAAATTTTGGCCGTCAAAAGTGTGCACCCCCTCAGTTTACGCTTTAAAATTAGTTTTACGCCTTTTCTAAGATAAAGAGTAAATAGACCGCCTAAAATAACGGGGGTAATCCAAATTTCGTTAAATTTGATGCAAATGCTGTAGACACAGTTTTAAAAAATCGATTTTTTTTACACTCCTTGCGATGGCTGTAGCTTGAAGGGGGTGCATTTTAAGACCAATGTTTATAGGAAAAAAAGTTTTATTTTGACCTCAGAATTATGCTCTTAAAATATATGTAGTGAATTTTAAAACACTCTGTAGATATTAGATTATCTAGGTGTAGGTTGCAATATTCTGTTCATTATTATCTTTGTATCAACCTAGCAAATCTGCTATAATATTGTAAATTCAGTATTTAGGACTTAAAATAAACTTTATCTACTTCTTTAAAACTATGTAAATGTGTAAATATAAAGATAATAAAAGGGGAAGATTAATAGGGGTACTGTTCCTTCCAAATAAATAATAAATATACGGTGCTTTACAGTAAGCTTTAGAACCTTACAGTAAGTTTTTTCTACATATTATATCGATTCCTGCAAAGAAAAATATATTCAGATGTATAATAAATATATAATATGAAGAACAAACTTCTCAATTGTCTAAATGGATCAAGATCGTTCTGGTCTGTAGCAAGAGCAATTGGTCAAGATTTCTGTGGGTCAAAAATTCCACCTTTAAATAGCAAAGATAGTTTCATTGCAATGATACCGACCACATGTTCGCATCAAAATGTACGGTAGACCCACAAGGCAAAACACCAACGACTTTGCCAAGAAAGTTCAATTCCGTCGAGATAATCCGTCACAGAGATCTTAAAAAAAGCCACCTGATAAAATACTGCCAATACTATATAATACTAATATATATTAATAAAATATTATAATATACTAATAAAATAGTATGCGACCGTGATATCAACGTTGTGCAATCTGTTTCTTCTTTCATACGGAAAAGGTCTATTACATGGAGACTGGAAACTTATACAGATTCAACAGATACCCAAAAAAGGAAAAAAAGACCGACAATAACCAAGGTAATAGAGAAACTTGTCAACCAACAATTTTTGAAACACTACTAGCGACCGTTATATGGTTTTCGAAAACAGATTTTGGCAGTATGTTGGCCTCCGTCACGCATCATCTTTAGACCGGGCCTATTGAGAAATTATGAATCCCGTGTAATAGCTCTAAATATTTCAAAGGCATTCAATAGACTCTGGCATGAAAACCTTTTACACAAACTGTATTTTTATGGTTTGCTACCAATCTCGAAAGAAAGTTTCTCGAGAACCTAACACTGCAATCATTTGTTTTACAAAAGCATTAAAAAATCACTACATCATTTAATTTCAGCTTGACATTAGAAATATAAATTTAATGTCAATATTAGATTAAATTCGGATTCTAGAAGAATGGAGTATTTCTTTGAACTCTGGGAAGAAACGGGTTTAACGTTTCTTCCCAGAGTTCCGATATTGGAAATGTCATTATTGTCCCGTTGTTCCAAAATCGGAACGACCACGTTGTCCCCCTCTCTTTTCTGAAAAGCTTATTCTTAAATATAACCGATTCCAAGCGGTCTATCGGTAACACGAACTTAAAAATATACCTGGACTGCTAATGCATATGGCCACGATACCCAACAATGACCACTGCATGGTGGCCGCCATTTTTATAGTGGTTGTGTCCTTTTGATGTTGGTCACTCTGAAAATTTTTAGTGTTGCCAACAAAAAATATATTAAATAACGGTAATGAAGTTGACATTTGACGTGTGAGTATAGCGGATTGCCTAGTTTTTGACGATTTGTAAACGACGCTTGGGTATATCGTCTGGAACAGGCGATGTATCTTTCTCCTTATTTAATACGTGAATAATGTATCACCATCTTTATTTAAAGGTATTTGATTCAGTTTCTCAAAACCGAATTATTGTGAATTGTCCGTCTGTGTTGTTTATAACTTTATAATAGAATAATATATTGAGTTGTTGACAGAATAATATATTTTTTCTATCTAAACCCTTTATAATTACAAACCCTCATAAAATCATCTATATTTTGATTCTTATATATGGTTGTACCTATTAATGTGGAAACACTGTACATGGAAGGAAAGTAAAACTTAGAAAACTAAGGAAAGTATACTTAGTAATAGTAAAAATAGAAAGAAAATAAGTATTTTTAACTGAATTTGTTAAGTAAATACAAGCAAAAATTTAAATGAATATCATAATTTTCATGGTATTAAGATTTATAAGATTCAAGATTATCAGAATGATAAAACAAATATTTTAAAGTGCACGCATCTATTCCAAGTTGATTGAAACTTTGTCTCATTTTAGGTGAGGATTACTTTTTTTTCATAAATTTTAACGAAATTCTTAAAGAAGTACCAGAAAAATCACAGATCTAACGCAACTATCTTAAATTCTTACCTATATGTAACTTTTTATTTTGTATTTTTGTAAACATAACCTCTCAAAAACTTTAATTGTTTTATTTCCCTACAGTTGGCACAATTAAAATTTGTCAGAGTGACCAACATCGAAAGGACACAATCACGCAAAATGGCGGCCCCCTAGTAGTGGTCATTTACCTTTCATTCAATTGGCAGTCCAGGTATATTTTTAAGTTCGTGATCGGTAATTACCGGGTGCTTAACCTTAAGCGGTTATAGTTATAACCGCTTGAGATATGTGACGTCACCAATTAGCCCTTTATACGTCATCAATTTGGAACAGTAATTACCCACGTCCGGAGCTGTTTTCTAAACGTCAAATCTCAAAGATATTGAAATAAGTGCAGGAAAAATAAAAACAAACAACAAATTATTTCCTTTTTAAAAATGACACATTTATTATGACTAATAAGTTTTCTTTTTTGATATTTATGTTTAACAACTAATTACATAAATTACTGGCGTCTGGGGTATTATTTAAAAACAAACAAAATGATAACAGTGCCAGCTGACAAATTACGAAGTTTCTTTAACCAAACAGGTCCAAGCGGCCATGATTGGTTATATTATAAAGGGACTGTTCAAGGTGAACCAAGGGCTTAACCGCGGTTAAAACCGATAGATCGGTTGGAAACTTATGTCTAGAGGCTGACCCACTATTCGGAGCGGTGTACTGTAGGTTGCCTATAAGACATGATAAAGTGACAAATGATTATCTATTTCTATTCTAACCTCAAAAAAATTTGTTTGGTGACTTGTATGTTTTTTTTTCGCGAAAATTAAGAAGACATGTAAAAAGTAGCCATCCGGAAAATTAAATTTAATTGCGTCTTTAAAAGTGCTTCAAGGGGATGTTTATAAGTGTACATATTGTAATAGACAATTTAGTTACAAGCCAAATTTAAACTTTCATGTGAAAAAAGTGCACTCAAATGTTCCAGTCTCTTTAAACGTGCCTGCTGAAGTTCAAAAGTCAAAACAAAAATGTCCATTGTGTAAATTCAATGCCAGCTTAAAAAGGGACTTTGTTAAACATTATGAGACATTTCATAGTATTCCTATACAGTGTGACATGTGGAAGAATAAAACCGAAAATGAAACAACAGCTAGTTTCGTTAAAGAAAAAGGAGTGAAGATAGGAGTAATAAATTACATATGCCATCGATCTGGATTTTTTACTTCAAAAAGTAAGTGCCAAAGACATCTCAAAACACAAGGTAGCAATAAAATTAATGGGTTCTGCCCTGCCATGATAAAAGTTACCCACAGTGATGAATATGTGGTTAATTTTATAAAAACTCATGTGGGCCACCAAAATACAATTGGGCACCTATTTCTGTAATCTATGGAAAGACATGCCATTGCTACAAAATTAGCCACAAAAATTCTATTTGAAGCTGTTTTGGATGGAGTAAGAGATGGGATTACAGAATCAGACAACTTACAAAGGAAGCATCTTTTAACAAAAAAAGACCTTTACAATATTGAAGCGAGTTTTAACCTTAGATCAACAGTAGTAAGGCACAAAAATGATGCAATTAGTTTAGAATCTTGGGTCAATGAAATGAAAGATAGCTGTGTTTTATTCTACAAGCCTCAAGATGTTACCATGGATGAGTACCCTCAGTTGTGTAGTGATGATTTTATTTTAATAATCATGAATAGTGGTCAACTAAGTACATTGAAGAAGTTTGCAAATGATTGTATTTGTGTTGATGGAACTCATGGTATTATAACAGTTATTATAACAGTATCAATATTATAACAGTTATCAATTTGAGCTTCACACACTGTTAGTCCTTGATGACTTGCGTCAAGGATTTCCCTGTTGTTTTTGCATCTCGAGCAGAAGTAATGAAACCATAATGACTTTATTCTTCAATTGTGTAAAGAAAGAAAGTAGGCTTATTGAGGCAAAGGTATTCATGTCTGATATGGCCGATATGTATTACAATGCTTGGTCAAAAGCAATGTCTGGGACACAATTCCGGTATGTTTACCTGTCTTTTTTATGTTATAATAATATTATCAATTCATTTATTAGCTTATATTGCACATGGCATGTTGATCGCGCCTGGAGGAAGAACCTTAATTTGATCAACACCAAAGAAAAGCAGGTAGTTACTATTTTATAGATGACTGTGTACTTAAAAATATTTTTTTTTCAAGAATTGATCTATAAAAATTTAACAGTTCTTCTCCAAGAAACAGATCCCTCTGCCTTGGAACATATGCTAAACAGTTTTTTAAGAAACACTCTTGATGATCCAAGTACTTCAAATTTTGGTCTTTATTTCAAGTCAAATTATGCAAGTTAAGCTATCTCCTGGGCATACTGTTATAGAATGCATTCAGGATTAAACACAAGCATGCACATTAAAAGAATGCATCGTACCATCAAGTATATTTATTTTTGTGGGAGAAATGTTAAAAGGCTTGATAAAGCTGTAAATGCCCTTATGAAATTCATACGAGACAAATTATTTGACCGATTAATTATCCTAAACAAAGGTAATTTTTCCTCTAAAATTATACAGTTCTGGAAAAGGCATAAAACTAGTTTAGGTTTAGACATATCTCTAATTACAAGCTTTGAAGACACTTGGTAAGTTCCATCCTCTTCAAAAGCTGAAATGTACAACATCAATGAAAATGACATTCATTGTGATTGTCAAATTATTTGTACAGATTGCAAAGTATGTATTCACAAATATTCATGCAGCTATATGTCTATAAGAATATGTGCAAGCACATTCACTTACTTTGTAGGTTTAGGCAACTTGAACAGTCTGAAACACAGGGTTCACAGGGATCGTCAGAGGATGGTAAATACATATTTTATTTTCTACAGTATAAATTATTATTATCTTTTTTTAATTGCAAATCTTTTAATTTTTTAAATACATTTTTATGAAAATATTATCATGGGTAAAAATGTATAAGACTGTTTAGGAAATTGTACCATCACAATGCATGACAAGCTATTAAAAAATGTCGACCCTGTATATCAGAGGTAAATTTATTTGGAATATGTACTTTCGTTTTTGGGTTGGTGTATGGTTTTATTTGTTTTAGCCTGCTATGTATTATTTATATTATTAAGGAGATTTTTAACTATTGTATTATTATTATATTTAATTTAATGTATACCTATTTTTTACCAAGTGGGGTAAATGAATTATTTGTTTTTAAATTTTACAGTTACCTATAATTGCAAAATTGGTAATTTAACTTTTTATATTTAAAGTAATATGCATGCATTTGGTTTTGGGTGATGGTATTTGCATATTTAATAATATTTTATCTCGTGTTTTTTTCTATCCTTATTTTTAAATATACTAATAACAGCATGAAAATTGATTTAATTCAAGCATATAGTTCTATTTTTGTCATTTTTTTTAAAAATGAGTTATATTTTTATAGAAAAAGAAATGCAAATTGTTTGTGATGAAAGAGCAGTTGTATCAAAGACTCTTTTTGAAAAACTTGACAATCAATCATCTTTAAAAGGCAAAACATTAACTGTAAGAAAGGAAGAGATGTTGCGACACTTGTATGTTATGGTTAATGGCATTAAAACAGAAGAACAATGGAAAGCTTTGGAAACATTGATTAATCCTATTGAACCAACTTTGGCAGCAATCAACCAACAGTCCATCAGTAATTTTAAATTGAAATATGCAACACCAAGTCATTCAAAAATCGTAAAACAGAGAAGGCTGTTTAGCACAAAGAATAAAAACAAAAAGAAAGTACCGCTGTCTAAACCTACAAACAAAGAATGAACGTCCAGTGCAACGATATATTAGAATGGTCACCCGTCAAAACACCAGCATTTTACTTCTCAAACAATGTAAATAGAAGGTGGATGACATTGTTTGGCAGGTGGAATGCTGGTGTTTTGACGGGTGACCCTTCTAATATATCGTTGCACTAAGAATTTCCTTTTATAGGAATTTTCCTAACCTGATAGGAGATGTCCACATGAAAAATCTTTTAGAAGGTTATTACCAAGATTCGTAGAGAGAGGGAATATTTGTTACAAATGTAAAAAGAATGAGGTCCGTAAAAGTGAAAGATCAGTACAACGAATTTTAAAAAGGAACCATTTTCATCCATACCACTTCCATGAACATTCTTACAAAATGAATAGCTTGCGAATGTTCCACAAATTACTAGAAACCGAATGTGGTTTCAACAAGATGGAGCTTCTGCACATTTTTTCGAAATATCGGTGAACATTTCAATGTGTCCTTTTAAGAAAAATGGATTAATTGACCAGCCTGACTACAAGACGCGTTTGCTCAATTAACTCCACAAATGTTACATAAATTAGGAAGAGATTTTCAAGAACGTATTAATTTATGTTTTGAACAAAATGGAGGACATATAGATTACTTAAAGTAATAATAATAAAATTATTGATATTTTTACTATGCTTGATTAATTACTATCGTCAAATATAAAACGACCAAAGATAGCTAATATGTTAATAATATTTGGGGGAGAACTGCTGCCTGGCTTCTTCCCCAAATAGAGGGGGGCACAAGTATTTAATTATACCACTGGAGAGTACTAGTGAATTGTACTTCATGTGAATCGAAGGACCACAGCTTTTATGGCGCTGAACCAATTATCTTAATAAATGAAACAAACTTTTACAATACAAAATATACTCATTTATTATTCCACCTAGAGCTATACCGCGACTTCTATATATGAAGAAGTGCACAAGTCTCTGAATCAACTCCCCAAGCACGTCTTTCCTGAACATTACAACTTGCAAAACGTCTAAGCATAAAAACATAATTGTTCTACGATGAAATAATTTTTTGGTCACATTTACAACCCTATAAAGGAACGAAATTAAACAGAATATTTGGAAAAAATGCTAAAATACACATAAATAACTCAAACATATGATTACAAATAAATCTTCTCGTAAGGCTTAGATTTTTAACACGTTTCTTTATAATTTTCCCATTTATTTTCCTCTATTGCCAAAAAAAAAATAATAAAATCCACTTAAAGCAACTTCCCTTTCCGTTTTATTATACGCCAAACCGCCTAAACTAAACTTTCCTATTTGATCGATACCTTACGTGAAAAATGTGGGACAAATCAAAACAGATAGAGGCTCTGTGACATGGATGAAAAAAAAAACGCGAAAAAAGCGTCAGTCAAATCAGTTTTAGCGTTGGCCTGCTAAATTTAGCCGAACAGTAGTATGCAGAATTAACTTTTCTCACCTTAAGCTTTCGTTAGTCGAACGCTGTTGTGAGTACGTATTGAAGTTTAAAAGTGAGTTTTTCGGGTATCAGAGGAAAAACGAAAATGCGCGTTTATTTATCCATGTTACGTGTGCCAGAAAAACACTAAAAAGAGATATATTGTATTAGTATAATGCTAGAAGTGGACAAAGATGTATTGGTAGGTTAAACTGAGCTTGAAATAATAATCATTCTAATATATGAATTCGTATAACATTAGTATTTAATAGTTAAAAAATTAAAAATTAATGATATTTTAAAGTGATTTGTAATGAGAATTGATTTTAATTTAAAACAAAACATATTTAAAAACTTAAATAGTAGTATCATAAGATTTAATAATAAGCATAATTAAATATTTTAAAAGTAGTTGTTACTGTAAAATAATAATAAATTGGTTTCTTTGACAGTATTAAGAAATAACAGCGTTATGAACGTTGGGCACGAGAATCAGAAACAAAAATCAAATTTTTACAGATAAATTCTGCTCACAATAATATTTGTTTATATTTTAGGAATTGATTTTAAACTTGTAAAATAGGGTTGAGAGACGTATAGGCCATTAAAATTAAGGTGTTTACATGGGGTAACCCGGAACAAATTTGGGACAATCACGATACCTTTTTTAGATGGTCGACAGTGTTTCCTTAAAAATCGCACTAAATCGCATGGGTCGTACTCGCTTTTTATTTCTTTGAAAATATCTCAAAATTATAAACTATTAAAACAATTTATAAGAGAGGAAATTTGTTGCCAATGAGAATAGCTACAAAACCGCTTTTTGTTTTTCAAAATCGCCTTAAAAACAAAGAACTTATGGGTCTTTAAATATTAGGCCATTACGGTTTAAGCAATCAGAATCAGATGCAGATTATATGATTGCCGTGACCGCAGCAACACAGGCCGAGCAAAGTCAATCTAATGTTTTTGTTGTTGGACAAGACACAGATTTATTTGTCTTGCTCATTGAACATTGCAAAACACAAAATCTGTATTTTTTTAGACCAGGTGTTGCAGGCAAAATGGACAAAATAACAAATATACATACATCAAAATCGAATTTAGATCCTGCAATAGTTAAAAACATATTATTTGTTCATGCAATGTCGGGTTGCGATACCACATCGGCATTCTTTAAAAAGGACAAAAAAAGTGAGAATATCATATTCTTGCAAGGAATATTTTTTTCTTTAAAGCGATGAAATTTAATTATTTAATTCAAATTTATTTTTTCTTACATTGAACCATTTTGGTAATTTGTATTAAAATGGTCATATTCTTAATTTAAGTAATTCTACTGTTAACAATAAATCTATGAACATATCGTTTTGACGAATTGCTTCATCAAACTAAAAATATTTAAGACCAGCTACAATGAGTTATAAATTCAACTTAAAGATGTGAAGAATTGCTTTAAACCGTCTGGCAAATTAAATTGAATATTAAATAATATTAAATTAAAATGTTTATGGCTTGTTATTAATATTTTTTTATTCGATTTAAATAGGTTAAATATTTGAAATGAGTAATATTTACACTCAGTTGAAATAAATTAATAGTTTTATAGTATTTAGTGCTGTTGGATTTATTAGGTTTTATTTTTGAATCAAAATAAAAATACCAAAAAGGACACACTTTCTGGTAGTTTTATTTTGATAGCAAAAGAACCCTATAAATTACCACAACACTAAATAACATAAAACTGTCAATTATTATTTCAACTAAGTGTAAGAATTGCTATAACGTATTAAAAATTCAACCGTTTTATATTTTATGATTTAAGTATTGCAATAAATTACTATGTATTTACCTAATTATTTTTCGGTTAAATTCTGGTAATAAACTAATAGAACAGGTATTCGCAAACATATGTTTATTATCCAAAAACAAAAACCTACATACATTATATAGGAACAAATATTACTTTAAATAATTGTAACAAAAACAGTTTACTACTACAAAACTTTAACTACAAAAACAATTTACTAGTAAACAAAAAAACACTCATTCTGTGTATGTTTTTTAAATATAGGTACATATTTATCACAAAGTACAAAGTAGGTACTCATAGAAAATAAAAATGTGAACAAGTTTATTTCCTAAAAACAAATATGTAGGTACCTACGTAACACGTTATAATATAACAATAGGATTATTTAGAAAACCAAACCAACCACATCTATGCATGTAGCTTTTTTAAACAATCCTACTCAATACTTACAAAAAAAAATGGTAATAATATTATTATGTAGTACATATTTTAAAAAATAAAACTTTAAAAGAATCTTCTTTTGAATTATGATAAAAAAAATCACTACATACTACAACAATAAAAAAAACTGCACAATCTTCTGTTATAATTCACTACGTCAGAAAAAATTGAGGACTTCGCCTCAGATGGTAATGATTGTTCAATTTCACTGACTGATACAGTGGTTGCTGTTGTTTCTTTCTAAAAATGTATATCGTTTTAAACAGTTGATTTTTATTTAAAATAAAATAATTACCATTTCTTTAATTTTATCAAGAGTTTTAAGTCTGGGCCCCACAAGAGGCACTAATTCCTTCAAAACCTCTTCATTAAGATTTAATAATTGATCCTCATTAATTTGATTTGCTAGAAAAAATATAAGCTGACAAATATAAGACATTTTGTGACACGAACTGTGAGGAAGAAAACTAAAAAACAAAAAGTTAAACAGAAAAGAAAACTAAAAGTTTATTTATTTAATTGTGTAAATTGAATGGTTGACACTGAGAAAAATAATGCGATAATAATGTGCAAATGTGTTTATTAGATTGTTTGTTTTGTGATGTCTGCATTGCAAAGTTAAATGCAATTATGCGATAAAAATAAAGAAAATGCTGAAGGGGGATTTAAATTCAAGGATAATACTGGATCTAATAATAATCAAAAGTGGATAATACTGGAAAATAATGGCGTTATATTCTAAAGAGATTTATATAAAGAATCGAGAGTATAGGATATATATCAAGAAGAATATTAAGAAGCATCTGTGACACAGTTGTTAAAATGTATCAACAAAGACAAGTTTTTTGGTAAAATTGATATAAAAAGTTATGAAAAACGCAAGCCCCTTTCCAAATCTTAAAAATAACAAAATTGTAATAAAAATGATTTTTAAATAAAAATTTTATAAGCCTTTGTTTGAATGTTCTTTCGATAGTATCGAGCAAAAAGAGTCATATAATCTGTTTAAAACTTTATCAAGCGTATATACAGATTTAAAAATAAATATAAAAAGTTACTCGTAACAATGGCGGAAGCTTGTTATTGTCTTTACAATGGCGGGTTTTAATAAAGACTAAACCTAACTAAAAAGAAAACCAGAAACTAAACCAGCGAGGAGTGCCTTAAAGGGAGTGAGTGTCACAAAATGACTTATAAACGAGTATCATACAGTATTTTTTCTACCTTGTGACATTGTAGCCAAAAAAAATATAGGAAAGAGGAAGGAAGGCGACGTATAGTAAACGAAAAAGTTTACTATACGTCGCCGGTAGGTTAGGTCAAACGTGCGAATCACATAAAATCATAAATTTAAATAATTATACGTACTAATATTAAACTAAACTTACTTTTAAACACTTCGATAACTTCCTCTGGTAGATTCCATTCTCGCAAAACTTTCCACGCGCTGATTTTCCATTTTTCAGAGGAACAACACAGGTTGCACGCCACACACCACTCAACGCGTCTATGACTAACACAGAAAACAAAGGGAGGAAAAAAAAGAAAAAAAAAAAGGGTCCTCCCTTTGTTTTCTGTGATGACTAACAAGAGTACAAGAAGCAAGCAGGGTACGCGTGACGTGGTACGATATTCAAAGCAACAATTTATTTTCACTTGATTAATAGAGTATTTTAAACTATATATACGGGCTTTAAAGCAATAATATATATCTTTCTAAACAATAAACTAATTTATTTAAATTAATTAACTTGAAAAGCTTAAATTGAACATAACATTTACTAAATTCAAGATTATAGTGACTTGAACTGATACCTTTATTATTCAAATGGGACATTTCACTTGTTTTTATTTGAGAATACATTTAATACAACCAAATCTATGAAATATTTTGATTAAAAAAGTATTCTCTTTTTAAATCTGTATTTTAAATATTTTGTTTCCTATTTATAAAGAACTCTATTTCCGCAATTTAAGCCTATTTATTTCAATTAATAATGTATTATTCTTGAAAAAATTAGAAAATTTATTTACTTGTTAGGAGTAATCGTTTTTTTCTGTGCATTTTATTAAAATTAGGAGAAAATTTTATTCTAAAATGGTACGGCAGTAGGAGAAGCCAAAATTTAAACTCATTTAGGTATGTGAAATACAATCAGGTAATTGCACGCCAAAAACTGTGTAGTAACTTTGAGCTAGCTTCTTTACACCCGACAACTGAAGCTGCTCAATTATATCTTAAAAGGGTTTACCTTCAGGTGCACTCATGGTTGGGAAATAATTTAGATCCAAGAGAGTGGGGTTGGGTGGAAAAGGACGCTTACTTAGACCCACAAAGAAACAGTAAGGACATCGCTCCCGATTTTATTATAAAATTATTATTTTGTGGATGCAAGTCAGTATGCTCCAAAACATGTACCTGCAAAAAGGTAGGAATTAAATGTTCATCAAGCTGTACAATTTGCATTGGACAGTATTGTGACAATGCAACAAATGTGTCTTTTGTTGAAAATGATGAATGTATAGAATAATTTCTTTTTCTTTTATTAAAATTTGTTTTAATAAAGTAAGTATACTTTTTGTTTATGGATGTATGACACGATTACTGTGTTTGGTATCAAATTTAATAATAAATACAACTGGCCTAACTCTTTAAAAAGTGTGATTTAGGTACCATGCCATACAGACTTTAGTTTTATACTAAGTATACTAAAGTATATTAAATTTTACTAAAGTATATTTATTTCCAAGGTAGATACGACGAAAACAAACGCATGCCCGTGACACGCCACCTGGGCGTGATCAGACACGGCGAAAGTATTGAACAGGGCCGCACTTTAATAATAATATAATATGCAAGAAGTGAGTTTTTTATAGTGCTGGAAAGTAATGATTCGAGAATAGTTTAAAATATTGTCGTAAAATTTTGATAAAACAATAGGGATGTGGCAAACACATTTAAATATTTTTTTTTTGCATTTTAACCTTTTTTTATCTTAAGGGTTGGTAGGGGTATAACTTTGGAATTTCAAATGGGATAATGCGTTTTATTCCTAACATTTGAATTTACATGATATAATTAATCGATATCTATAATATACGTTTCAAAACAAAAATTAAAATAAACATAACAACTATTATTCTGATGAGCTGGAAAAACTATCATCATTATTATCATCACATTATCATCATTATTATCATCTACGTGAATAATATATTCGATACATTTTTGCCACTTCCCGGGTGTAATGTTCATTAAGCCGCGATTAAAAGGGTCTTTCACATCAGATAACTTATAGGTCGTATTATGTTTGGCAACAAAATTTTTCGCATCGGCCCGTATGAGCTCAATTGGGTTGAGCTCGCAGTGATAAGGAGGCAAGCGTAGTACAATTTTATTTTGAGTCTATTTCATCAACTATATATATAGTCGCTATTTCATCAACTATGTACACTGTGTCCCATTTTGGATGAGACTGCAGGGTATCTCTGTCATTTTTTAAGATAGAGCTTTGCGGTTTTCGCGACCCTGTATCACTTTTTTGTAAAACTTTTAAAGCCACAAACAGAAATATTCTAACTACTTTTGTTCCTGAAATACAGGGCGAAAACGAAAATGTTCACTTTTGGAGATGTTATTATTTCTCAGGCCCTGTATAAGATAGAATAAAAATGAAAACTGCTTATAATAGATATTTTTACATAAAAGTCAGTGGCGTATTTAATTTTTTTTCCCAATGCACTGTTTTTAAGATTGGGCACAAACTTGGTATTTTTTAAATGGAACACCCTGTATATTTTAACGTGAAATTTTTGCATTTTTTTTTTCTGAATACATTGATGTATCACAACCTAATCTTTGATAAATTTTAGCTCAAAGAATTAGAAAAATCCATATTTATGTTTATTTTTTTAATAGTAGGCCATGAATTCTTTGACACATGCATAAAAAAATGTTTTGTTTATTGCATTCATGGAAACTAAGTCACAAATAGACTCAATACATATCAATAATGATGGCTGACGGTGAAAATATGGAATTCCAAAATTTTGAAAAGTATGATATTATAAAATGTTTAAACCTTTCTAACGAAAATGTCGAAGCGGCGCAGCAATTATATTTAAATAGGTAAAGCTCTAGCTTATTTTATTTTGTTACAAAATTCAAAAAATAAAAAAGATCTTATTAGGTTTCCAGAAAGACGTCAGCCATCTCGGGTTACGGTATTCCGGTTAAAATCTAATCTTTTAAATTATGGCTGCTATTCAAAACCTAGGCAACCCCATGTTGATAGAAATGAAGCTGGCGAAATTAATGTTTTAGCGTGTGTGGAAGCAAGACCCCAAATTTCCTGTAGAAAGATAGAGGAAGAGATAGGAGTTTCCAAAACAAAAGTGCAAAAAATTTTGAAAAAGCATAAATTTAAACCGTATAAGATAAATATTATTCAAGAATTGCATCCTGACGATCCGTTTAAACGATTGGAATTTTCTAATTGGTTTTTAACCAAAACTAATGAAGATCCGGATTTTGTAAAAAAGGTAATATGGTCTGACGAATCCCATATAAGCAGTAGTGGCATATTTAATAGGCAAAATACCAGACATTGGTATCAAGAAAACCAACATATTACTTTTGAACGACAGCAACAAGGCCGATTTGGTTTTAGTGTTTCCTGTTTTGTATTGGGCACTAAAATTGTATATACAATTTTTGAGGGTAGCTTAACTGCCCAACGATATCTAAATATATTGCAAAATAATTTGCCAGAGTTGCAGGAGGATATACCTTTAGCCCAGCGACATCAAATATATTTCCAGCAAGATGGAGCGCCCGCTCATAATTCAAGGGTAGTTAGAGAATATTTAGGTGCCCATTTTGATAGACGTTGGATTGGCACACACGGGCCAATCAGATGGCCCCCGAGGTCACCTTACTTAAGTGTTTTGGACTTTTTTGTATGGTCGTACTTAAAAAATAAAATTTATGCAAATCGGCATAATAATATAAATGAACTCCGAGCGACAACTGAAGAAGCATTCATAACTTACAAAGGCAACCCTTTATAATTTTAAATGCCTTAAGACGAATACAGACTGTATGTGGTTTTTGTATAAGACAAAATGGACAGCAGTTTGAACAGTTTTATTAAATTTATATTTGTTGTTTTTTTTTTTGGTTTTTGTAATGAATTTTCTAATTTGATTCTTGTAATTACTAATTAGTTTTTAATGTTAAACCTGGTCCGATATATTTTTTTTGTTTTTAACATTTTTATGTTTATATTAATATTTTAAGTTAATGTTTAAAATATAGTTAAATAAACAGGTTTAAATCACATGGCGTTTTAAAAAAGTAATAATTAAATGCATGTATATAAGAATTTATGGCCTTCTATTAAAATAGTATTATATTATTTATTAAAAACAAAAATAAATATGGATTTTTCTGATTTTTGAAGCTAAAATTTACTAAAGAATAGGTTGTGATACATCAATGTATTCAGAAAAAAAAATGCAAAAATTTGACGTTAAAATATACAGGGTGTTCTATTTAAAAAATACCAAGTTTGTGCCCAATCTTAAAAACAGTGCATTAGAAAAAAAAAATTAAATACGCCACTGACTTTTATGTAAAAATATCTATTATAAGCAGTTTTCATTTTTATTCTATCTTATACAGGGCATGATAAATAATAACATCTCCAAAAGTGAACATTTTCGTTTTCACCCTGTATTTCAGGAACAAAAGTAGTTAGAATATTTTTGTTTGTGGCTTTAAAAGTTTTACAAAAAAGTGATACAGGGTCGCGAAAACCGCAAAGCTCTATCTTAAAAAATGACAGAGATACCCTGCAGTCTCATCCAAAATGGGACACAGTGTACTTATTGTACTTATTGTATTGCGACTTACGTTGTTTTACAATATCTAAAAGCTGATATTTTAGCATTGTTTCATCAAACTCGAGTTTCTTCAAACGGAGCCAGTTTTGAATGTCGGCTTTTCTTGAATTACTTGTTGGGACTTTTTCAAGCTTCCGTGAGTGTTATGGGGCATTATCTAAAACTATGACGCTGTTGTCATCAAGCATGGGCAAAGTTTTAGAAAACCATTGTTCGAATGACTCCCCATTCATTTCCTCGTGGTAATCGCCTGTCTTTTTCGATTCGAAACTCCAAAAAGCGTCATTAGCGAATCCATCAATACTGCCAATATGGAAAATGATCAGCCTTTTTCCTTTTCCTGAACAAAAAAAAATATTAACCAACATATTTTATAATTTTTTAACCCACCTACCTGCAGGATTTTTGAGCCCTGTTGAAAGACCATCTATAAGTGCTCTTCTTGACGATGTCAAAATTTCATCCACCCAAGCTTTTGGTGTTGTATGACCAGCATTTACCAAGGTCTCGTCTAAATAGTATATTTTACGTTTCTCATTCCTGTATGCCTTTATTGCTACCAAATAATCTCTCCTCCATCGGACAATTTCTGGCCTATCTAGCAGGATACTATTGCGCCCACGTTTTTTACATGTAAATTTTAAATGTTTCAAAAGTTTATATAAGGTTGACCTTGAAACATTCAGTAAATCGGGATCATCGTTTACCACCCTGAGAACCTTATCTAAAGTCGGTATTTCGTTCAAACTTTCCTCCGTATTGCTTGTTTTTCAATTTCGCCCAGCGTTTCAATAAGGTCCATCCGATTCTGATTGGTTTTCGGTTTCGAAAATGAATGCGATTGTTTGTATTCTCTGATAACATTGAACACAGATGAACGACATAATAATATACCAACTTTTTTTGCAACACTTTGAACAATATTTTCTTTGAAAGAATCAGGATGCTCTCCCAGTTCGCACTTAAAATAAGTTCTTTCATCTCAACACTTAAATGATTTTTCTTTAAACATTTTTTAGTTGGGCTATAATCAACATAATTTTGAATTTCGTCTGCTGTGTCTGTGCTAGACATTTTACTTCTACAGGAAATTTAAAAACACACAAGGAGTAATGCACTGTAGCAAAAAGTCACGAACAATTAACAAAACTAAACTAAACTAACATCACGTATACGTATATATATATAAAACAAAGAAAACGCAACTATGAAATTAAAAAGCAAAGCAGCGATAAACACGACATTCGGCGTAAAACTGATTGCAACCCTGTACAAGGATACACCGACCGGCCTCGATTGCAGGTGCACGGCGTTCTTCATTTTTACGACCAAACGACCAATAAGAAACTGCGCACGTGCTGATCACGCGGTATCCACTGTTTATACCGTGTCTATCTTGGAAATAAATATACTATAGTAGTATGTTTCTGTTTTTTTTTTTAATATTATTTGAGATTATTATTAAACGAGGAAGTAGCAGCACATTTTAGCATAGTATTATTTACCTATTTTTGCGTTTAACGCTTTACCTAAAATATTAAATCATACCTAGTGATTTGTATACAATTTTCCACACTGGTTTTTTATGACAACTACCATATAAAAAACCAATCCAATTAATTTGCGTCAGCGTTAATAAAGTCGAATTTACCAAAAGCAGTTTAATAGAATCCAAGCCCAATCGGCCCAATTTTTATAAGCCCCTAACTTTTTTGTTTTTAGGCCGATTTTAAAAAAAGAAAAACCATTTTGTAGGTATTTTTATTGGCAATAATTTTGTTTTCTTGTAGATTTTTAACAAAGATAATAGTTTTTTTTGAAAAATAACAAAAAAGCACGTTTTTTTAGTTTGAAGCCCTATTGGGCGAGTACGGCCCATGCGATTTAGTACGATTTCTTAGGAAACATTGTCGACAACCCACAGAAGGTATCCTGACAATTTCAGCTTGTCCCAAATTTCTTCCCGGTTGGACTCATAGTTTTACTGGCCTAGTATAGGAAAAGCTATAGTTAATTTTAATAGAAAAAAGAGGTACAGATTTGTAGGTTTTTTTTTGCGAATCCCGTATTTGATTTAATCAGCCGGACATTTAATAATCACAAAATATAAATTAAATTTTTGGCAAAGATATGGAAGAATTTGGTTGAAAATTAAAGCACCAAATTAAAAAAAAACTAACTGAAGTTTACGACAGTTTTACAGATCAAACCGATTTGAAGGTTTAAATTAAATAGATGATTCGTTTTTTCTTGTACCTCCTACAAATCTTAAGCAGAACCTCTGAACTCTATCTTTATCTTGGTTAAACAGGAAATATACAGGGGTTTAACTAATATTTACAGTTTATGTTTGCAAAAAAATTAAAATTTATACCCCATTTTTCTATATATAGTAGTAGCACAATTTTCTATATATTATTCAGTGTATAACTAATTTATCCTCGAGAAACCAACCCTAACTGTTTTTTTTCAAATGGCACCTCCATTTTTAAAATGTTTTTTAATAGCATTTTTTATTCCGAATACAATAGAAAAAAAGTTTTTTTATAGAAAAGGCTATAATACTACTATACAGGGTGTCGATATCTCGGAAACTAATTTTTCTAAAATGTTGAAAACTTGGCAACCTGGCACAGTTGATGGATGTCACACAACTAAAATATTTTAACAGTTGTGACGTTTCCGATTATACCAGAAGTAGGTGTCAACTTCGTTATTTTAAATGGAACACCCTGTATATTTATACGTTTTTGACTTTCACGTGAAATGCTAGGTATATTTTGTATATAATGTCCTATACTAAAGTGTAACCGTTTTTGATATATTTTTAATTTCATGTGAAAAGTTATGTTTATATGCCCTAACATAATTACCGATTACTCCCTTTTGGTAGCCTTTATTTATTGGTTTTATTTTAAAGGAAGTACCACTTTAAATAACTATTTTAATATTTGGCTAAAAAAAGATACAGGAGGGTCAAAAACTAGCATTAAAAATTAAAAGCTTAGGATGAAGGATGGACGATGCTTGTTGTGTGCCTCTATTCCAAAAGTCATTTCCTCCCTGGATTTGCGCCCTTGGTGACGATTACTACCGTTTAAGATTTTGAATTTAAAATTTTTCATTGACAATAAAATGAGCTATCAATATAGATTCTATGGATTTTTTATAACCTGGATAAACAGAAATAAAATAAGCGATTGTACAGCACAGAATACGCTTAGTAGCAGAGTAAGCTTTTAGGAAACAATAGTATTGTATGCAACAATGCGACTTCATCCTTTTTCACTGCTGGTAAAAAAGAAATTTCATCAATATTAAAAACGTTGTTGGTCCGTTTTTTATTGATAATATTATCACCCCAAATAACTTAACATTAATACTAACATGCTGTGTTATAGTAATCGATTTAAAAGGATTTCATCATCGTCTGAAGAGGAGTCCGAAAAAGTTCCGTGTCGTTTTTGTTTGGTTTTTAGTTTTTAAACATCAAAACAGTGGCAATTTCTCTAGCACTTTCTATAGTTTGGTTTGCTTTGAAAATTTTAAAAATATAAAAATAAACAGAAAACCATATTATTAAAACTGTCAAACAAATCCTAAGAAAATCAACCGAAGCGTTTCCAAATGTTTAAGTAATCGAACGGCAGGCAACCTGAGGTCTACCGAACAATTTTTTGAATTAACCGGTTAACTCATCGAGTTAGAATCCTAAGGAGCCGCCATAAGAACCAATTTTGCATAAAGAAAACTGGTCTACTAGGCGTAACCTAAGTGACAAGTGTAGTAATTTTTTGTAGCAATTTCGCTTCCTCGCCAGGTCCGGACTTCAATAGATCATATAAGACAACAGAAGATCATATAAGAATTTTCATAATAAAAATGCTATGAATTTAAAAATTGCAAAAATTTTAACATTATAATTAAAAAATTCTTCCCACGGACATAAACAATCATTACAGGAGGTTTTTAATGAATTTTAACAGATTTTTTCAATGCTAAATGGCAATTCTTGTTTTACAATAATTTATTTTCTTGTTTTTTTTTTTTTTAATCGTAGTATAATATTAATAATTATGTATAAAAAATTTTAATAATTTTTCGTTAACAAACTCTAAGGCTGTTTCTACTAAAGATGATATAGTTACTAGGTACCAAAAGGTGTTGAAGTGATTGGAATTTTTTAAATTCTTTTAATAATAAAAGTAAGGTTCGAAGTTTTTTATTTTAACATCATCACCCATAAAGTCCACTAAAAATATGAACTAATAAAAACTGTGTGTCTAAAAGTTGTACATTATACGTAGGAATATAGAAAATAACACAATTTTTGAATTTTCAAAAAATTAAATCTTATTGCTATGATGTCTTATGCTTTCTGATTTATTTGTTTTTTCTTTGGCAAGATGGTATAATCTAATATTTGTGTACCTATTTGCCACAGCTTTTATTAACAAAATTCGGTGGTTGTCAAATACTGACTGATCATAACTATGAACTACTAAATTTGAAAATATGTTTCTGGTCACAAACTTTTTAAGAGTTAAATTTACTACAGATTCTGCTGAGACTTGCTTTTTTGAACTGGATAATAAAACGTTTTTTATAACTTTTTCAGTTTCCATACATCTCCAAAACATCTGTTGAGGGATATTGAAGTCCGCCTTTATTTTTTTTATTTATAAAAGAAAATAAGAATAAATCCCTGGTAACGCTTGTCAAAGCAGATACACAGTCCGAACATATAATTTTTTTTCTTTAAATAATGTACAACATATCCTGCTATATAGGTAATAATATGCTTAGAAAATTCTGAAAGAGGATCGGGCAAATAATCATGAACTCGGTTAACTAATTCGGTTAACTCTCCGTCAGTATTTTCATCGAGTTCAAGAGCTCTGTAATCTCTAGAAGTAATATTAATTTGACTTACAGGCTCACATTTTAAAATTGGAAATTGCTCTAAGGGCACCCGCATTTCCGCGAAAATTGTAGCGCAATTCCACATAAACCAGTAATTTTTTATAAGCGGATTGAAATTGTCGAGCGGTGGGGTTATTATTATAACCTCCTTGAGAGCGGATAGACCCAAAGAACAACTCCAAGTGATCTTGAGAAAATTTGTAAAGGGGTAAAAACTGTAAAATATTTGTGGTCACTAAATTTTTAAATAAAATGTTCAGACTGGCTATACATATTTTCAGCTCTAAAAATCCTATGTCTTGGAGAATCTAAAAGTAAAGTTCCACCAACATGTGTTTTTAAAAAGCTTAAATATTTATCTGTAGAGTTTAAGAACAAATAGATTTTTTCATAATTCTTGAGAGATAAAGGTTTTTTGAAATCATATTGAACTAAATTCCTACAGTTTAAAATATCGAATAAATTGTTAATTATTAACATGAATCTCGTAGTAGCCCCAGCTCCAATGAATTGTTTTAAATGGAGTTCATTTTCACAAAAAGCTAATGCAGTGGCAACACTTTCACTAAACACTTTTCACCCAGAGTATTACGAAGCAACTTCACCATATGACATGGATCTAAAAACAAAACACCATCATCGGTTATTGAGGGATGTTTAAAAAAGGTTTTCAAATTTTTATGGTTCAAAAGATTTGCCATGGCCAAATTTACAGGTGGGCCACCACATGTCAAACTGACAACCTTTATACCCACTTCATGGCATTTTTCCAAACACTGTAGCACAAGTTCCTTTTTCTGTTTCGAAGTCATGCCGGCAATAAAAAAAAAGCCCACAGGAATTTTCCAGTAACCATTCACACAATTTAAAAGGAACACCAAGGCATCCTTAGCAAGAGAGGTTTCTTTCGATCCCGTTCCTAGGTCAACATACCCATAGCACTTGTCTTTTTCAGAATCCCATTCTGCATGTTGCCGAATAGACATCTCATCGATAATCAGGCTGCATATTATTAGATTTTTCTCAGCAGAAGCTTTTAGCTGTAAAACCTTAAATGATTCACTGGTAAATCCAGGTTCTCCGTTGATGCTTTGGTACCACCGATTTAACGTTCTTGTGTGAGGTAAACACAAACTAAAGGTTTTTGATATGCGGCTGGAGAATAGAAATGAAGAGTTAAAGCGAATACTTTTAATTCTTCAGAATACTTTCTTGGTAATGCTTTGTTTCTTGCTCTTTTATATTGCCTCATAAATAATTCTTGAGGTCCCCCGCCTAGTTTGTTAATCACATCTAAACATTCTTCTTGCATAAATTTTTTCTTCCGTATCTCTTGAATAATCTCCTGCATAGTGCCAATACGTTTTTCTCTTCGAACTAGTTTTTTTGTAGTGACCTAATTCTCCTTTTCCTCTCCCTACTGACTAGTAATGTTTTATCTAGTTTGTTAATTAACTTTCTTTTTCTGGGAGTAATATCACCAGTATCACCTGCCTGCATCATAGTAGATGGCCCTGGCTCTGCATTATTACTAGTTTTATCCCCTTCATTACCAATTGAACCAATATTAGGTGCTTGCTTCACCGGGGGTGAAGTATTTGATAAAATTTGAACACTAATATTTGGTGGTTCAACTTCAACTGCTTTATTAAACTCCTGATTGTCCACTCGCTCCTAAAATTTTAAATTATGTATACATATAATATGGTAAAAAATGAAATACAAAAACGGGTACTTTTTAGAAGTCATGCTTTCGGAAATACTATTAATTATAACCAACATCTTAACATCAACAAAATGAAAAAAATAAGTATTAGGCACCTAAAAGTTGCATGTTTGAATCCATACAGCATTCAAAATCAACTTATGCTTTCATGTAAAAAAAAAGAAAAAATTGTACAAAAAGTGTGAAATTAAAAAAAGTATTAAAAAAAGGAACATTAAAGAAGATTTCGACTTCAATTCGTTTAAACTTCAATTTATTTAAAAAATTGTAATTTATTTATAACTTATAACTTTGCAACAAGAGAAAGGTAAGTTATTACAAAGTAAAGATGAGGTCAACCCGTTAAACCATAAAAATTTTTGTGTAGAATCACTCCTAAACTTTGATATATTTTTTTTGTATTTTTGTGTTTTAGTGTTGGTTGTAGGTATAATAGGTATATTATATGTTGTATACCAATTTCTTATAGATTGTAACAATGGGCTTTTGCTCGTTTATGTATGAATAAATAAATAAACAAATAAATGTGCATGCTGCTTAAGCTCGGTTTTACATTAAGTCAGCTTAAATTTTGTTGGTGCCCTTACCGGTCAATTTTTGTTTTATTACTTACAAAAATAAGCATTGCCATAAAAAATTAACCACTTCGATATAGCCATTGATTATGTTATTGTTTAGGTAAGTTTAGGTTTGTTATTGTTTCCTAAACAATAACATAATCAATGTTATAGCCATCATACAACCACAATTATTAACTACTGGTATTACTTATACTACCAGAATCACATTTATTTAGATATTTATAGAGTAATTACTTATAACACGTTTATTTATTTATCCGAGTATTTACCTGAGAGGGATAAAGGTTTGGAATAGCATTTCCTCTTAAACGAACATAACTACTTAAGCTTCGGTTTATGTGTGACTCAGAAAAATGTTTAGAACACAAAACACTATATTTTGTCGGATTCCAGCCAATTCTATTTACATTTACAAACTCAATCTTACAAATCAAAATCTTACGAAGTGCCGGATCTTTGGGAAACCTACAAGGGAAAGGGAATGTCTACTTGTCTACTTTAGTCTTTAATAGCAACTTAGGAGCTTAAGTTCATATTTTTCACGCATACATTTTTTAAATACTACCCTGTATATTGTGGTGGTTTCCTAATACTAACCTATGGAATGTAATTTTTGATGATTTCTTCTTATCTACGCCATCCCTGCTCTTGCAGGAACGAAAAGCACATGACACCATTATTATTTTCCAATATTTCAGCTAAATAAAACGCCTAATCTTTAAAAAAACCTCGTAAACGTGAAAAATAGCAAAACAACTTTCGCGAACAGCTGTTTGACGTTTGTGTCGAAAAATTCCGCCGACTATGCCCGCTTTTGATCACATGATCACGGCTCCTTAGGATTCTAACTCGATGGGTTAATTCAACCGGTGAATTCTGAAGAACGCCCAGTGCATTCGAGCGGCGCACACAGGCGAAAATCGGGGAAAAGCCGGCCATAAATAGTAGTAGTGCTGATATGAACCACAAACATATTTAATCATAAGAAAATGTTAAAACTAAGATAACACGTTCATTTTAAACATTTTTTTAAATCCCCCCCGCCCCCCTTGGGTTCATTTATTGCATTACATAAGCGCTGCGTAAGTACGCATTTCCTTAAAAAAATTTCAGAATGTTATTATTTCAACAATTTTTCAGTTAAGAGTTTAAAATTCATAATACGGAAAATTTTTGAAATAAAATTCAAAATGTTGAGACTTTTGATAATATAAGTACCCGAGTTTAATAAAATTTCTTATTATAAATTACTAAATAAAGTTGTGATTTGTTTGTTTTTGTGCTATTTAATTTTATAAGTAACCTTTGCTTTGTGTGTAAAAATAAGCAATTAAAATACATGTTAAGAGTAATATATTTAAGTATGTAAAGTATATACAGAGCTTACTTAACAATAACTTTGTAATAATAGTAAAGCCTAACCTATCTTAATAATAATTAAAATCAATCAATATCTTCACTATCACTTTCATCAGCAGAAATTGTTGGTTCATCAAAAAATGCCAAAACTTCTAAAGGGTACTGTTTAAGCTTTTTAGCAGATGATTTTTTCATATTGGAGATTAAAGGATCAGAAGATATTAAGAGATTACAAAATATATCTTCCATGTTTTGTTTTCTTGAAAACTTCCGTGCATGAAATTCTCTGAATCTTTTAATATCCTTATTTTCTGGGGCGCTATCCTTATCCTGGGCTTCTTCGCCAAGTTGCCCAATTGGAACCAAAAAATATGATATTATATCAGAACTGTGCATTAAGATTTTATGCACGGAAGTTGGCATATTGTACCACGGATACAATTCTACAAATTTTCTGGCCGTATCATGACAGTAATCCTTAAAACTATCGATTTTAATATGAAAACCACTAGAAATTGTTAATAAAATTACTCTGAATCTAAATATCAAATCTTGATTAATGCCTGTAATTTCCGAAACTTTAGCAGCATTCTCAAAAAAACAGCGAGCAGTGTTGCCGTCATTAGTACTTCCAAAACCAGGTTTTGGTCGGTCAACCAATAGTCCCATTTCTTTAAAAAATAAGTCTTGGATTCGTTTTTTGGCATTTGCAAGTTTTTCTTGGTTTTCCTGGCCTCGCGCTTGCCATTGCTTAAATTCCATCTTATAAGATAGATGCAGCAAACACTCTAAAAAACGAATCCAAGCATGTAAAGATGACAAACCAAGTTGAAATCTAGATTCGTCAGCAATTTTCTGTTTTAAAACCTTATCGATATTGTTAAAATCTTTGGATGTTAGCTTACACAAATAGCATCTCTGAGTTGAAGTATTCTTAGAACAGCATTACACAATTTGCCATCTATCATTGTAAAATATAAAATGTGTTTTAAAAATACATTGTTTCCTTGAATATCAAGCTTTGTTGGTTGCAAATCTGAAATTTGTTGGTCAAAATATTGCTTTTCTCTCACTGATAACTCTGTTGTTTCATGCCTAAACTGGACTCTAAGAGGTGTACAGAATCGTGTGGAGGAAGTTCTGGGATTTTCCCAGATTACAAACTTATCTTTTGATTTCGGATCACCGTTAATGAGCTGAATTGGTAACATTGATGTTAAAAAGATATTAGCATCTGAAATATTGGACTCTGCAAACTGCTGTTTGTATTGACTCATCCCAGAACTCCCGTCACACCCCCATTTGCAAATTAAATTTAAATTATTATATTTTTCTTGGTTTAAAGAATTTAAAACTTCTTTTAGGGGCTCAAATAACCTTAAAGATGTATGATCCAGCAAACTTTGAAGAGGCACTTCAGCAACATCCTCAGAAATGTTTACGTTTTCTGGGTAGCACCTTTTTTTTGCGGCAGTTATTGACTCATAATTAGGATAAAGAATTGACCTATGGCTTTTTGCCGAATTTCTTGTAAGATTGTATTGAAATTTTGTCAATTTAGCCTCTACAAAAAGCGATAAGGCTTCGTCCGCTGAAAATGGTATTTCACGTTCTTTTTCAAGAGATTTTTTATATTTTGATGCACGGGTTGGTGATGAGAATGCAACATTTTTTAACACATCTGCTTCATCCAGTTTACCTTCGGACCTAAACTTCATTTGAGCAGCAAATGTTAGTTCTTCAGGGCTTCGATCTGCTCGCATCTGTTCAGTTCTTCTTCTTTTTGATCGGTCACTTAAATCTAAAAATCCAGTGAATGGCCTCCCTCTACTTGATAGAGTTGTATCCTGCATTTCGGCTGGTTGAGCTTCATTCATTGCAGAAGAAAATTCCAACTCAATATTTAACCAATCTCGATTTTTATTTTCAAATGCAGTTTTATTTCTTGATGCTGATGACCATTTTGTGTCATATTTCTCGATGAATTTATATATGACTTTTGAAGACTCTTCTGACAAGCGTTCAACTCGCATGGTAGAGGTCACTTTTTCTGCCAAATAACGGCACTGCTCCATTCTTTTCTTGGACTGACAAATTCCTAACCAACTGACAAGTTGGCTTCTTTTAAACCAAGCAGATTTTGTTGCTGTCCCTGAAATAATAAGTAATTTTGTTAATTATTTTTTATAAGATTTTGCCATTTAAAATTGGTTGCCATATTGAATTTTAAACCCATATGGCAATTTTTTTATTTCTATATTAAATTTTCTATTAAATTATGTTTTATTTTATAAAAATTAATTTATTCTTCAAGTTAGTAGCAGAAAATTATTTCTTGCGTTTTAGACCTACAATAGCATTTTATACGAATTTGGACCCGGACTACAAATCTTTAAAAATATTTTTTCGTCAATATCGCAAATTATCGCAGCAACTTAAGATTGGATCTTACAAAGGACTTATTAAGCAATAATTTAAAACTAATTTAAATTCGGGAAATTACGCGAAATCATACTTTTAGTTTAGCAGAAGATCAGAAATTTAAATTTTTTAAAAAAATTAACTGTTAACTTTTCAAAAAATCAGTAATAAAAAAAAGTAAAGAAATATTTTTAATTAATATAATTTTTAATATTTTACTTACCACTAGCAATAGGCTCCATTGCTGCTTTACAAAATTTTCACCCACACTTTGCCGAAAAACTAAATTTAAATTACTACTTTTTACAGGCGCTTTTGAATCACAATGAAATAGTCTCCACGAACATCAACTTTCAACTAAAATATTTCTGCAAGTGACAAGACGAAAAACAAAAGGGTAATTGTTTATTATACCCAGATAACTAGATAATTGAATTATACTCAGAATAGGCCTTAATTGGGAAGTTGGTATTTCCGATTTATGGCCGGCTTTTCCCCGAATTTCGCCTGTGTGCGGCGTTGCAATGTTTTTGCCTTTTTCTTTAATATACGTGCTCTACATTTAATTTACTTTAAATGTTGACTTCTTTATAGAGTATTTTATAATATTTTATGAAAAAAAATCATATTTTATTACACAGAAATAGTATTGTTTTGTGCCTATATATTATAAAGTGTGTTTTTTTGCCATTTCTACATAAGCATTTGGCATCATTGCATCAGAGATGTTGCAAACTGCCCATAGTTCCACGGAAATACTAATTCTAGCCTTTAAATGTTCTAAGAATTAAGTCGACAACCTTGTTATTGGTATTAGATCAACGAGCCTTCTGTTCAGATGATCACAAATAATTTCTTCAAATTTTCAAATCCGTGGTTCATATATTAGAAACTAAACAAGAAATTTAAAAATCAAATTTCAAAACAAACACGATTATTATCGTCGAAGCTATTAATAAAATTTTCATTTTCAAGAATATTATTTATAGTATATGGTTCAATTACCGAAATATTTCTTAAATGGTCCAGATGTTTATCACCCATTTTAAAAGTCGTAAACGAACTTTTGCTTTAATATTAATTAGCCTTGTTGAATTATGTGTTACCGCCCGGTTTTTTTTTTTTTTGAATATTTACTTGGCATATTTTATAAACATTATTCAATTATCAAATGTTACGAAGGTTGTACGTTACACAGTAAACGATGAACGTGGGCTAAAGCTAGTTAGTTGTTGTATATATAGTCAATATTATCCAGATCAAGGGCGTCGCCAGAGAGGGGCAGGCGTTAACCTCCAGACCTTTAGCGTTAACCTCTAGGCCTCTAGGACTTAATAGGAGGACTTTACTTTTGAAAACGTATATTTCGTAACTTATCACTTATTAATTTCTAATTTCACTTAATAATTAGGCTATTAGGTAACTGCAATCTAAGATAAGGCTTTACTATACCTATACATATTTACATTTGGGGCTCGAAGCGCTCGCAAGTGAAAAGCGAATTGAAACGATTACGCTCACTTTGAGCCAAGAACCTACGGATACTACGGAAAACGTACGACTTTGCCAAAGACGCCCAGTATCTGAGAAGAAAATTCAATCATTCCCGGTTGGAAATGTACTCACCATGGTTAGCGTACTTCCGCTAACAAAAAGGAGCCTTCTGTAAATTCTGTACACTATTTCCACCCAATCTGAGCTCCGTTAGAGGTGTTTTAGGTTCGTTCATTATAAGGCCGTTTTGTAAGTTCAAAGATGTTCATGAATACTGCAGAAAACACGCAGATACTCACTTTCATAAGACGGCATTGGAAGCTGCTAAATCTTTTTGCTTGATAATGTGCCAGTAGATGTGCAAATTAACAAATAATCTCAGGAAAGTCTTGAAAAAAACGGGAAAATTATAAGATCGATTATTTCCTGCATTGCGTTTTGCAGATCCCACGACCTAGCATTAAGGGGGGCAAGCTATGGTGATGGAATTCTGGAAGGGCTGTATAAGATGCGAATTGAGGCAGGAGACACTATTTTAAAAAACCATCTTGAGCATGGAAAGAAAAATGCAAGTTATCGATCGGTTGACATCCAGAATGAGATTATCAGTATTTGTGGAGATGTTATTAAGGCCGATTGCATCAAAAATGTGAAGATATCGCAAGCATATAGCATTTTAGCAGACGAAACAGCGGGTATGTCTGAAAAGGAACAGCTCTCAGTTGGCATAAGATATTTTGATGAGGAAACCAGCATCATTGAAGAAGTATTCCTCGGATTTGCTGAGCTTACAGCCTTGGACGCTAAATCGATTGCCACAGCAATAAACGAATTCGTGACGAAAGAAGATCTCGATCCAGGTAAATGCGTTGGTTTGGGATTCGATGGTTATTCCACGATGTCTGGAAAAGAAGGTGGCGTTCAGGCTATTTTGCGTAAAAAATACAAGAAAGCACAATTTTTTCATTGTTTGTCACATAAACTCAACCTGGTATTCAATGATCTGAATGCTCTGTCGGAGATCCGATATACAGTTGGGGCCATCAAAGATATAATTAAATTTTTTCGTGAATCGGTTCTAAGAAGAAAATTAATACCCAATATTCCCAAGCTGTGCGAAACAAGGTGGAGCGAGAACTACAAGAGCATCAGAGTTTTTAAAGAGAACTTTTGTGATATAATGGAGGCACTAAAAACCCTATCTCGAGATGGCAATATTGCATCAAGGAAACATGCATATCAGCTCCATGCTGCAGCTTCCAAAGTTTCGTTTATTTTTAGCCTTGGATTGATAGCCAAATATTCCGCTCTTTTAGAACCAACAGTAAACGTGCTCCAATCAGTCTCCTTGGATGCAGTTCAGGCATCACAGCATATTGGTCGTATTTTAAAACTGATCAAAAACCACCGTGAGAATCCCGAAAAAATAACAGAAGAAATTTTCAAAGATGCTTCTGTTATTGCGGAAAAAGTTGGATTGGATATGAAATCAATACCGCGTACTGCTGAAAGACAACAACACCGTAGCAACCACCCATCAAAAAGCCCCTCAGAATTTTGGCGCAGGTCCATAACAATTCCTTATTTGGACTCAATTATAAATTCCCTAGAAATAAGGTTTTCTGAAGAAAATAGACCATCATTTACTTTGTCAAAACTACATCCTGCGCAAATGAAAAACATTTCTTTGGAAGAACTTGAAGAGGCTTGCAAGGAATTTAATCATTTTTACGGTGTTACAAATATCCAAAATAAGATAGAGCTTTGGAAAAAAATATGGGAAGAAAAACTAGAATCAGTCAAAATGAGTGTTGTGGACATCCTCAAGGAAACTGATGATTTCTTTCCTGAAATTAAGAAGGCTTTACAGATCCTTGTACATTGCTTGTACAGTTGAAAGGCCATTTAGTAGCCTTAGGAGAATCAAAACCTGGTTGAGGAGCACCATGTCTGAAACTCGACTCAATGGCCTCGCTATGATGAGTGTACACAGGCAACACATTTTTAAAAACTTGGACGATTTTGTTAACAAAGTGACTAACGAATTCGCAAAGAACCCTAGAAGATTATGTTTCAATTGATTTTCATGTAAATATTTTGTTCGGTTTTTATTTTTTTTAATTAAAATTTGTGTTTTTGGTCTTTAGTTCTTTCATGCTGCCCCTCCCTAGCTTACCGGCTGGCGACGCCCTTGATCCAGATCTTTCGAGGCAAATTAACTAAAGTTCCGCATTAAATTTTACGAGACCACAGTATTTTACAGAACAACGGAACAACCTATCGATATTCACAATCCATTAGAAATATGCACATGGGGCGGTTACATGTTGATATATTTAATAATATTTTAACTCGCTTTTATTAAAAGATCTATTGGTTTGGGATATACAGGGTGTTCGAAAAGTAGACGGAGATATTTCAATGGATGATTCCTTGTAATAAAATATGAGAAAAAGTTTCTATAAACACGAGTCCAGAAATGCACAGTTTTCAAGATACAGGGTGATAATTTTTTTTTTAATATTAATTTTTTATTAATATTAAACAGAATATTTACTTTGAAATTTGGTAGTATTACTTGTTTTATTAAGAGGCTAATTTAGCCCTAATTAGATTAAAATTATAAGGTCCAGTGGCATCCCGGGGGCATTTTTATAAACGCCACACGTAATCGCGGATCGCGAAACGCCGAGCGTCAGGTTCAAAATGCCACTTGTGATCGCAAAACGCGGGTGCTCAGTGTTGCCAGGTATTACTAACTATCACGCGCCAGTTTTGACACTAAAATGCGCCACCAAAGCGCCACCTTTTGACAGGACGCAAAAACTATTAAAAAATTAGCGGGAGTTTCAAATATTGGACAAATGTGGATTTCCTTTTATTCACAGTTTCCTATACCGGGTGCTGCATCTCATTACGCACCATAGGAATTACAATGCAAAAATAAAGAAATAGAAATTCCTGCTTCCCTAATTGTTTTAGCTAAAAAGTCTATAGGCCCTTTTTTGTAGCAAATTAATTTTGCTATAAGAAGGAATTGTTATAAAACGAGATGTTTGAATCGTGGAGGCAAAATCGTCGAAAATATTATTTCCCTTTTCCCTTCCCATCACCTGTTTGCTAATTAAGAAACAAACATTACCTTTTTTGAAACTTCAAAAATCTGTCATATTATGTAATAACAACAATATTTATTTGCAATAAACTACTGTACCAAGTTTAAACTAATAATTACACTATTTCATAACTATTTTATAAATAAAGCACTTATTTCCCTTGTACTAGTTCCAGAATAATAAAGTTTTATCATCTCTACTTTTTCCTGTATAGAATAAATCATTTTAGAAATTTGATACTGTAGTAAGTTTCAACAAAGGTAATGTTTGTTTCCTAATTACTAAACAGGTGATGAAAAGAGAAAAGGGAAAGAACATTTTCGACAATTTTGCCTCCACGATTCAAATATCTTGTTTTATAAAAATACCTTCTTATAACAAAAATAATTTGCTACAAAAAAGGTCCTATAAACTTTTTAGCTGAAGCAATTAGGGAAGCAAGAATTTCTATTTCTTTATTTTTGCATTGTAATTCCTATGGTGCGTAATGAGATGCAGCACCCGGTATAGATATACATATTTATTATTTTATTAAATATAATAGTAATTACCTAATTTTAATTTGTTTTTTTTTTGTAATCAGAAACAAATGTGTTTAAATACTCATATACTTTATTTTAAAAAAATATGGGAATAAAATAAATGGGAATTCTACAAAATAATTTTTTTCATAAAAATAATGACAAAAAAAGATATTACATATTTCTAAATTAAATATTCTAACATATTTAATAAAAAAAAACATCCTATATATAAAGCAAACTCAATCAATATCAATCAATTTCAATTCAAAACACAAACCACAAACTATAAGGTTGCCGCCATGTCAACTGTCAACATGACAACTGTCACGGTTTGACGGTTGACGAGCAAAGTTGTCATAAGCATCTGTAGTGCTAAAGTCCACTTTACGCTCACGCTCATGCAAAGGCGAATGGCAGACGATCCCTTTTGGTAGTTGGATTTGTTTATGAAATTAATAGTATTAAGAACCAACCAAAACCAATGCTTCTTTTGACTAGTTTACAATCAAGGTGCACGATACAAAATACAAAAGCGCCACTTTAGGCGCCCGGCGCATGTACCAAAATTTTACACGCCATTTGAAATTTAAAAGCGCCACTTTGGTGCAAATGCGCCACACCTGGCAACCCTGCGGGTGCTAAACAGCACACGTTATCGCAAATATTTATGCGGAATTATAAACTACTATATACACTCTGGCAAACGAGTCTGCAACAGCGAAAGAAATGAGTAGAAAAGCAATATTGCTCGGCATAAGATTTAATTTAATTTATAAACCGATTTATAAATTAAATTTATCTATACGTCTCTGATTTGATTTGGACGCGTCCTTTGGATGGTCCTACTTATTAGCTTCTTTGGATATCCATTCTGTTGTAGGCCTTTGTAGATGGTATCCACTTCAGTCTTGAGATCCTCGTCGTTTCTACAGATGGTTCGAGCTCTATTGTAGAGGGATCTTATGATGCCTACTTTGGTGGTTGCAGGATGGTTGGACTCATAGTGCAGATACTGGCCCGTGTGTGTTGGTTTTCTATAAACTGAAGTTCGTAGATTTCCGGCGACCTTTTTAACGAGGACATCTAGGAAAGGTAGAGCTGAGTCCTTCTCTGTCTCCATCGTGAACTTGATTGTTGGTCTGAAGCTGTTGAGGTGAAGCAGAAACTCTTGAAGTGCTTTTTCCTCTTTGTCCCAGATGATGAAGGTGTCGTCCACATATCGAAGCCAGAGCTTGGGTTTGCAATGGGAGGCATCTATTGCATGTTCCTCGAACCATTCCATGAAAATGTTTGCTATTACTGGAGAAAGAGATGAACCTTCGTCTTGGGCGTAGAATCTATCCTTGACCTGAAAGTAAGAATTACGATCTTCAGCCAGCCAAGCGTCGATATACCCAATATCTGGAAGCCTCTACTCTCAGGACAGTGTAGGATCTAGAGAGAGGCGTGTCCTCCTCCCCAACTCTTTTCACGGATGACTTTCCCTTCCACATCGCTGTATATACACATCTAGTATATAAGCCTATAGAATAGTAGTTTGCTGTCAGTTTACACTTGATAACGGTTGGAGATACTTACCAACCGAAACGTCGTGTTACATTAAATAAGTAAGACAATGCAAGTTCGACAAGATGTTTTGCAATGTCCATGTTGCGTTTTGATAAAGATGAATTTTCCAAGGAATCAAGAACAGACAACAGCAAGGAACAAGAAAACCATACATTAGAAGAGATGTATTGTGTGCTATGCCAATGTGTCCAACGAAATCGGTGCAAAAGCTGCACAATCGAAGACACCAAGATCTACATATGAATGCACTATTTGCAAAAAAACTTATTGTTTAAGTTGTTTATTTATTAAACATCAAAGTTCTTTGATTTAAAAACAATATTTTGTCTAACTCTTAGCAGTATTATACCTTCTAAATATTTTGTTCAAAGTACTAAATGTGAATAAACCTTGGTTTTTTAGTTTTTTATAATTACAGCTGTTTTTTTAAATAAAAAATTAATTTCTTAGGGTTTTTATTAAATTGGGTCTGTGGCGCCATGCCTTATAAGTTCCCATTAGAAATCACTGCTCTTGTGGCTCAATGTTTGTACCACACAGCATGAAGTCAGAGTGATGGGAATGGTCCATATGCTGTACCATAAAACCTAAGCCAATAAATTTTTGTGGCACACATGTGGTGCCATGTGGCAGTTAACGTGATATGATAGAATAGTCGTGGCAAAGATTACTTAAGCACTTTTTTAAATTAAAATAACCGCTATGATTTGATAAGCTTTTGAACGGAAAAATTATTTTAAAAAATTATCATAGTGATAATAAAGATTTACCAAGCAACCTGAAGTTAATGAGAAAATTGTTAAATGTTTTTACCTGCTGCTAATTGTTTAAGCAATAATTTTACTCATTATAATGGTCGCGTCTTATCAGTCGCGAATAGGTAATCAATCACCTTCATTGGCTAGGAATAAATAAAATAAATAGCATTTAGATAAAACCTCATTAGTCATGAACTTATGATATGGTGTAATTTTTACTGATTATAAAAATTTGTCTAGCATAAATTGTTATGATTCAGATAAGGCGTTATTAGCAGGAAATTCCAAAAATTATCAACTTTTTGAATGCAATGTTTTAAAAGAATAAACACAATAATTGTTATATTTTAGATACACTATCATCACCGTATAGGTAGTAAATTGCACCAATAAAAATAATTTCGATCGCGCCTTTATTATAGCATTAAATAATTATAATATGTTGATTATAATTAGCAATGGCTGCACAACCCATATACTTAATTGCCAGTGCAAATGGTCGTAAATCATGAAAGAAATGTTTTTTGGCGTAATTGTTTCACTCATTTGAACGGATCCTGTTGAGTTATTCAATAGGTAATGCCATTAAAATTTAACGTTTATGGACAAACACGATTTAAAAGGCTTTAATTGTGTTTTTATCTTGTTACTACGTTTAGTTGCCCGGTTGATTTAATGCAGTGGCATTCTGGTTTTGCGACATTAAGTTTAAAAAAAGCTTTAGTATAAAGTATTGTGCATTCTAAAAAAAATCACAATATGAGGATAATTACTCTTCATTAAAAACTTAATGCTGAAATGTTTGTTTTAAACAAATAGGTTTGGTTTGTTTTAGGTAAATAAGTAACAATCCTGGATTTTTTAAAACTGCTCTTGACAGGGTGAGTTTTTATAGAAAAATTTATTAATAAGCGTGGTTGAAAATAAATTTTTTTACTAAAAATTATAATAGATTATTTATTAGCACATGTGATTTTTGATTTTCCATCCTATATATTTTCTTGCTATTCCAGAATTTATTAAACTCTATAGAGAAAAGTCTCCTAATATGGGGCACTTTTGAAAATTTGGATTCAAATTATTAAAATTTCAGAATTTCTGAGAAAAATTTTGAAAATATTTTTTATTAATTAATTATTTAAATTTTTTGGTAATTTTTTTTTTAAATATTTTAATTATTTTTTAATTGTCCAAGTAACTGATATCTATGAAATATAATAAAAACATTTTCTCTTTTAACTGCCTGTAAGAGAAATATATTTTATTATTCCAGGCAATTGAGTAACAAAAATATGTTAAAATTCCTGATAGAGGAAAGTCTTCTAATATGGGGTACTTTTTTTAAAAACACTTATAAAAGAACGAAGTTAATTTTAAACACTACTTCCATATTTTACGGTTCATTTTACACTGTTTAAGGATTTGATAAAAGGAAAGATGTTAAAAATTAAATACAGAAGAAAACATGCAACATTAAAAAAAAGTTGCACCACCCCATATTAGGAGCCATGGTATCCTAATATGGGGTACACCAAGTTCGTAATATGGAGTACCCAATTTAATATGTAGAAATTAAAAATAACCAAAATATGTTTTTTTTTGTATAAAAGTATTATTTATTTAAAAAAAAAACTAATACGTATTATTTATTAAAGTAAATACCTAAAAGTTACATGCAACAAAAAAAGACAAAACAAATCTGTTTTGTAATGCAAAAGTCACAAATATAGTGGCTTCTTTCACAACCAGCACACTCAACGTGAGCCCACTTGAAGCAGCCTTGGCACTTCCTCTGACATCTTTAGAAAATGGACTTTCGCAAAACATACAAATAGCATCTTCCTCAAAGTTTTCTACCTCGTCATCTGAATCTTGATATTCCGGTTCCGGAGCCGAGTCTGAAGAAGAAGAACAGCAGGATACTGATTTCCCATTTTTTCGTTTTTGTTTAACCACTGACAATTTATTTTTTTTCTGTTGGAAAGGTTTAATTTTTTCTGTTGGTTTGGTTTTAAATAACCAATTTTTCTTTTAGTGCCCGAAGTTGAAGATAATTTTCTTTTTTCCATGCTGCTTTCCAATTCTTCTTTGTAAGGCGTGCTAGTTATAACCGCAGCTTTACCACTTCTTGTACTCTTTTTTTTAATAATATCTTGAGAAGTAGTTGGAACAGGCAGAATTAAATTTGCAGGAGTAACCTGTTTTAAAGCAGTAATCTGTTTCTCTGGGGTAATCCGTCTCTCAGGGCTTTTTTTCTTTTGGCTCGTTGTTATCTAATTCATCCTCTATTGGTTCTATTTCTATATTTTCTTCCTGAACTGTTTCTGCTTCTACTAGTTCTTCACCAGACAAATTCTGCACTTTTGCCACAAAGTCATGTTCTTTAAATATGTTTCTGTCAGGAGGGAACATTCCAGTTTTTCTAAAGCCGTTGATGGCCGTGTCCATGGTGGCCGCTTTTATGTAGGCTTTCCCAAAAAGTTCTCCTATCTGATAGCCTGTTACTACACGTCCGGGATTCAACCTTAGCCAGTTTGTAATTTCCTGTGTGTAGTACGTTTTAAACGGAGACATAAAAGCAACGTCCAATGGTTGCATCCGATGAGTTGAATATGGTGGAAGGCATATTATGTGAACATAATTTTCTCGCGCCACAGTTAGGCAAGGCGCAAATTGAGACGCGTATAGCGCGTGTGCCGCGACGCAGCACAGCACGTATTTTTGTAGCCTGGTGAATATTAGGTTTGTTCTCACTGCAAATTTCTTACAAGTTTGAAACTGTTTCCAAACCATTCTTATGAGCATGCGTAAAATATTACAACTTCTGATCGATTTGAAATCGTCTGTGCGAACATCAAATACGGGTTGAGTGGAGAAGAAAAATAACCTCACTTTTTAATGCCAGTGGGAAACGAGAAAATAAATCAAACATAAACAAAAAAAAATTATACTACAACCTTGAAATAGCTGTATATTATTAATATAGTTTAAGGTTGTGTGATTATTTGCTACTTCAAGATTTACTCTAAAATAGTCCAGAAATTCTATTTTATTAAATTGGGACACGGTTTCATCAAAATAGTTTTGATTTTTGGGCTTTATCCGTTCTTCAATTAAATCTTCTTTAAAAGTCTGTGTCGGAATCAACATAACTCGGAATCAACAAAATTCTGATCAGATTCTTCCGACGATTCAAAATCACTTATTTCCTTAATGTTTATTTTTAGACTAATTCAACAATTTAAAATACAATTTTCAAAACGAATATCAAGGAGTATACAAAACGACAAAATACAAACAACAATTTAGAGGTTATGTTCATATTCCGAAGATCGGCATTGACTGGCTACACGAATTCTCTGACACTTTGCTTGAAATAAATCCGAAAACAAGTCTGACTATCAGATGACGATCAGAAATTTGTGTAAGAACATCAAACTTTTGATTTGAAACCGATCAGAAGTTCCTGTGCGAACGCAGTTTACTCTATTGCGCATGTTTATTTGCCGAAAACTTGTTTCTTACTGCTGTGAGAACAAACCTATTATGAAACAGCCCAAATTGGTGACGCGACGCGACATGTCATGACTCGCGTGGCGCAGTGATTGAAACGCAGTTTCTCGTGCGTGAGCGTGCCTGGCTGTGTTGACAGGAGTTCATTTGCAATTTTTCTTTATATTTACAATGGGTTCGGAAGAGCAGCTAATAGAGGTAGTCAGAAAACACAGAGAACTTTATGATACAAAACATCCGAACTACATGAAAACCAAATTAAAGACTAGGATTTGGGGTGAAGTTGCAAAGGAGTTAAAGTTTAAAGACGGTAAGTAACAATATTTATATAAATAAAAGAGTAACTAACATAGTACATAGTTTTAGTAATTTCCATTCATAACCGTTTGGTATTGCCATGGAACACTTCCCTACTTATTGAAATATTCTGTGAATTTTGCTCTTACGGTAAAAGCATGTGCCGAATTCCTCGTCTGATTACCATGTAGTGGAACTAACTGATTCGCTGGCAATTTTTCAATGTCCTCTAACCCATTAAGTGTTGATCTGGTCGTCCTTAAGTAATTATGGAGCACGCAAGCTGCCTTTGTAATATCTCTCACCGTATCAACTTTATTTTCGAAAGGTCTCCTAAATACACGCCATCGCGAAGCTAATATACCAAAAAAGCATTCCACGGTTTGTCGAGCTCTAGACAGTCGAGCATTAAAAACTTGCTTTTCATAATTCTTCGTTACGTGTCTTCTTGGATACGGCCTCATAAGGTTTTCAGACAAAGGGAAAGCTTCATCTCCCACAAAAACGTATTGCATCGGATCAGCAATCTGAATGTTTCATGATTTTTTTGCCCAACGCACTGCTGGAAAATAAACTTCCATCACTAAATCTTCCCATAGCTCCAACGTCAATAGTGGTAAATCTATAATCTGCATCAACTGTTGCCAACAACACTACAGAGAATGTATGTTTATAATTGAAGTATGAAGATCCGCTTTTGCCGGGTTTCTTAATTACAATATGCTTACCATCCCACTGCTCCAACACAGTGTGGAAATTGCCATCTTTGCTCAAATCGTAAAGCAGCTGATTCCCATGTTTCAGTTGTAGGTTCTGGTAAATATATTGATTGCATATGCATCCAAACTGCCATAGCTACTTCTTTTACAATATTAGATACCGTTCTGTCGCCCATTCTGAAGTTGTAAGCGATACTTTTATATCTGTATTGAGATGCTAAATATCTGAAACAAACAAAGTTATATAATAAGATATTTTAAGTGTTCTTAAACATATAGTGATAGATCATACTAAATTAATTATTCTTTACTAAGAAAATGTATTCTAAAAATGCTTAAAGTGCTATCTAATTGTTAAAGTTGTAATTTCGTTTCAGGGGAGGTGGCAAAAAATGTATGGTTGAAATTAAGAGGTAGCTATAGGGATGCACGTCGACGATAACAAAAATGCCTGAGAAGTGGAGCCGCTCCCGAGAACGTCAAGCTCTGGAGGTTTCAAAAGCAAATGTCATTTCTCGATCTCTTTATATCAACTAATCCACGAGAAGGAAATATTGTTGACGATAGCGATGATGACTCAAGAATTTTTCCAGAAACGGCAGAAACTGAAAACTTGGAAAATGATGGAATTGCACGCGAAGAGGAAGAATCCTTACAATTCAGTCCTGCTGAAGATGCTTCTCAAATTCTTGAAGAAAGTAATGATGCTGAACTCCCGCCCAGGGTTGCTAAAAATGCGACCAATACTCAAAGCACGAAACGTCTAGCAGCTTTATGCGCTAATTCCTTGCAAGTTACGCACAAGAAAAAGCGAAGCGATAAAGACGATTAATGTGACACCCTAAGACAATCTATATAACAGCGAAATGAGAGGGCACGACAACGAGCGCACGATAGAAAAACGTTATTACAACAAAACAGTAACTTCGATGACCCTCTTTATAACTTGCTTACAAAACAGATGCCACCCAAATATCAACACAAGGTCAGAGATCAAGTTTACAATTCAGTAGTCGAAGCAGAAGCAGATATTATGAACCTCCCATCTGACCGACCATATTCTGCAATCTCTTTTCACGATTTCTCTTCACGTAGCAATACATCAAACCCTTCTTATGCAATTTCACCCCATTATCAGCCTCTGGAACCAGTCCATACCAGTTTCCCTAATGATCAGGAATGACATCTACAAAATGAGCAAACAAGCCATCAACCTACATCCGGAAGTTCTCTGGCTAATTTCATAGAGCGATTTCAATAAACTTCCACACTTCTTTTCTATGCAATTTACCTATTTATGATTGTTGAATAAAGATATGTCTATAGGTACCTATACACTTTTAATATTTACTTACCTCAAGAACATTGCAAGTTTTTCTTCAGTACCAATTGGCTTTTGGGCATTACATCCCTCTGAATCAATTGATGGTTTTGTTATCTCGTGTAATTGATTAAACTATTTTCGATTCATATGAAAGTAATTGGCACAAACACCATCAGGAAATTCGGATGTCATTTTAAATTGTCCATGGCTACTTTTTTTTGATAAATAAAAATTATTTGGAGATTTCAATTTTTTGGCCATCAATAAATGGAACCATACCACTTCTTTTTCAGCATCACTATCTGACTCTAACTCTGAACTAAGGGAATCTAAGTAAATATAATTATTTCTTATAAAATCACTCATCTTTTGAAAGTTAGGGTTTAAAAAACTGTTTCTCAATATGTGAATGTCCACGCAGGACGTGTGGCACGTGCGCGTCGCGTCTCTCGTGTCACGTCACCTCCCACGCGCTATACGCGTCTCAATTTGCGCCTTGCCTTATGACCTCCAAATTTTTTGTGTGGGAATAATGGCCGTCAAGTATTAAAACCACTGGATCACCCGAGCGAGGCTTTGTCAGATTAATAAAATGGCGAAGCCGTTCCACAAATATTTCTTGTTGGATCCAGCCAGATATATGGCACGCATATTTTGATCCTGAAGGAGTGCCATTCATAAGCTCCATTTTCATGTTTTTTCGTGGGAAAATTATAAAGGGCGGTATGTATACTCCTGTTGCACTAAAACACATATCTGTGGTTAACAAAGACCCACGCTCAGCGGAGGTAATAGCACCGATTTGTTTTTTTCCTTTTTTTCTCACGACTTTAACGTGCTTGTGTTGCACTATGGTGAAGTTTTAACTGCGATGAAACTGGATCGCAGTTAAAAATTCTGGGTGAATTATGATTTATTTTTTCAAGAAAAAATGCTGCAACATTTTCTCTAGTGAAGGATTTAATTCGTGCATATGATATTCCTTGAGGAGTTCGTAATGATAATTCTTTGTGCCTTGACAGAAAGCTGGCAAACCATTTCTTCCCAGCAGATTCTTTGGCTACGCTAAATGGATTTTATATATTATTAGCTTTGCATAAGCTATATGCCAATCTGCACACATCTTTTTGTGTAATACCAAAAAAATTTCTTTCCATTTCTAAGCAGTGCTTTGCGAGCAGCGATTCCATTTCTTGTGAAAAGACAATTTTGCGTCCCAGAGAAGATTTCACAATATCTTCAGGATTGCCTTCAATTTTTACGTACCTTTTCAAGGTTGTTTGGGCACATCGTGGGTTCTCGCACTCTTTTTCTAACCCATCTGACCTTGTCTGACAGCTAAAATTGCTGAAATCATTTTTCTGCTTGTGTCAAACTTTCCTTTTTTTAGGCATCCAAAATAAAATATTTGGTATTAATCAAAAAGTAAATAATTATCTCCTAATATGGGGTACCCCAAATTAGGAATTGATAGGTACCCCATATTAGGAGCAAATTAGATTTTTGGAAGGGGCGACTTTTTACAAAAATTAAGATGTTTTTTTAAAAATCATATTTATTTTCATAAACTACGCAAAATGTAATAAAGAATAGTATTATTAAAAGTTTTAAAACTCACTCGTTAAATGTAAATATTTCTGAAACAGTTAAGTTTTGAGATAAGGTGTGTTATTCCATTTAAAAAAATGACCGATGACGTCATATCTTTTTTTTTTTCACCCTGTATACAAAAATTTACGTGAAATAATGCGAAACTTAAAATAAAAATCGACGGGTCCGAGCGTTTTCTCAAAAAATCGAATTCGGTTCGGAACTATTCAAAATTTTAAAACTTTCTAAACGGAGTATTGTTAGGCTCTAAAATGCGCAATTTTTCTCTAATTTAATCAACCTCGTATCTCCTATAGCTGCCGAGATCCCCATGATAGACATCCTTATCTTGGATACACTGTATATATAAAATATATATATATATATGATTTTATCTCAATTTTATATTAAATTTTATTTCTGTTCAAGTTAAGTTTTTATAACCCTGAACGAGAATTTTAATCTGCTAGTTTTATAAAATTAAACTCAAAATAGATAATGATTACAGAAGACTATTGACTTGTGTTAAAAATCTTCACTGGGCAACATATTTTCATTCAAATCATAATTTTATTCTTTCCCAACCCAACTTAATAGCACCTAGGGTAGGCGCGCCTAAGAGTACGCAGACCTCGGACGAGCCATATGGCAACACGGCGGGTCGAATCCAATACGGCCATTTGTGGTTGTTTGTGTCAAGGTGTTGCCCAGTGAATTTAAGTTTTAGTGGGATTATTGATAAACGAGTAGTCGTAAGTAATGTAAAATATGCTATTTTGATGTAATATTTAAGTGCATATACTTAAGGAATCATATCGTGTGGTAACATTTGTTAGAAAATGCATATTAGCAGTTAAATTCAACGTTCATTAGGCTATAGACTCACCCAAAAACATCCTTGTTTTGTCGGTTGCATAACACATTTTTTACAATATTTCCGAATCCTAGAAAGAGGAGCTAGGAGTACGCAAAATTTAAGTGCGTACTCTTTGCCACAGTTATTTATTTTAATTGCTTAGTAACGATAGGCACCTTTAATTAATTTCTGGATATAAATTTCAGGATAACAAGGTGATAATCGTACGCTGAAATTTACACAAGAATTGCTAGACGAGGCGCCAGTTAGAATAGACCGGGGGGAAAGCAAGCGTTCAGTTGCTGCTGCCTTGCGTGTTAACGAGTGCTCTTGTTAGTTACTTGAGATTAGGGACTATTCCACAATCTTTGGGGCGTTTTAACTCAGTTTTTACTCTCGATCAGGAAAAAGAATTGGCCAGTCATATTAAAGATCTGGATAACCGATTCTATGGATTGCGCATGAAAGACTTGAAGTCGCTTGCATTCCAGTACGCCGAGCTAAACCAAATAAGGTACAGATTTAATCCAGAGAAAAAAATGGCGGATAATCATTGGGTTAAAGATTTTGCTAAACGAAACTTGCTGTCTCTTAGAGCTCCCGAAAAAGTAAGTTTGGCTAGAGCAATTGGCTTTGCTTTAATAAGATTCAGTGCAACAGATTTTTTGAAAATTTAAGACAATGCTATGAAAAAACAAAAGCACCAGCTCACCGCATTTTTAATATGGATGAAACCGGGATGTCGACGGTCTCTAACAGAATACCCAAAGTTTTTGCTCCCCGGGGGCAAGAAAACAGTTTCAAAAGTGGTTACAGCAGAACGAGGACAGTTAGTAACAGCTGTGTGTTGTATGGGAGCTTCAGGAGTTTGGGTACCCCTCGCTCTTATTTTCCCACGCAAACATATGAACGATGAACTCTTTTAGGGATGTCCACCCGGAACTTTACAATTAGTGACAGAAACTGGTTACATGAATTCGGAGCTTTTTATAAGGTGGCTTAGACATTTTCAAGACTACGTAAAATCATCAGAGGATGTTCCTGTTGTTTTGATTCTTGAGAACCACACATCACATTGTACCCTTGAAGCAGTTAATTTTTGTCGGAATAACTGTATAGTTCTTCTATCGTTGCCGCCCCTTGGGAGCCACAAAATGCAGCCCCTCGATAAATGCTTTTTTGGTCCATTGAAAACTGCATTCTCGAACGAAAGCGACAAATAAATCATTCAAAACCCTGGTAGGCCAGTAACTCTGAAACAAATGTCTAGACTATTTCATGCAGCTTATACCAAGGTTGCAACAATTCAGATTTGTGAAAAGTGCTACAGGATTGTATTCTTATAACCCAGATGTGTTTACAGAGGAGGATGTTGCACCTTCAGAGGTAACTGATCGAGCCTTACACATTGAACCAACAAACGATAGGCGACATGAAAATGAAGGTAATGTTCAAGTGTTAAACAACCACGACTCCGACTCCGACGATGATGACAATTTGCCTATTTCACTTTTGATAGCGATGCACGATGATAGTCTCAAAACACCAACCAAGAATACTGATAGCAATTGCTTAATGAACCCGATGCCAAATTCAGAATCTATTCAAGGAGCGAAGATATCGAAAATGTAAAGTCTAAACTGTTTTCTTCTAAAAAATATGATCTTGCCGTACCTGGGACATCTGAAGTCACTCCAAAAATTAACATACCTCTACCAAAGGCAAAACACGAGCTAATTAGAGGTGTTCGCTCCAAAAGGTAATTATAACAGCAACAACAATAATAATAAAAGCTCTCCTACTTATAGTATTTAATAAAGTTATTCTTACTTATCTACACCTTATAAAGACTCACTGCAAGAATCCACCTCCCAAAACAAGACGAGCAGCATTAAAAGGAAACTTACTGACAGTACTAAGCAGAAGAAAAAGACAATGCCTTCGAAAGCTTTGAACATCAGCATCAACATCAATCAAGAAGATGCTGTCTGTCCTGGATGTGAAGAGAATTACAGCGATGCTTACGGTAGAGGCGATTGGGTTGGGTGCGCAACATGCAAGTCCTGGTGGCATGAAATTTGCACAAGCATGGGACGAAAGCAATTCTTTAATTGCGACCTATGCAATTAAACATTTCTTAAACATTGTGATGTTGCGTAATCTTAGCCCAACCTTTGCGTACTCTTTGGCATATGTGGTGCTAAGAGTATGCATTTGTATTTTTTTAAAAAAAGGGTTGTGTTATTTTTAATGTAGAAATAATTTTCTTTAGACTGTGTTTTTTTGTTGGCTAATAGAAGATATATTTGGTTGCTCTATTTTCACTATTGTTTTTTATTTATTTTTCTTTATTGTAGTTTTATGTAGAAAAGAATATTAAGTGCGTACTCTTAGGCGCGCCTATCCTAGTTATAGAAAGAAGATGGTGGTATGCTTGACAACCAGGATCTCATACTTTTTTTTTAGTGCATTCCACAGCTGTTAAGGTTCATTTTATTTCTAAATAGTAAATCAACAAACCTCCTTTTCTCCCTCAGAACTTTAACCAACGTTCACATTACTGGGAACAACCACTTTTGTAATGCGGTTTCTTTTTCCCAATAATTTGATATGATTATTTTTTTAATCGGTTGATAAATAAGCCCATAAGAAGAAAAAAATTAAGTCATATAAATAAACACGTTTAATTAATAGAAATAGCATAGAAGGCTTTATTTGATTTCTTTATTAGGAGGCTGCGTTTTGACGCGTTCTTGAATTATTTTTCAATTGACATAATAATACATGACATCTTGCATTATTATTTGTTATTCAAGTAAATTTGCCATAGTTTTTGAAAGAATTTCAATGTTTACTAATATTTGAAATGTTTGCTGACTGTATTTCTGAAAAACTGATTTAAGTAATAAAACACGAGGCAAATTATTTTTCCGTGATTACTTGATTAAAAATTAAAATTTCTAAATATGCAAAAATTCTAAATTTTCTAAAAGCTCATGACTATTCTATAGATATACCAAACTTCATTTGTTTATCTTGAAAAGTAAAAAAGTTATTACGTTTCCTCTTTTTCCTGTGTGACATGGTATATATGAGTGCATTAATAATAAATATCGTCTTCAACCTAAATTATCTACAAAGTAAAAGATTTTTTCACGAGAATCTATACGCCATGGTTCATTTAAATGATGCCACAGTTAAAGAGAGTGGTATAGTGCCAAAAACTAAAAAGTGCGGCCAATTGCCAAATCAGGTAACCCTGAAAATCTATCAAACTAACGTCCCATGTCGGTTCTTGCCGCACGTCAAAAATATTAAATATAAATTTGTTAATGAAAGCTTCTGTGGATTTGAGAAAAACCTTTGATACAGTATACCATAATATTATTTTATTAAAGTTATAAGATTCAAAATAATCATCCATTATTCTCAAAGAGACTTAGATATATGACCAACGGAAGAGAAAGTATACGCAAAGTCTCACAAACCAAGCGTCTATTTAAAAGGACGCGTTTCGCCGCCTTATGGCATCCTCAGACCTCATCTAAATACAAAAACTACACACTTACTCTCACTAACATAAATAAAAATATAAAATATAATAGTCTACAACATCGTGTATATATTTAAATAGACGGTTGATTTGTGAGACATTGACTTACACTTATGACTTTGAGTATACTTTCTCTTCCTTTGGTCAAAGTTATAAAAGACTGGGGTTCAGAGGACACCATTTGATGGTTTTTAGAAGCTACTTAACAGATAAACAAATAGTTAATGTCAATTACATGCTTAGTAATACAAAAGCCATTATGTGTGTGGTTTCTCAGGGCTCCGTACTCAGACTAACACCCTTCTTAATTTAAAGGGTAAGTCATTAATATTGCACGAAAACTTAAGGGCGTATTTCTTGGGTCAAAATATTGAAAAAACTTCCTACAAATCTATATCCGAAAATGCTTCCCTGCGAAATTACAAAGCGTTGAAATTTCAATTTCATTTTCAATTTTTCTGAATAATTTGAAAGTAAACATGTGAAAGAAATTAAGTATAGGGAGGTTTCCTAAGGTACTAAATTGAAATTTTTTTATTGTTTTGATTTTACTAGTAGAGGTTGCCACGTATTACATTTTCAGTTTTTAAATACAACAATGAAAACAATTTTAGTTTATTTATTCAATTTAAATCTTATAAAATCAAAGATTTTTACAAAGGGAAAAGTGATTAACATGATGTAAAACGCAAACTACTAGTAAAGGTTATAAAAATTGTTGAAAGTGTTGCCCTCCAACTTCAATGCAAGCAACTACCCTACGACATTTCCAATTGAAGTAGTATAACTAATTGTTGTAGGTAAACCCAGAGGAAAAAGTCTATTGAGCTTAAACTGGGATATCGCGAAGGCCACGGTTGTGGACCTACCGCGGCCTATCCAGCGATTGGGATGTTTCCTATCTAAATATTCTTGAGCAATTAAGCTAAAGTGCGCTGAAACACCATCGTGCATAAAAACATTTGATATCTTAGCTCAAGGGGGATTTCTAATAATGCAGGCAGTTCCTCTTCGTAAAAATGCCGATAAACATGTACGGTTAATCGTTCTGCCAAAAAAAAATGGACCAATCAAGTTATCTTCAATGATTCCCACCCATAAATAATATTTGAGATTTTTGAGAAATGTGCTTCATTTGTCAATAGTATTCTTACCACGAACTGAGGATTTTCTCGTATTTTTTATTGTATAGTATTGTAGTTCTCGACGAATTGCAAGTCTTTGAGGAAAATCAATCACCTGGTAAAAGTGCTTGCACTCGCTGTAAATGGTACGTGAATGGTCGCTGTTTCAATTGTGGCTGATTTAATCCCAAATTGGCGCATCCACCTTCGATATATTACTGGTTCTGGTTACTATTCAGTTTTTCCTTATGCAAATGCCCCAAACTCTCAAATCTTATTTTTTCTCAGTGAAGGACCAATAAAACACTTTTTCACTTAAAATGCTTACTAATTATATTAATACTAGATATTTAAGGAAATAACGGAGATCGAGAGTGAACCGATTTCAGTAAGAATAAAAAATAAGAACGAGAGACGTGACCAATATTATGAAAGGCGAAGAGCAACTGACTTCTATTTTTACCCCTCTTAATAGCCAAAAATAAATCCCAGACACGTTAAATAATCGTATGATGGTTTCCAAGAAGTATAATAAATTATGTATTTGTTAGGGTTAAAGTTGACCTGTAAGAAATTGGGTGAAATGCATAAAAAGTAGTAGATGCTAATGCTTCGCTAAAAAGTATTTACTTTGTAGCATTTGCTTTTACATAAAAGTATCTACTTGGCCTATGAAGTAAATACTACACTGTACGGCCCAACAGAAGTACCTACTACTTAAGAGAAAAGTATCTACTAGTGTCGCAGTAAGCGCGTGTCAAAGTTCTCAAAATTGACAAGACACTTGTCAAAACTTGTTTTTCTATCAGTGCGTCTATTAGTATTAAGTGTGTTCGTGTAATTCGGTTCGGATTCAAACTTTTTAAAAATTCAGTAATTATAATTCTGGTTTAACTATGAGTAATTCTTCAGATTCCGATGCAACAAAAGAGCTAGGACAAGATAAAAACGAACAAGTATTATTTGTTACTCTACTTGAAAGTTATCAAATTTTATTTGATAAAAAGATGACACCAGAAGTTAAAAACGAAAAAGAGCATGCACTAAAAAAATTAACAACTGGTTTCAATGAAATAATGGAAAAAAAACCTGGACACAAAACAAATTTCGAAAAAGTTTAATAACATGAAAACAAAAGTTAAGAAGATAGTTGACTTGAAAAAAACTGGAAATAAAAGAATTGTACTGACGGAATGGCAAAAAAAATTCTATGACTTATGGAATGTAGGAGAAAACCCAGTTCTACACAGAGTACCAGGTGCATGTCAGGCCGGTGTAAGCAATGAGATTGATGTTTCCTTCCAAAACAGGGAAGATGACTTCCTCAGTTCTAAATCTGGCTCCAAACAAGTTAAAGTCATGACACCTAAAGGTTCTAAAGCAGCTAATAAGGAGGAGACACTTATTCAACTACAAAAGACCTGTCTACGAAAACAAATTGAAGCAGCCGAAGCCCAAATTTCTGCTTCTCGAGCTCAACAGTCTTCAGCCGAAGCTCAGGAACGGAAACAACAAACAAGGAACAAACCAACAATTTCTTTAGTTTTTGTAAATATTTTAATCTTCTTTCTTTTTTTAAATGTGCGTATAGCATCCTTTTGTCTCTCAAATGTTAATAATTTCTGTGGAGCCGTGGTGCTCTAGGATTTGTAATGCAGAATTCTCGAATAGGCGCATGCCTGTCAAACAGACGTAAAATAAAATCATTAAACATTTTTATTTAAATATTTATCTTATTTTCAAAGAATATATCAATCCGAGGATATTGCGCAGGTCGGCATTAAAATTGCCGAATTCATCAAAGTTTCTAAAACAACGATATTTAACAAGTTTTGGAATAAAGCTTATTTTCGTTAAATTTAATTCGCAATATATCGTTTTATGAGCAAATATATTATCAGTAGGTAACACACCCTTAACACTAGAAATTTGAAAATTCCGTTTTATTTTAAATATTTTTCAAAATTTAGTAAAACAATTTCAGTTTTAATTATGTCCTCATATGCGAAACACGCCTCGAGATTTCGAATAAAATATTATGAAGTAGAAAAATTATATGTATTTCATGTTTACAGTAAAGTTTCCGGTCTTGCTAGAATTTATAGAAACATGAAAAACAAAATCTGTTGATAATAATTATGTACATTTATATTTAGCTACTATTTACTCCGAAGATCATAAGAAGCATTGCTTATAATTATATCTAATAAAGCATGTCAGTCAAAAAGCATGTTTCATTGAAATAAACTGTGCTTAACGCAAGCTTGGCACCAGTTCAAATAAACAACACCCAAAATATGTTTTGTTAGGTTAATAACGTAAATTATTACCTAAATTAAACGAACTAATAGTGATGAGTTGTTAATAATGTGGAACTCCTTATGGTATGGTTGAATATTTATTAATTAATTCATGAACTGATCAATTTCTTACAGAAAATGGAACATGATTCAACAGATGATTTACTGGAACAATCAAGATTCTGGTTCCAGAAAGTTTTCGTTCCTTTAATGGTATGCATCGGCATTACTGGAAATACCATTACCGTAATGGTATTAACACGGTAATATCAAATTATGATCACTTTACTAATTTCGATTAATGGTAAATTTATTGCAGACGTAGGATGAGATCCTCAACCAACATTTACCTGTCAGCATTAGCCATAGCGGACATTATGTACTTGTTTTTGGTGTTTGTGCTCTCTTTTCAACATTATAAAAACATACACCATCGAAGATATGAATTATATTGGAGATTTTTTGGATTAAGTCATTGGCTTTGTGATGCTGCAAGTAAGTGTTAAAGTCCCTTTACTGCCCCTTTTGCCACCAAAATTAAGTAAATTATTGCTTGGGATGGTAAGTTATAAGGTGCGTACTACAGGGTGGTTCAGAACTATGGGATGTAGGATAAATGTAATTCTATTATTAAGAATGTAAGAGCATATTTTTATTATTTTTTCTATTAAAAGCATATTCTCAAGTTCAATTTTTATTGGTAGTTGATTAGAACCTACTCGTTGTTCTAATTAATTCGTTAAATAGATCTGTGGTTTTAATAATACTAGGATGCATTGTTTTAAGTTTAGCAAAAGTTATAGAGTTTTCCAAGTCTTGTAACGTAGAATCTATAAATTCATAGACATTAACCAGAGCATCAAGAATGTTTCTAATATTATTAGAATTCTGAGTATGATCAAAATCTTTTAGAACATCAGCTATTTGATTTATCCGGAATTCCAACATTTCTTCTCGCTTAGCAATTTGTAAAATTGTGTAGTTAAATTTCTTTATAACACTAATGATTAAGGAGTTTTGGTTCATTACACTTTGAGACAATTTATGGATGTTCTTTTGCAGTTCATCGATGAGATGGTCGTAACGTTCACCATCCGCTGCATCTAAGTTACCGGTTATAACTTTAAATGCTGAGCCTACAATATTGATCAATCCGCGTTTCATTCTGTTAGGATGTGGTACAAGCTCTTTAAAGTTTATTCTCTAATCTATTTTGAATTAAATCTAATATTTTAAGATAATCATAATTATCTGGCAGATACTGAGGATGTTTAATTAAAAGTGTAGTGATATTTATTGATTTTCTATGCAATTTGTTCATCTCCAACATTATCGGATTAAGGTCATAAACATGAATTAAATTATATTCAAAATCGCGAATTTTAGCATGCCCTAATTTAATTGGTAGAATTCCAGGATTGTCCTCTAATTTGCTTAAGGTAATCCGATAGTAGCATCCAGAGTCGCACTGCAAATAATAATTTTTTTTTCTTAGCCTAAGCCTGTGGTTGCGATAAAGTAAATGTAAGCTTAATAATAAAAATTACTATAAAAATTAAAAAGTAAATAAATCTAATGTAAAACTTAAATTAATTAACGAACCTACTTATATACAGTGCGAACGTAAAGGCTGGAATAAATTCATTTAAAATTCAGGGGTATGTTCAAAAAAAAAAACGCTCGGACATGTCGATTTTTATTTTTAACTGCGGGTTTTCTTACTATAATTTTATGTATACAGGGTGGCCCAAAAATAAGTTACGGTCATCAACGTAATTTTTTTAAATGTAAACACCTATTTTTTATTTTAGATTTAGGTTCTACATCAAATTCTAAGTACATTTCATGTACCATGTCCTATACCTAAACTCGACCGTTGACGATTGAACACAATAAAAGGCTATTTTTGGAAGAGTTATTTATATCAAGCAAGAATACATAAAAATATTTTAATTAATTTATTAAGTGTTGAAAATGGTGTTTACATTTAAAAAAATTACGTTGATGACCGTAACTTATTTTTGGGCCACCCTGTATACATAAAATTATAGTAAGAAAACCCGCAGTTAAAAATAAAAATCGACATGTCTAAGCGTTTTTTTTTGAACATACCCCTGAATTTTAAATGAATTTATTCCAACCTTTACGTTCGCACTGTATACAGGGTGACAATTTCAAGAGTAGCCATGGCTTATAATTTTTAAACCGTAAAAGATATAAAAAAATGCTTAAAACCATTTCTATAGTAACAAGGGGGAACCAAAATGATGAATTTTTTAGGGATATACTATCATCCCCCTAACCCCCAGAGCCACCCCCTTAAAAATTTTAAATTGGAAGGGTAGTCGAGTGATACCTTGTTTGAAAGGTCTATTAATTCCCTATATTTTGCCGTCTTACTCATTAAAATCAATGCAACCATTTCCGAGATATGTATGTCCTTTTAAATGTTAGTCAATTCATTTTACTATCAGAATAAAAATATTTATTCTAATACTAAAATGAATTGTTAAAAGCCAAAACAAAACTCCAATAAATAGTACACTTATACTGAAATTATTGAATTGTCGGAATGGTATTTGGCGATGTAAAAAAAAATGAAAATTTTCGATGCCTGCCATTCTCGAAATATTTGTTGTTTTTTGTTTATTTAAATTTTGCCTTAAAATGTTCAATTTTTGATTTGGTTAGTAATATCGTGGTTCTTTTTGTGATTTAAAGTTCTCTCACTGCTCTAGTTTTATTTTTACAATGGTTTATACGATCGCCGAAAGAGTTGAAATGATATTTATTTATGGTTCTTAAAATCGCTGTTTTCGTAGAAGTGCCACAATATTTAATGAGAGGCACCCAGATAAGCAGGTTGGGCATTATTACATCCAGAAGTTGGTAAGAAAATTTGAAGAAACTGGGTTTGTAGGTGATATAAAGAAAAATCAGCCAAGAATACTGGATGAAGCAACTCAGATTGAGGTTCTTGGGCATTTTGCTATGGATCCTGGTATGTCGACTCGTCAAGCAGCAGCTGCCACAGGAGTGTCTCGTGAATCAGTACGAAAGATATTAAAAATTAATAAATTCCATCCTTACAAGCTACAGATTGTTCAAGAACAGGTGATGACGATCCAGACAGGCGGATCGAATTTTGTGAATTAATGACCCAAAAAATAATAAATGAGCCACGTTTTATAAAAAACATTTGTTTCAGTGACGAGTGCACTTTTTATTTAAACGGTAACGTTAATTAAGCAAAACTGCCGTTACTGGAGTGATGAGAATCCCCATATTTTTAGGGAAGGGCACACCCAATATCCCCAAAAAATAAATGTATGGGCCGGAATTCTAGGGAATAATATAATTGGGCCATTGTTTATTGATGATAATCTAAATGGAGAAATTTATGCTGAAATGTTAGAAACAACTGTTGAGCCTTTAGTAATAACGGAATTGGAAAATCAAAGAGATGAAAATTGAGATCTTGTTCTTGATGAAAATTTATTGCATTTTCAACAAGATGGGGCCCCACCATATTATGTATTGCCTGTTAGAGAGTGGCTAGATAATCATTATCCAGACCAATGGATTGGAAGAAGAGGACCTATTGAGTGGCCGCCAAGATCGCCAGATCTCACCCCTCTCGATTTTTTTCTTTGGGGTCATCTAAAATCGGTCGTTTTCAAAACGCAGCCTGCCACCATTGAGGAGCTAAAACAAAGAATTACACAAGAGTGCCGATTATTAACAACTGAAGTTTTTAGAAATGTTCGTCAAGAGTTTGAAAACAGATTGTACTTTTGCTTGCAAAATAATGGAAGCCACTTTGAGCATTTAATAAAATAATTAAAGTTCAATGCAGATTTTTATTGTTTTAAAAATAGAATAAACGCAATATTGCAGAGTGTTTTCCTAGTTCTTAACAATTTGTACTAATGTTCAAATGTTTATGACATTTTCAAAATATGTTAATTTTATAAGAAATTAAAAAACACTTAAATAACCTTTAATAAAATATTAAAATTGGCATAACTCTAAAATAAATGCATTGATTATTATAAGTAGGATCGCATAATATAGGGAATTAATAGACCTTTCAAACAAGGTCTCACTCGACTACCCTTCCAATTTAAAATTTTTAAGGGGGTGGCTCTGGGGGTTTGGGGGATGATAGTATATCCCTAAAAAATTCATCATTTTGGTTCCCCCTTGTTTTTATAGAAATGGTTTTAAGCATTTTTTTATATCTTTTACGGTTTAAAAATTATAAGCCATGGCTACTCTTGAAATTGTCACCCTGTATATATATATATATATATACAGTGCTTTTCTTTGAAGTCCCCCCCCATTTATTTTTTGAACGGGTCAAAAAAAATTTTTGAAACTTGGCATAAGTAAATTGGTCTATAGATACTATTTTTCACTGTAAACTAGGTAGTTGTAAATTCCAAGATGGCGGCTGGGCGACATCTTGAGAAAAAATTTTAAATAGAAAGGGGGGTCGTGTGGTACCTCATTTTAAAGGTCTCAATGAGTACTTTATAACCCTGAAATATTAGACCCATATCTTAACTCGTTTCAAAATGGCGGCCTAATAAAAAAGTATTTTTTTTTATTTTAACGTTTTACATTTTTATGATTTTTGAATAGGTAAAAATCAGTGTACGAAAATAAATGCGTCACTATTTTATTTTGACATAAAAACGACAGTTCTAAATGTCAAAATAACACATAAGCGCCATCTTGAATAAATGCATTAAATAGAAATCTTGTGTTACCTCATTTAAAAGGTTTTATTGAGTACTTTTAATATTTATTACATGGACTCGGTGGACTCCGTTTTGACCTGTCTAAAAGTAACAGCCAAAAAAATACACTGTTGCGATTTTATTAACGTTTTTAATAATAATATACAAATAATTTATAATTATTGAATTTTGGATTTAATTCTATTTTATTTCTATTTAAAATTTTTTCTCAAGATGTCGCCCAGCCGCCATCTTGGAATTTACAACTACCTAGTTTACAGTGAAAAATAGTATCTATAGACCAATTTACTTATGCCAAGTTTCAAAAATTTTTTTTGACCCGTTCAAAAAATAAATGGGGGGGGGGACTTCAAAGAAAAGCACTGGATATAGAATAGTAGTTTGCTGTCAGTCTACACTTGATAACGGTTGGAGATACTTACCAACCGAAACGTCGTGTTACATTAAATAAATAAGACAATGCAAGTTCGACAAGATGTTTTCGCCTTTTAGGTCCATATGAATCTTTTTATGAGAATTTGTCTCTACACTTTTTCGGTTTTCGTCCAGGTTAACAATATGTTCTTTTCCCGAGAATTTGTCGACTATGTTTTTTAATAAAAATCTTTTGTTCGGGCTTAAACAACTCTGGGCTATCACGTTTCTGGTTAATGTTTTTTATAACATGTTCTTTATTTCTCATAAGAATTTCGTAGATTTTCGCGTATAGGATTTTTGATTTATCTTTATGTTCACTGATGTAATCTAATAGTAAAATGTGATCAAGATTAAAATCAAGGGGGTCATCTGAGGTTATATGTCCGTTAATTATGTCTATTGGTTTAAGTTTGGTGACTGAATGAAGGGTGTGATTATATGCTAAGACAGCATATTTTATTTTTTGGTCTGAGTTTTTAAATCCTTGGGCATTTAAAAATCTAACATGTTCCGAGATAGTCGAATGGAATCTTTCTATTACTCCATTAGATTCAGGCTGACTAGGCGAAATAAAATGAATTTTTATTTTATGTAATTGGAGAAGTTCTGTGATAACTGTATTTTTAAATTCGGTTCAATTGTCTGAAATAACCTGTTTGGGTATACCGTGACGTGAAAAGAAAGAAATGAGGTGGTCTGCTATTTCATTAGCCGCCAATGATTTAAGCATATAAGCTTGAGCGTATTTGGAAAAACTGTCTAAGATTGTTAAGAATTTTGTTTTTTCTAGGGTGTAGGTGTCAACATGTATAATTTCAAACGGTCGGGTAGCAGTAGGGGTTATATTCATTTCGATATTAATGGGATAACGTTCATACTTTGTTTTAATACAAAGCTCGCATTCATTATTAAAAGTTTGTACCGAATTTTTCAAATATGGCCAATAATATTTTGCCTTAATTTTTTCTACGGTCTCTTCAATACCTCTGTGGTTACTTTTTCCTTCATGGTAGTTTTGAATAATTTTGGGTATATTGTTTTTATCAGTGACATCCATAGCTTATTAAGACATCTTTTAAATTGAAGACTTGGCTATCTAAAATTTTTTCGAATAACTTCGCAAAAAGGTTCATAGACATAGTCATTTTTAAAATATAAATAATAAAGTTTATTGGGAACAACTATTTCCTTAATAAACTTTAAAATGTAATTTTCAAAATTATTTTTAATAATCTGAACCAAAATTCTTCTTTTCTTTTCGAAAAGAATTGTTATTATTGGTTTTGTTGATGAATGATTTACCAAGGATATAAATATTTGGTTTGCACCATAATTAATAAGATCTTCGATTATTGGTACACCTACAATCGGATCCTGTTCTTGATTTGTATGTATGGTGTCATTTTCATCGGGTTCCTGTTGATGTTCTGGTTCCTGTTGCTCATCAGGCATCTCCCTTATGTCATCGTCGGGGTTAACAAACACTGAGGCTAAATCTACGTTATCATTATTGGTGTTATTTTTCTTAAACGTTGAGGGTAGACCAGTGCCTTCTTCTTCATGTTGTTTGTTAAATTCTTCTATATATTTTTACACTTATTTAACGAGTAACTCAATACGAGATAGAGCATCTGCATTGGTGTTAGCTTTTCCTTTTATATAAGTGATGTTGTATTCTTCGAGTTTAATATGCCAGCGTAAAAGTTTTGAACTTGGGTCTTTAAGCGAAAAAAGCCATTGAACTGGTTTGTGGTCTGTGATTATGTTAAACTTTCGACCAAATAAGTAGGGCCTAAAGTATTTAGTAGTCCAGACTAAACATAAACACTCCTTTTCTATTGTAGAATAATTTTGCTCTGAGTCATTAAGTGTTCTGGAGGCGTAAGCTACTGGCAATTCTCTTCCTGGAGGTCCTTGGCTTAAAACAGCTCCTAAGGCAATATTACTAGCGTCCGTGTAAGGTTAAATGGCTTTGAAAAGTCTGATATTGCAATATTGGCTCGCTCGCTTAGAAGATTTTTACATGTTTTAAAACAATCTAGAAACTCTTGGTCGTGTACAATCCTTGCTCCCTTTTTTAGACACTTCGTAAGAGGTTTAGTTATTCTTGCGAATCCATTGATAAACTTTCTATAGTATCTCAGTAGTCCGAGAAATCCCTTAATTTCCTTTATTTTAGGAATTGGATATTTCTTGATAGCGATGATCTTTTCGGGGTTGGGTTTTACTCCATGAGGAGTAACGATGTGACCAAGATAGGCTACCTCTCGTCGTAGGAATTCGCTTTTGTCAAGTTGTATTTTGAAGTGCGCTTCCCTTAATCTCTGAAATACTTATTTAAGGTTTTCAATGTTCTTGTAGCGACGATGAAAAGACGATTATGTCGTCCATGTAGACTAGACATTTCTCGTTTTGGATACCCTTGAGTATAGAATCCATTGCTCTTTGGAACGTCGCGAGGGCGTTCTTAAGCCCGAAAGGCATCCTTAGGTACTCAAAGTGTCCACTTTCTATGCTAAAGGCGGTCTTTTCAATATCCTTTTCATCCATCTCAATCTGGTGGAATCCCGACGCTAGGTCCAAAGTAGTAAAGTACTGACACCTTCCTAATTTAGTCTGTTATATTTGGAAGAAGAAATTTATCACCAATGGTCTCTTCATTTAACTTTCGGTAATCCACGACTCACAACCTCCATTTTTGTTGGCCGAAATGGAATTTCATTCCAGCCCGAGCTCCTCACCATGGTGGCCTTTGGGAGTCCGCTGTTAAGCGTGCTAAATATCATGTTATTCGTGTGATCGGAAAAAATAGTTTGACCTTTGAAGGACTTACCACACTTTTTGCTCAGGTAGAGGCTACAATGAATTCTTTACCAATCACTCCCTTGTCCGAGGATCCCTTAGACTATTCCTGTCTTACCCCCGGTCATTTCTGATTGGTAGTCCTCTACTATCTATTCCCGAAAACGACCTTACCGACTTACCGTCCAATCGCCTGAACCAGTTTCAAGAACTCCAGAAAATGTTTCAAATTTTTTGGAAGAAATAGTCCAAGGACTACTGACTTGGTCTCCAGCAAAGATCTAAATGACAGGAAGACCCCGAAAACACACTGAAGATTGGTTCCATGGTTGTAGTTATGGATGACAACCTTCCTTCCCTACATTGGCGCTTGGGACGAGTGACGCAGACTCATACAGGAGAAGACGGACTTTTACGGGTTGTAACGGTTCGAACTGCTGGTGGTGATATTACACGTGTTGTGCAGAAGTTGTGCTTATTACCATTAGACATTTAATCCTTGAAAGACTTTGGTTTTCAAGGGCCGGCGGTATGTCATGGACTCTTTATGAAATTTGTACTTGTAAACCTTTAAATACCAAAATCTAACTCCTTTGGGTTAAATCCGCGCTTCCCAGCCAGTTTCATATAGGCAAAATTTGGGCGTAACGCTAAGCGTCATTTTTTGTACGTGTCTCACAATAAATCAAAATTTAAGTGGAAATCAGCTTGGTTTTATTAAAAAAAGGTAAACGGGCATCCACACCGTTCATAATATGTATAGGTTTTTAAATAAGTAGCATGCTTCTTGCTTCCAAGCAGCAAGTCGCACGTCTCATGCTACTTTGGTGTAAAAGCCCCCTTAAGGGAATATTTAGAATTATAGGTGAAATAATATCGGTTGTTGAGTTGAGACAATTTAATCTAAGTTAAGGTAAGTAAGCTTAAATAAATCGGTCCCAGTCAGGAATGTTCACCAAAAAGTCATGTAATACTATTTGCGTAATGTTTAATAAACTATGATGATTTTAAGGTAAAATATACGACTCCACTGCAAGTGTGGACTATTTCTTCACTATTTTGTTTTAGGTAGTACGTCAGTATGGCTAACTGTATCATTCACCATAGAACGATACATAGCGGTATGTCATCCAATGAAAGGAAAGTTCTTCTGCACAGAGAACCGAGCAAAAACCGTAACAGTTATTATCTATATTTACTGTATACTTACAACTGCCTCAACAACTTTTGAGCATCAACTGACGATAGAGCCGGCGGAATCGTGCAATTGTCCTAAAAATCTTTCAACATCATCTGCCAGTAATACAAGATCACATGGTAAAGATAATTCTTCCTACGGATCAGTATTTAATAGCTCTGAGTGTTTAACTGAAACACTTAAGAAGCTCATGGTCAATTGCTCGGAAGACCATCCTCATATAATTTACGTTTTCCCACAAAAAATCCTAAATACTGGACAAAGATCGCTCACCGATTACCAAAATGCGACAATTATTCATCAAAAACCATTGGAAAACGTTACTGAGACGAGATCCTTGAACTTGGACTCTCTAGAAAACATTACAAACTCAAGATATGGAAATACTACGAGTATGAATGACACTATACCAGATTGTTGTCATATTAAACTAATTAATGTGGAAAAGACTAACTTGGCCAAGAACATAAAATATACTACATTCATGTATTGGTATAGTGCCCTATTCTTTGGACTGATACCTCTAGTTATGATTGCAACGTTCAATTGCTTTTTAATACGTGCGGTCTACGTATCGCAGAAGAAAAGAAAAACTATGACCAGGAGTAACACGCAAACTTCCCAAGTAAGTTTGACTAGGCTATAAGAAAAATTATTACATCATAAGACCTAAAAAAGACGTGTGGATTTGACTTAACGTTAAATTGAGGCACATTTGACGTTTCTCGTATCTTTTTCTTGGGTCTAGTCTAGAAGCTATTTTTGGCATAAGACTATAAGACAATTATTGGTTCTTAATAATGCCGTAGTAGTGCGTTTTTTGGCCATCAATAGTATATTATTGAAGAGAGACGTCAATTTGTTGCAATTTCGTCTTTATTTATTTTCTTTTTATTGTGGGCATATAAAAGTAGGTAAACCATTTTTGACTTAAAAAGGACCAAAAAGATATGTGTACAAGGTCTTTTTTTGATCTATTCTTATAGGTTTATAAGGTCGTCAATTAAACATTAGTCTCTTATTGGGCGTAGCTTATAGTAGATCAATTACTTATAAAGTAAAAAATTAAGGTCATAACTGACTGAGACTGATTTGTGTCACTTTGGCGCATTTTCAATTCCGCGGATGTCATACTAAGTCAACCCTACGTCGGGCCATGACGTGGTGTTGACCACAAATGAGAACCGTCTTAAATTATTAAATTTAATGATTTATTAACCAGGTACATCATTTAAAGGTACTATTGACCATTTTATCATTCCAGAGTCCAAAATGCGTCACTAGTTAAATTTAAATCAAATCATAAAAACTATACTATCTTATAGCAGTGTTTCAGTTTAGTTCTTTCACCGGCCTAAAAATAATTAAAAAAAATTAAGAAATAACACTAGTTATACGTTTTGAATATATCGTGGTTGCCGACATTAAAATGGCATTTATTTGCCATTTTAATGTTGTTATTAAAATGGCAAATAAATGTTATTCGTTATATTAAGTTATTCGTTCTGAATATGTCATTGTCGAATTCAAAATAGACGATTAGCGCAATCTTGTTTTATTTCATTTAGGTACTTTTCAAATCCATAAGATAATTGTATGGATTTAAGAAGGGTATATATTATTTAAGGCTGGATTTGTTGTATTTCGGCTCTAATTCTATTTTTTAATTCTTCTACACTTTCAGGTTTATCAAAATAAACTTTAGATTTTACAGAACCCCATAGATAAAACTCCAATGGGGTTAAATCTGGCGACCTTGCTGGCCATTCAATAAAACCTCCCCCTTCCAATTCATCTATTTCGCCTGTTTCTAAGAAAACCGGCACAACTCAAAGAATAGTCAATTTTAAGTTGCTATGGTCATTATACTTAAAACAGCAAGAGTTATTTCCAGAAAAATCGGCTTACGTGTATTTCGAATATTTTTCGCGGAGCGCGACTAGCGTGATCGTCCCATCTCCAAATTTTGTTAAAATAATTCCAGCAATAATGTCTCAGGTCAGTACGTTTTGTGCCATTTCTAAAGCGGCCCGGAGACGGTCAATAATATTGTCAATAAAATTGATGATTGCACTTGCAATTGCGATTGATGGACGTTCAATGAACACGCCAATACTTCCTCAATTGCTCAATGAATTTGTGGCAGTCGCAAGGAGTGGAGTCGTTTATTGAATATTTGTAGACTAGTATGGTGTCAAGTACAGATTTGGGCTTTTTGGCATTAACTCTGGCTGTCTGCAGGAAAAAAATAGTCAAGACAAAAGAAAAGAGGAGGAGACGCTGGTCCAAAGAGTGGTTTAAACTGAGAAGCCGTTTTACCCATGAACACTTACTGCAAATTCTGCGAACTACTGAACCAAATGATTACAAGAATTTTCTCCGAATGGATGAAAACAGTTTTGATAAATTATTAGCCTTAATTCGGCCAGACATCGAAAAACAAGACACTGTAATGCGTCGTGCAATTCCTGCTAGTCAGAGACTTTCTGTAACATTACGATACCTAGCTTCTGGCATGGATTTGAAGGATTTGAAATTTACCTGTGCTATTGCTCCTCGAACGTTGGGGATAATTATAATGGAAACATGCGAGGCTGTAATCAAGAAATTAAGAGATTATATACAGGTAAGTTTATATAATATATAGGTAGGGTTTATTAAACGTAAAACGATTAATTAAATAAATAAATAATGTCTTTATTAAGAAAAATTACATGGAAGAGATTAATCTTAAAAGGTGAATTTTAGCTTGTTCCATTTCACTGGACAGCTACTCGCAATTAGCCCTAAATTCATTAAATCCACTAAATATCAAAAAAGAAAAAAAAATCACTAATTATAAAGAATTAAATGTCATCAAGTAGCTTGCTGCAGTTTGATCTTCAGTGTTTTCAGTAGCATCAGTAGGATCGGCACTGGCGGTGTTGGAAACGGGTGGCTGAATAATCACTCGGGTGTATGCTTCACTGCCTGAGTATTGTTCTTGTAGTTGTTTGTGATTGAAAGAATCTTGATAGTTTTGTTGTTGTGAGCAATATGGTTGTTGCTGTGGTTGATAGTTTCGTTGTTCTATTTAAGAAGAGTGTGATAAGAATGCTGAATGTGAGACATTTTGTAAAGGGCGTTCAGGTATAATGGACAATGAGCTCGGTGCAGGCGATCTTGAATACGAACGTGACGGGGTTTGCGATGATGGTAAAAAACGCACTCCGTTCCTTGTTAACGTGCCCAGTTCACCTTCAAAGAGGGTATCATTAATTATTTTCTCCGCATACCGTCGCTGGTCTGCGGCTAATCGGTTCAATTTCATAGCCCATCCCTTAGCTATTATCTCCTATTCAGTGTCTGTTGGCTTTTTAAAATATGCTGTAGCTAACCCTACGAGTTCATCCGTTGATGAATCAGGTGGTGGTTCCTAGAGGGTACTGTCTTGACAGTCTTGACATCAGGTGCCGTCTGGGGCTCTTGGGAGTTGTCAGTTAACAGTTGCTGTAAAGAAAAAAAATACTATAAAAATTTAAGTGAAATTATGTATAACAATAGGTATGTTTTTTGTTTCAGATCCCAAAAAATGCAAAAGAATGGGAAGAGGTGGCGCAAGAGTTTGAAGAAAGGTGGAATTTCCATAACTGTATCGGAAGCGCCGATGGCAAACATGTAACCATACAAAAGCCCTCTAACTCAGGTTCTTACTTTTATAACTATAAAGGAACTTTATAAGCATTGTGCTTATGGCTATTGTGAATGCAAATTATCAATTCATCATGATTGATGTTGGCGCCAATGGACGAGTATCGGATGGAGGCGTTCTGAAAAATACAGAATTTTGGAACAAAATGTCTCAAAACCAAATAAATATTCCTGCTCCATGCAATTTACCAGGAACAGATAAGAAGTATCCTTATGTGTTCATTGGTGATGAAGCTTTCCAGCTAATGACAAATTTTATGAAGCCCTACAATAGATCTTGCCTGACAAAAAAAAACGCATTTTTAACTATCGATTATCCCGTGCGCGTAGAATCGTTGCTTATGTGTTCATTGGTGATGAAGCTTTCCAGCTAATGCCAAATTTTATGAAGCCCTACAATAGATCTTGCCTGACAAAAAAAAAACGCATTTTTAACTATCGATTATCCCGTGCGCGTAGAATCGTTGAAAACGTATTTGGTATGTTAACATCAAGGTTTAAGATTTTTCAAAAATGCATCAAATTTGCACCAGATAAGGCTCGCAAAATAGTAATGGCTTGTTGTTACTTACACAACTACTTGTCAAGTGAAAATAATAAAAGTTACATTCAGCACAGTGATGTTGACTATGAAAATACAGCGTCTGGAACAATTGAAGAAGGTTCATGGAGACATGAAGCACAACTGTTGACAGATCTTCAAAGAATGAGGGGTAATTCAGCGGTCGAGGCAAAGAACGCAAGGGATAGTTTTTGCGATTATTTCAATACTTTCGGTTCAGTACCATGGCAAGAAAATTGCTTAAAATTGTAAATGAAACATAAAAATCAAAAATAAGATAACCTGACCTTCCTAATATAGTAAAATAAATACATAAATACATATTGTAATTTAATAGAATCGTTTTTTACTCACCTCTAAACTTTCTGTATCAGCTACTTCCACTTGATCTTTGATAAAAAGTAGCTCCTTATAATACCATAACGTCGGCTCCGGAATGTCATCTCTCGATGCTTTTTTTGCTCTATTTTCTGGTACTCTTTATTGAAATTGGTTCGAAGAATATTAATTTTTTTTTTCAAATTATCCTCCGTATAATTCGGTTTATAGTGTTTTAAAGCGCAAAGTATTGTTTGCAACGCAATACTTTTTTTATTTTTGTTCATATAATCGTTTGATTTTACTCTCCATAACACTGGATGGTCACGATACAGCGCGATTAACATCAAAACAAAATCCTTCTCCCCGATGTTTTCGCTTTCCATCACACTTTCCATGGAGCTCTGCGACGTATACATCATCGCAGCCGCTAATTAACTGACAGAACAATTGTCAATTACTCGAGTACACGATCAATTGAGATGCGTCAATCGGTTCTGTCAATGTGCTTCAATCAAATTTCCAATCAATCTCGGTCAATCGCCGTCAATCGATTGACAATCTCATCAATTGCTTCCGACACGATCAATTAGACGCATCAATAGTACCATTGTCAATTTTATTGACAATATTATTGACCGTCTCCGGGCTTAAGAGACGCATCAAGCATTTTCGCAAAAGACCGTCATTAATCGAAAAGAAACGTTTTATTAAAAGTATTATTCGTGAAAGAACGTCCTAATTAGTGTTAAGCTAGTGTGTTTTCAAAAAAGAAATTATTATTGTGAAATTATTTAAGAGAAAACCGTCACAATTAGAGTTGTGCCAGCTTGTCCCCAAAAGTAAGTAATTTTTTTATTCACGATATTCAGGAAAACCGTCACAACTAGACTTGTGCCACAAATAGGTTATATTTTATATAGTATTTTAAAGAAAACCGTCATAAATTATAATTGTGACAGTCTTTCCCCATAAATAAGTAAACTTTGGTACCAATCATAACAAGTTTATAGTCAAAAATAAATATTTAGTTTTCGTGACAAAATATAGAATTTTATGTAAATTTATTTGACCTAATGATTCCTAAAACTTTGTAATACTTATAACGTTAAATTTTTAGAAACAAGATGCAGAAACAAAATAGGTCTTCTTTAATTTTGAAATTAACCAAAAATAATGTCGAGGTACATAACATAGATCAACCTACATATGTGGAAAATAGAGCAATTCATGAGAGAGGATGAAAATGAAAAAGAGATCGAAATAAGGCAAGGTAAGTTTAAAACTAAATACAGATTGTATAATAATATTTAATATTAAATTTAATCTTTTATATTTTAGACATTTGCCGTTTATCGGAAAATTCTTCAGCACCATTGAATGATAAGTGTGATTTAGGTACTTTACAAAATCTGGAAAAAGAACCTAACTGAGATGAACTCTATAATAATCAAAGTAAGTGTAAATGTTAATTTATTTGCTATTTTCAAATTAACTGTTTTTGTGTGTGTGCAAATTACTTTTATGCGCGTCATAAACGATATAAACAAAAATTTTAAAAATATATAAATTATTATCACATTAATCGTACATAAAGTTTTGTTTGAATTTCTGGCATAACTAGTTTTTATGATCCTATGGCTGTTTTATAGTTATACAAACATTTCTATGTTCTTATTACATAAATAAATATTTATTAATAAAACCTAATATCTTCCAGATATTCTTCATTAGTCGGAAAATGATTTGGGTCATCTAAATGATTCAAGTAAAAATATTCAAAATCTAGAAGAAAAAGGGGAAGAGGTTTTTGATATTAATCAGGGTGAGTTATGTTTTTAATTAACTGTGTTTTGTAAGTTTTGTTTAAATTAATGTCTGTCTTACAAATCATGATAATTACAAATAATAAAATTTTAGATATTTGCTATCCACCGCAAAATTCTGCATCTCATTTTAATGACGATTATGATTTGGATAAGGAAAATCCAGAAAATGGAAAAACAAGAAATGAACTTTATAAGAATCAAGGTGAGTTGAAGAGTGAGTTGGCACCTAGCTATGACATTTTGATTTGAGTGTGAATAGTATGTGGTGTATTGTGTAATACGTGTGGTAAATAAATACCTAGATTGTTAGTATACTAGGTAGACATGACATTTTTTATATTAAAAGTTTTCACTTCCAACGAGGTGAAGGTAACTAATAGAATTGTTTTATTTTGTAGATGATGCACCTAGTACTTCCGGAATAAATACTGCTAGAAACATTTTAACTGAAAGAATTCACAATTCAGATACTTCGTCACAAAGTTCCTCCAGCGATAGTGAACCATTTGGTTCTTCACACTCAAATGATCCTGATTATGACGCGAGTTATGTGATGCAACCAGGCCAAGAACCTCAGTTGACCCCATACATAATTATTATAATTATAAATATTACTGGCGCAGTCGGTAGGATCAGTGATGGAATTATTATTGAACATCTACTTTTTAAAAAGGAATAAATTTAATTCAAAATAAATTCTACACAAATTTGACCATCGATTAACTACAACTTTATTCGTCGAAAATTAATAGATAAGTGATTTTATACAATGCAATTTTTATGGAGCCTAATAATATTAAAATGCTTATTTTGTTAATTCAGGAATATTTGTAATTATAATAATTATGTATGGGGTCAACTGAGGTTCTTGGCCTGGTTGCATCACATAACTCGCGTCTTCAACTTCAGAATCATCATCAGAATCAGACACAGAAAATACCCCTGCAACATTAACTGAGAATATGGATTCTCCTAAGAAAATAGGCAGAAAAAGAACTAGAAACTCTGCTGATTGGAAAAAAAAACGTTGCTAAGCGATTGCGAAATAGTGGTCAGAGTTATCATTCAATTAAGGTAACTAACAAAAATGGAGACAAACAAAGAACACCTTGGTAGAACGAGCGGAAAAGAAAATGTTACCTCCTTGTACTGACAAGTGCAGATTAAAATGCAAAGAGAAAATCTCTGAAGAATCTCGAAAGAAAATTTTTAAAGAATATTGGAACCTTAATGACTTACACCGACAAAGGGGATTTATTGCATCTTCACTGAGTCCTATAAATCCCAAATACTCAAATTCTAACGGACGACGAGATTTAAACCACGCTTGTTGTTTCCACTTTGAGGAAATAAAAAGTAGAGTTTGCAAGCATTTTTTTATGTCTACTTTAGGGATTACTACAAGGACTATTAGAACTGTGCTTGAAAATCAAAAATCCTGTAAAACTGGTGGTATTATAGCAGAAGAATTTAGAGGCAAGCATACTAGCCACCCAAAAGTTACAAGGAATTAAAAACCACATAAACTCAATTCCTAGAGTCCCGAGTCACTATACAAGAGCTAACACTGAAGGTTCCAAAACTATTGCCGATCTTTATAGGGACTATCAGGATCTGTGTAAGAGCAAACGGTTAAAATATGGCTCTTATCGAACTTACTATGACGTGTTTAGCCGAAATTTCAATCTTGCATTTTTCTTCCCTAGAAAGGATCAATGCGATCAATGCGTTGAATATGCTAACTCGCGAAAAATATGAGACTCACCTGAAAGAAAAAAATTTAAGTCGTTTAGAAAGGGAGAAGGATAAAGAAACCAGAACTCATGTTATTACTTATGACTTACAAGCTACTTTACCTTGTCCATCTGGAAAAGCGTCTTCTTTTTACTATATTTCTAAATTAAATCTCTATAATTTGACTTTTGCTAATTCAATTACAAATGATGTTTCTTGCTATGTCTGGCATGAGGGTGCTGCTAAAAGGGGAGCCAATGAAATAGGTTCTTGTGTTTGGAATTATTTAGAACAACTAGATGACAAGGCACTTCAAGAAAATAAATTAATTGATGTCATATTTTACACAGATAATTGTTCTGGACAAAATAAGAACAGGTTCCTTTTTGCATTGTACGCTTATGCCGTTACTAAATTAAAAAGTATCAATAAAATAACTCATAAATATTTGATTCGGGGCCATACACAAAATGACGCAGATAATGTGCATTCTGTAATTGAGCAGAAAAGCACTGCTGTATACGTACCCGATCAATATATTACCCTTATAAGAGAAGCAAACAAAAAAGGGCAGCCCTACAAAGTTATTGAGAAGACTTAGCCCAAATAACTGGATTTAAAGATGTGTTTAAAACTATTGACGGTGAGAGCGTAAAAACTGCCGAAATGAAAGTCTTCGAGGTGAGAAAGGATGAGCCTGGAAGCTTTATTTTTAAAATATCCTATGAGCAAGAATCTTTTTCAAAGGTAAACTTTACTTCGCGCAGGAATTCAACATAATTAAAGTAGTTCTTATCAAGGCTTACAGTGATAAGATAGGAATTCTCGATTCGAAAAAAAAAGGAATACTATCACTAGTGGAAAAAAATATAGTTCCCAGTTACTACGGAGAATTTTATAAGAATTTAGTTTGTGATTTCTAGAGAAATGCTGTTATGTTTCATCAAGTTTTGTTTGTAAAAGATTATCTTGAATTTGTGCTAAATATAAGTTTCTTTTTTGTTACAAAAAAATCAATAAACAGAACGTATTTTTGAAAAATAGGTCATTTTGAACTTGATAAACTATAGTTGTTCTACATAAATCGATACATTAATAATTTTATTTTCCCTGGAAGACTGTCACAATTTTTTTTTTAAATTTTTATCAAAAATCGTATTTAAAAAAAAATAAAACTGAAGATTACTTTCTTACAAGTAAAACTATGTCATATAAAAAAATAAGAATTGTATCTTTCAACCACAGGTCACAACAAAACTTTCAATACGTGTTAGAACTTTAATAGCGGATATCACAAAACAGATGATTTAAGAGTTGTGCCTGTCTTCTTAAAAACAGGGATTTGGGAAAATGTTGTTAAGGTAATCTCGTACTGTTACACGAATAGTGTGGGGGGCGCCATCCTGTTGTAACCATATCGAATCTGCCGGTATAAATGGGTTTTCATCTTTTGGATAAAGTACAATTAAACTAGGTACTATCTGATTTTGAATTAACTCTAAATATTTTTCAGAGGTAAGTGCGCCCTCAACAAAATAGAGACCCACAATTTCTTGCCCATACATTTAACTTCTTGGGAAATTGTGTGTGACTTTCCATATTCCAGTGTGGATGTCCATAATCCATTATGGACCTGATGTGACAATAAAAAAAGCGTTTACATGTGAAACTACTATAAGCTGCGCCCAAATTTCTGAGAAAAAGATCAATAAGTCTAACTTTTCAAGGGAAAGAGGGATTAATTTTTCACGCGCACATTGCATACCGTTGCCTATAAAATTTATTATTTTAGTACGACAATTCATCGGTATCAAATGAAAATCGCATAACAATAATGCTGATTTCTGTGGTGGTTTTATTTATTATCTGCCAGACTCCTACAGCATCCAATTTAATTTACTACTCCTTCTATCCGGCCAAGACTAGAAGACAGAAAAATATACAAAGTAGTAAGTAAATAAAAACATCAATATATAGTTCCTAAAATTATACCAAACCTGTTACAGTTTTAGGTAACGCGTTTAATTCTTTGTTAACGGTAAACGCCTCCTGCAACTTCCTTCTCTACAGCATCATGTCAAAGAAGTTCCGGACAACTTTCAAGCAACTATTCTTCCAACGCACCAAAAAACGCCAAGACACCGTTCAGCTCTCCTCACTAAAAAGCCAAAACTCTCAAAAGTTTAATCCTTACCGTCACGGCCTTACCAGAGCCTCCTCGGAATACGCCACCACCCCAAGAAACCTGGAGGTAAATATCTACTTTTTTAACAAGAAGAAATACATAAATACGTATAGGGTAAGGATCAAGCTTGGCATTGGCAATGAGATGACAGTTGTCGACATGAATAAGCTGGCCTGATGTTTCTGTTATCTACGCCTCTGTGTGTTCACCATTCTTCCATTTTATCATGGTAATTTTTCATTGTTTCGTCTTTTGTTGTATAATTTTAATTGCACGTAACGTCAGTCACAGATTATTACAAAATTAAAATAGCTAGAATTTCTGCCATTATATGATAAGAGCGCTGTTGAAAGCCTTGCTTTGACCAAGCATAGCAAGCACTTTGAGCCTGAATCCATATTGATATATAATTTTGACTACTAAAACCCAAGATATTCACTTGCCAATAAGAGACAACTTATTTTATTCCTTACAGGCATTCCTAGAACAAGAATTTCCATATCTTGACTTTAAGTAAGTGGATTTTAGTCATTATTTAATAAAAGATTAAGAAAGTCTTCAGAATAGTCCATCAATCAATAATTTCTTAATTTTGACTACTAGAACTCAAGATATTCACTTGCTAATAAAAGACAATTTATTTTATTTCTTACAGGCACTCCTAGAACAAGAATTTCCATATTTTGACTTTTTCTAAATGGATTTTAGTTAATTTTTCAAAAAAGACTGAAAATATCTTCAGACTAGTCCAACAATGTCTTAATTTTGACTACTAGAATCCAAGATATTTACTTGCCAATAAGAGACAAATTATTTTATTCTTTACAGGTACTCTTGGAACAATAATTTCCATACCTTGACTTTTAGTAAATGGATTTAAGTTATCTTCTAAAAAGAATGGTTCAAAATAACTAGTAAAAAAAAATTGGCAAAAATTCAAAAATACCAATAAAAAACAAATAGTACAACGGACCAAAAAAACGGAATGAAGTTCGAATTAACCAACTTTTATCCGTGTTTTCCTTCACGTAAGTACGTGAAACCTTTTGGGTCTCTTATTGGCTGATAGCAATCACGTGGTCCCAACGGATGGCTAATAACGTATCAATGTGGATTCAGGCTGATGCTTGCTATGCTCTGGAAAGACTTCTAAAATATGATTTTTTGCAAGTTTTCAACGAAAAAAATTTAATAAAAAATTAAGTGTTATAATATGGCAAATTAACTTTAAAAAAATTGATCAAATAAATATTATCAGTTGATTTCTTTGTTTTCTGAATAAACCGTAAAGAATATCTTAAAAAAATCGTTGCCGAGTGTCAATACGAGATAGATTGATTAAAGAAATATTCTTGGATTATCGGTTGATTTTTCTCGCTAGACCATGAAAAGTATCCGAAAAAATCATTGCAAAATTAAAAAAAAAAGATTCTTTTGCTCTAAATATTCCGTGAAGAATATTTTAACAAAATATTCTCATGTTATCAATCAGTTCATGTTATTAAGAACCATGAAAAATACCTATAAAAATATGTTTAGATTATAAATGGAAAAAAACTGCTATTGCTATTATTATTAAAAGGCAAATGGATTAAAAAAAAAAGATTCTTAAATTATCAGTTGATTTGCGTCTCTTTTGAGCAAACTGTGAAAAGAGTCTCAAAAAAAATCGTTGCTTAGTTAAGTATCAATAGAAGAAAACTTATAACTATATATAAAACTTTATAAAAAAAAGATTCTTAGATCACCAAAATGTCTCAAAGAAATCGTGTCAATAATAGGTAAATTAATTTTAAAAAATCTTGGATTATCAATTGAATAAAAAAATCTGTTTGCTGATTATTGGGGAATAAAGAAAATATATTTCTGTTTTTTAAATGAACCGTCAATAAAATCTCAAAAAATTGTGTCAATATTTATTTGATTAAAAAAATTATTCTTGGATTATCAATTGATTTTTCTGTCTGAACCGTGAAAAATATTCCAAAAAATTATTGCTGACCTGAGTGAAGTGTCAATAGAAAGCTAATTGATTAAGAGAAAAAAATCTGTTTTCTTAGTAAACCGTAAAGAATATCTCAAAAAATGTGTTACTGAAAGATTTTTCCAATATCAATTAGTTTGTTTCTTTTTTGAGTGAGTTTTGAAGAAAGTTTAAAAAAAATATCGTTGCTAATCGTCGAGTTAAGTTTTAATAGAAGGAAAATTTAATTAAAAAAAAAGAAATTTTTATTAACCATTAATTTTTCCGTCTTCTGAGTGAACTTTGAAAAATATCTCAAAATAACTCAAAGTGTCAATATTAAGTAAATTGTTATACTGGATTATTAACTGAATTTAAAAAAAAATGTTTTAAGTTAAGTGCCAATAGGATTAACTTGATTAAAAAATGATTCTTGAATTATCAATTGACCTTTAAAAAATTACCCTTTAAATATCTTTAAAAATTTTTATTGTGTTAAGAGTTAATAAAAGACAAATTCGTTTTCAAAAATTTAGACTATCAATTTTATTTAACTTAAAAAAAAAAGATTTTTCTATTCTTCGACTATACCGTGAAGAATATCTCGAAAAAATCGTTACTGTGTCAAGTATCAATAGAAGGATAATTGATAACAAAAATGTTTACATTATCAAATTATTTCCAAAAAAAAAAGATTTTTCTACATAAAAATTGATTAAAAAAAATATTCTTAAATTTTATCAATTCATTTTTGAGTTTTTAGAGTGAACCGTGAAAAATATCTATAATAATCGTTGCCGAGTTAACCCCTTCGCTCATGAATTTTCATTTTTTAAAAGAAAAATTTGATTTTTTGTAAATCAACTCTTTAATTTTTTTGAAAATTTTTGACGTAAACAGTTTTTTTATTTTTTTTGTTTGTTTTTAGTTTTTTTTTTATGTACCGGGTGTACAACTAAGAGAGGTCGCCGGCCATATCTCAGTAACTACTCATCCCACAGCATAGGGAAAAAAATATTTTTTATAAAAGCGGCGAAGAGAAATTGTTGGAAATTATTTACAAGTTCGTACGATGACCGCTAGGGGGCGTAATACAACATTGAAATAGAAAATATTGGTTTTATTGAAAATATTGAAAGTAAATCCTAGAGAAGAATGATGCCATTTTAAAGTATGATAAGTTCTAAACATTTTTGATTTCAAACTTTTTTTTCTAATCTGTCAAATAATAGGTGGGGGAAGGGTTGAATATTTATATCTAAAATTCTTGATAACCTTGGATAGGCCTAACGAATTTTAACGAGCTTACTTTTGTTTTAAGGGATAATTATTAGGCTTTTATGTGGTATAATTACTATAATTAATAATGTAATATAATTACTATAATATAATTACTACGATGTAATTTTTTTCAGCTTTTTCTTTATATTCCAACCAGCCGTTTACGCATGCCATATCTATGGCATGAGCAAACATTCTCAGAGTCCACTTTTTTGACCTAATAAATGTCCGATACAAGGTAATAAGGAAATTCATCTTGTCAACACCCCCCATGTTAGAGTTGTAGTTATTTATTACTTGTGGTCTTGAAACGTAAATATAGTCCTTCCCTTTTTTATCCCATCGGCGGCACTGGTCTTTATCACCACCTCCCATATAATTTGATGCCATTACAACTGGCCATTTTGTCATTATGACTGCCCATCCCCGCTAATAATTTCTTCGGAACAACCTCGACCTTTTATTTTCATATCCTTATCGGACGAAAATGGCGGATTTTTAAATCTTTGAGCTCTTGCTGTGCACGTTGTATATATTTGCCTATTTCTAAGGTACTGAAGTAAGTTATAATTTGAAAAATAGTTGTCAAAATATAACTGTACCCTAGGGTGTGAGATTCGTTCAGATAATTTTAGTACCACTGCAGCACCCGAACCAAATACATCAAGTTGCTGTGGGTTAAGTTCAGTAGTAGATCCTTGATATATTATAAAATCATACAAGATGCTACATAGCGCAAAAATCTTAATTCCCCACGGTTTGGGTTTGTTTTCGACGTATTGCTTGACGTTCAAACTGCCTTTGAACGTTTTTTCGTCCACACACAATTTTGATTCCAATGGAAGGGAAAGGCATCTTCTCCTAATTGCATCATATATTGGACGCACCTTCCAAAATCTGTCACTGTTGTCTGGTTTTTCGTGAATATTCACAAAGTGAATATGTTATCGCAATTTATAAAACCTGTTAACAGTCATATTATTGGAAATCAGTGGAATTTGTAATTTATGGTCCCAGTATAACTTAATTCTTGGATAATGTAGATTACCCATGATGATATGTATTCCTACAAACGTTTTTAGTTCTTCAACCGTCGTAGGAACAAAGCGGGTTTGCTGCCGAACAGCGTAAAGATTTGTATATTCCATCATGGGTTGGAAAATATCTGCAAAATAATTACAGAAAAAAAAACGCTGGGCTTTCTAGCTGAACTACTGGTTCTTCTTCTCTAACGTGCCACTCTATCGGTGGAGTGATATACTGTAAATTTTTTCGCCAGAATATATCCTTTTTCTTTGAAAGACCATTGTTTTCCAAATAGTCTTCTATATTGGATTTCTTCGACTTTTGTGGAGTTTTTGCCATTATGTTGGGAACAGGTTTAGGTTCTGCTTGTTCTAGCTGCTCAGTCTCTTCACGTTGTTGAGTTACAGGTATGCTGGGAACAGGTTCAGCCTCTTCCTCCTCATCACTCATTGCTTGTAATTCTACAAGATAAAAAGTATATATGCTACGCACATATAATATACTATATATAATATAATAGTATAATATACTAGTATGTTATATAATATACTAGTTCCAAGTAATATACCCTCAGAATCAAAATCAAAGCCATCATCTTCATTGAATTCGCCGTCACTGAGTCCTTTAATGTCTGATAATCCGGCTTCTATTAAATCTAATAGTTCTTTATCTGTTAGTGGGCGATTTTGGCTCATTATAAACGAGGATTCTATAATATTTAACTATTTACTAATATAAAAAAGAAAATAGTACGATTAAATTTACCTTGTAAGTTTACTTCTCTGATTCACAGTGTACACAAATGTGTACGTGTCTTCAAAGACAAAAAAAATGTACTTCCGCGAAAAAAATGAATGGATCACTGTTAGCACTCACAATACCACCCTTATTAATTTGTTTTTTTTTTTACTATTTTCACCACAAACAAAACACCACAATAATCTACCAGATAACCTTGCCCGCGTTACTCAAATATTGCTCGCCAGCTGTTAAAATTACAGTAACAAACTTTTATTGAAAGCCCTAGAGGGCGGCATCTATACTACAAGATCCTAATGTATACAAATGTTGACACTAAGAGTAAAACAATAAATTCCTTTCTGAATTTATATAAGGATGATGATAAATTCATGTACACAAATGTGTACACAGTGAGCGAAAGGGTTTAAGTGTCAATAGAATATAAATTGATTTAGAAAAAAAGTCATTTCTAGATTATCAATTGATTTAGAAAAAAAAGGTTCTCTATTTCTCTCTAGTAAGCTGTAAAAGATATCCAAAAAATAATGATATCATTTCTAAGTTAAGTGTAACTAAAAGATTAACAGATTAAAAAGAATGTTTTTGGATTAGCCACTCATTCTACTATATTCTAAAAGAACCGTAAAAAATATCTCGAAAAATTCGCTGTTGTGTTAAGACTCAATATAAGCGAAATTTATTAAATAAACCTAAGCGAAACTTATTAATTAAGACTCTCAGATCCCTAATTGAACCGTGAAGAATATTTTAAAAAAGTATCAGATCTAGGGAGTTCTTGTTGTTTTGAACTTTTAAATCAAGACTCTAGAACAAACTTAACTCCCTAGAAATATTATCTATAGCATAACATGATTAATTAATCCTGTAGTATCTATTGTGTTAACACAGTTAACATAGTATCACTAAATTAACTGCTTACTGTAATACTGTGAAAATATAAATTGTTTTCGAATTGTTTTTCCGAATTTGGAGATTTTTTAAGAGTGATTTAGGTATTTAAAGCTTATAGAAATAAATTTAGATAGGTATTTTATATTAGATATGGTTATTATAGATATATTATTAGGTATAAATTATTCTAGGTTGGGGGGGGGAATCTTACTGAGATGTTTTACTAACAGTGATTAGTGTTGCAACTCAGTAAAGCGTTTATATTGTCATTGGGATTTTAACGTAGGTTAGGGGCAGACGTGCCCTTCGTGGACGTGGGGACGTGGGAAATTTTTTGGAACAGGATGGGTTGCACTGCGTGCACCGTACCTTGTTAGCGGCTTAGTTGCTCAAGGTAGATCACAATACACAATACATACAGGGGACTATAATTTTAAAAAAAATATTATTTTTTTTGGTTTGTGTTATTGGCAGAGATATTTTTGGGGAAAATGGATATAAATAAATTGGAGCTGGACGAGCTTGAGTATGAGCTATCATCTCGAAGTGCTATCACTGCTGGTACTCTTATGGAAAAGCGTCGACGTTTAAGGTTATATTTGAAATAAGAGAAACTTAATAGCTTGCCGATGTTTGAGGTAATAGAATTGGACCCTGATAACGAAGTTGATATTTGTACAGGAAAGTGTAATTTATTGGAAAGTGCTATCTCAGGTCGTAATGAATTAAATATTAATAAAGAATATAGTAGGTTGCGGTCTAAGGCGTTACATATCCAGGGTCGTTTCAAGAAATTATTAGAATTTCGCCCTGATTTTTCTGAAGAAGTAATGAGTTTGTCTACTCAGTTAAATTCTATAATTGATGGGTTAGAAATGGCTAAGCAAACATTGACAATGAGTGTAGAGGAAATTTTGCAGGTACCGGTTGTTATTGAGGCTTTCTCTAGAGAGGACTCCCTTCTGGATCATCCTCTTCCTGTTTCTCAAGATCAGACAGAAGTCTTACAGCATCTTTCACCCAATGTGATTCCTTCGACGGTATCTGTAAATCCAGGTCCCTCTTGTTCGTTTCGGCCTGCTTTAATTCAGTTCAATCGAACACCAACTTTTTGTGACCACACTTCGACACATTTAGTTCAGTTACTTCACACCATTCCTTCGAACGTTATTTCACAGGATCCAGTTAACCCAATAACGTGTTCTTATTATTCCCCATCGAGGAACTATTCCTTTCCTCCCCAATCTAATTCCACCTTGAAGCGGAATGTACCCGTGTTTACTTCTGCTAATGCTAATGATGTCACGAATCCGTTAGGTTCCGATGAGCTGGCGAAGAATTTTTCAACAATTTCAAAATGGCAGTTACATTTTGATGGTTCTGGTAGTGTTACCAATTTTATTGAGCATGTAGAGGAGTTGGGTTTTGCTTGTGGAATATCATGAAATCAGCTGCTGCATTGTGCAATAATTTTATTTTCGGACACAACCTTGTCTTGGTATCTATACGCAGTGATATCAGGTCATGGGAAGAATTGAAATGTAAACTTAGGTCTGCCTATTTATTGTCAGAATATGAGGAGGATATTTAGTGTGATATAAGGAATAGAACACAAGGTCCAGTGGAGAAGTCCGTAATCTTTATTGCACAAATGCGAAACTTGTTTCGAAAGTTACGTGAACCTCCATCCGAGGAAATGCAACTTCGCATTATACGCCGAAATTTGCTCCCCTCATTGCAAAATCAACTTGCACTTCACAATTTCACCAACATCACAGAGCTGGAACTTGCAGCACAATAGATTGAGAACATCCAATTGCGAACTCAACGCATGCAACCTCCTCCAGTAAACCCTAATAATGTCGCCGAGCCTGAGTTGATGTATCAGCGACCAAGAAACCCTCATGTACATACAATGAATTCTTCACCGCACCTTCAGAATTCTCGTGGTCCGGTTGTTTGTTGGAATTGTCGTAGTACTGGCCATTTGAGTAGTACTTGTCCACAACCCTTTCGTCGACACTGTTTCCGTTGCGGTTGGGAAAGTGTGACTACCCGTTCATGTCCAAATTGTAGTAGGTCGGGAAACTCAAGGGCGAACTGTTAGTTAGTCGAGTTTATCAGTTCGATTCCTAGGGTCTCGACTAGTAACCCCCGCTCCCCTATTCTAGATTACGCCTTCGCACAGTGCAATAGTGATGATCGTCCTCATCTAGAAGTCTCGATATTTGGTATGAAAAATATTGGCGAATTCCATTAAGAGTCGAAGGCAATTGTAATTATGGTGGGTGTCTCAGTCAGCAGTCTCGTACTTATAAAGTTTTGAAAGAAAAATTTAGAACAAGGTCATTTTTAAATATTTTAACCAAATGAATAAAAATTAGGATTCTCCAGATCCCGTCTAAAGCGTAATTAATCCTGTAACAAAAGTTCGTTGCTAAGTCGTGTGAATAGAGACAAATTGATGAAGGATTTTTTTTTTAATATATCTATAAATTTTTCTGCTATCTGAATGACCTGTAAAGAATATTTCATAAAGTTCGAAAAATATATTCAACACAAAAATTAAAAGTTAATATTTTTTGGTCTGTTTTCAACATAGGTGGAGAAGTGGAGTTGAAAACTTATACTAATTCTTTCTTTAGAAGTCTCTATCCTTATAGATCGTTTATGAGTTTAATAAGCAGTGACTGACGTTTAATAAAGACTGTAAATGCTTATTAATAAGTAAGGCTTTCGCTTTCACGCATTATATAAGTTATTAATAAGATAAAATTAATTATTAACGTTATTTGTTTTTAGACGACCAGCTTGACTAGCCCGCCCCGATCGAAGTCAATGATCACGAGACCATTAGGAAAAGCTAGATCAGCATCCAAAATGCTTTGATTGTCATTATTGCTGCCTGGATGTGCCAAATGAGGTGTTTCTGTTTAAACCAATACACATAACTAACGTAGAAAGAAAAAATGTAAACCGATAAGACAATAAAAATGTACAAATTTTATCCTGATGTTACGTGTTAATTTTTAAGTAGATAGATTCCAAATTATTATGTAAAATACATGTTGGTAATTTACGTAAGCAGAATTTTAATTAAAAGGAGGACATCTGGCAATCGCGATACTAACATGGTTGCCATATCTATAATTTAGTAGGATTAATTTATTTTCATAAGTAAAAAACAGCTTAATACTAGCAGCAATCTCCCTGCAACCTCCTCAGCTGAAGACCGGCCTGTTCCAGGTGCGTATATAGTACTTTTATCTCCCAAACTGCGAGATCCATCATTAATGCTGGTTTTGCCGTTTCCGCTATTGCAAAGATCGGTTTTGCAGGACCACTGGTAAGTACGGTAGGTAGAATCTTCGTAGACGCCGTCCACTGGTACGACATCCATGCAGCTTCGTCCAAAAGATTGTAACTTGCCTTTAGGATCCTAAAATATAAGTAAGATAGTTTGGAGAATGGTGTCCATGTTCTGGGATGTATGTTTTACAGGTATTTGCAAGCAAATAGGGTAGAAAATAAAGGTCTTTCTCTTTTTTTTATTATGACGACCGATTTGTTGCCAATAATGTGCTGTTTAAAAAACAAAGTAAATGCCAAAATTAATGGTTTGAACATTTTAAATAGGCGTGTAAAAGATTTAAGTCATAAAATGTAACGAAAACTATTTTTCCGCGGTTACTTGATTAAAAATTAAAACCTTCAACGCATTCAGGGCACCCTATTTTAAAAAAGTGATTTTTTCTATGAGTATAAAACAAAAAGTAGAAAATATAGTATCATTGTTTTCAGAATATAATTTTTTATCGAAATACGTAAAAATATACCAAGTGTCCCATTTAAAATAAGAAAGTTAGTGTCACTTCCTGTTAAACCGGAAGCGATGGAAAACAACAGAATATGTCAAAAGATGCTCTTATAACTATTCTATCGATATACCAAATTTCATTTGTTTATCTTGAAAAGTAAAAAAGTTATTAAGTGTTCCCTTATTTCTGTGTCACCCCGTATAAACAATGATGACTTAAATGCTGATTTTCCAATAATTTGCTTAAAATAAGATTACTATAAAACTCGAAAAATTCATCCATTATCCCAAAGATGCTGGTCATACACTTTTATAAAAGGTAAAAAACACGAAATCTACAGCATCACAAATACATTTAATAAAATAACGGAGGTTACATGTTTCGCTCGACTAGGGCATCATCAGACCTAAACAATAATTAAAATTATGTAACCCGAAAAAACGAGAATTCAACAAAAACTTACCATAACATACACAAAATACCTGATATATAAGTAAACAAAGATTACAATAAAGTGGCACTATCTATGTACAAAGAAGTCAACTAAACAATCAAATCACTTTATACATTTTAGAAATCTAACCATCACTTAAGAGTCTAGAACTACTTGAGGTTATTAAAAACTAGGTGGCGATCAAAATCAAACCTTTCATTAACACAGGACAGATCTGGGCTTTTAAAAGCTTTACTAATCTCCATTGTCTCCAACAAGTCTAGTTTTTTACTTTTGTTGCATTGATGCAGTATTTTTATATTTTGGCTGTCAAGAAAATCATGTTTGGAGTCGAGAATGTGATTAGCAAAAGCTGATCTGGTCACTGTGATTTCGGTATTTTTAAATTTATTGTATTGGGCCTTGTGTTCACTAATCCTAGTAGAAATCTTCCTACCAGACTGGCCGACGTACACTGCAGGGCACTCTTTACACCTAATCTCATAAACTCCTGGAGAAGATAGCGGGGGTAGTTTATCTTTAGTTTTAATTAGATGTCTTTTTAAGGTATTATTGGTTTTAAAAGCTGGGGTTATGCCAAAGGGAGAAAAAAAGCGGGATAATTGTGACGAAATTGGTCCAAAATAAGTAAACGACCTAAAAGTTTTAATATAGTTTGTTTGTTATCTGATAAAATTAAATGATAAATTATACTTGTTCATATACTGAAAATACATTTTATATTGAGTTTAAGAGGGAAAAAGTTACTGACTGCTAGTTGTTTAATGGTAAGGAATTCTTTTTTAAAAACTTCACGAGAAAGTGGGATGTTAAAAGGTCTGTAAAATAAAGTATGGACAGCAGCAAATTTATGTGAGGACGGTGATGTTGAATTATATTGTATAATATTATCTGTTGTTGCTTGTTTACGAAATATTTCAAAGGATATCTTATTTCTTTCCCGCTTAGCTTCGGCTCTACTACTTTTAATAGATTACACAAGAAACTTAGTAACCTTAAAAACAAATATATAACTTCACTTAGACTCAATGATTTCCACGAATATCGCAAAAGTAATTTTAGTCATGTTTTTCACGATAGATTTATGAACCTTAGTGACGTTTCTTTTTCTGAAGTCGAATTACAATTTCTTAACAACAATTTAAAATTTAATCTTCCTACTAGAACCGACCGATGTGTTAGGGAAACATTAGCTGTAGAGGCTGAAAATGCTCTACAGTCAGCGGATATATCAAATAAGAACATTTTAAGAGCAAGAATAATTTCCTTTTTAAATCAAAATTGTTTCCTTAACAATAAACAAAGAATAAATCAAAACAACAACAAAATATTAACATCTATAAAAAAGAAAATGAGGGACAACGATATAGTTTTCACAAAAGCCGAAAAGGGATCATGCTTACTTGCCTTAAAAAGAGACGATTACATAAATAAAGTAATGGATTTTCTAAACACAGAAGACTTTGAAAAGGTCGACAGAGATCCGACAGGTCCATTCTTTAATAAATTAAAAAAAGTCTTAGACATGACCTTGGTAACCTTAGAATATTTTAATTCCACAAAACAAAAACTATATCCCATGAACCCTAAAATACCTCTATTATATGGGTTGCCAAAACTCCATAAAACTAGCATGCCAATTAGACCTGTGGTTTCCTTTGTTGACTCCCCTTGTTACCAGTTATCATCTTGGCTTAACAAAGTTCTTAGAAATGTCTCAAACTTCAAAGCGCCATATTCTTTAACAAATTCAGTAAATTTTGCCAAAAGCATTCAGAATGTTCACGTTCCAGATACAGCCCAGCTTATATCGCTAGATGTGAAAAACTTATTTCCAAGCATTCCACCCGCTGATTGTCTGGTCTTAGTCAAAGATCTTCTCAGGGGGAAACTTGATTCACTTTTGGTGGAAAATCTACTTTTGCTTCTTTCTACTGTGTTAGATCAAATTTTTTTCCAATTTAACAACCGTTTTTTCAAACAAAAAGAAGGACTAGCAATGGGCTCTTCTTTATCGCCATTTCTTGGTGAAGTATTTCTTAGCAACAAAAATAATGAGAAGTAATTTTAAAAATAACATAATCTTTTATAAACGGTATGTGGATGATATATGTTTTATTTGGAATGGAAGTGAGGTAGAGCTTACAAACTTCCATAATTATGTCAACTCTCTTCACTCTAAAATTGAGTTCACAATCGAACGAGAACAGAACAACACCTTACCATTCTTAGACTTATTACTTAAGAGGGAAAGAAAAGATATCCTTTGAAATATTTCGTAAACAAGCAACAACAGATAATATTATACAATATAATTCAACATCCCCGTCCTCACATAATTTGCTGCTTTCCATTCTTTATTTTACAGACTTTTTAACATCCCACTTTCTCGTGAAGCTTTTAAAAAAGAATTCCTTACCATTAAACAACTAACAGTCAGTAACTTTTTCCCTCTTAAACCTATATATAAAATGTATTTTCAGTATGTGAACAAGTATAAATTATCATTTAATTTTATCAGACAACAAACAAACAATATCAAAACTTTTAGGTCGTTTACTTATTTTGGACCAATTTCGTCACAACTATCCCGCTTTTTTTCTCCCTTTGGCATAACCCCAGCTTTTAAAACCAATAATACCTTAAAAAGACATCTAATTAAAACTAAAGATAAACTACCCCCGCTATCTTCTCCAGGAGTTTATGAGATTAGGTGTAAAGAGTGCCCTGCAGTGTACGTCGGCCAGTCTGGTAGGAAGATTTCTACTAGGATTAGTGAACACAAGGCCCAATACAATAAATTTAAAAATACCGAAATCACAGTGACCAGATCAGCTTTTGCTAATCACCTTCTCGACTCCAAACATGATTTTCCTGACAGCCAAAATATAAAAATACTGCATCAATGCAACAAAAGTAAAAAACTAGACTTGTTGGAGACAATGGAGATTAGTAAAGCTTTTAAAAGCCCAGATCTGTCCTGTGTTAATGAAAGGTTTGGTTTTGATGGCCACCTAGTTTTTAATAACCTCAAGTAGTTCTAGACTCTTAAATGATGGTTAGATTTCTAAAATGTATAAAGTGATTTGATTGTTTAGTTGACTTCTTTGTACATAGATAGTGCCACTTTATTGTAATCTTTGTTTACTTATATATCAGGTGTTTTGTGTATGTTATGGTAAGTTTTTGTTGAATTCTCCTTTTTTCGGGTTACATAATTTTAATTATTGTTTAGGTCTGATGATGCTCTAGTCGAGCGAAACATGTAACCTTCGTTATTTCATTAAATGTATTTGTGATGCTGTAGATTTCGTGTTTTTTACCTTTTATAAAAGATTACTATTGCCTAAAAATTGTATTTTTTATGTGAAGAAATATTTATTTTAGCGTAGGTAACGTGCCTCACCTTAAAAAACTTCCAAAAGAATAGTCCTAGCTAGGGCAATTGATATTTTAAAGGAGGCAAAAAGTCGAACTTACCAAAAAGCTATAAGCCTGCAAGCCAATAATTTCTCATTTGTCTAAAAATAAGACTGAAGCGTAGTTTCTAATCAATACCAACAAATTTTTCGAATTAGTCATCGTCAATTTCCTCCCGCACAACATATGTCGATTGTAAAGTGGGAGATTGCGATTTTTTAAAACGGCTTGAGATTATTACACGGCAAAAGTATAAGTCTGCCAATATTTGCACTATTTACAATACAAATTGCGTATTCAACATTAAATAAGTAAATATTTAATCATTTACTTCACCTTAGTTCACCTAGTACCTTAGCTATTTTAATTTTTTTTTAAATTCTACTTACCAAGTATTCAACCCTTACAATAGTACAAAACTTTTTGTCACAATCGGTAATACTGCCACTATCAGAAGGCATGCTAGTCACATTATCCGCACACGTAGTATCAGCATCATTTTCAGACACTGAACACGTATAGCACGTTAAAGCTTAAAAAGCACAATTTTAACGGTATTATAATATAAGCTTATGCTCAATCTACTTACCACTGGACTGCTTCATTAGAAGAATATTAAATAGGGTCAGAAACAAGATTTTAAAGCGCATCTTTAAAAATCGAATAAGCGATAATACGAATAGACTGAGGAATAGATTATTTTTAAAATCAATGATCAGACAGATAAGAAAATATCCTTTTAAAAAATAATTCAATCTCAACCGATGATAATAGCAATAAATCATTTTTCCAATAAGTATTATGACAGCTTAGGGGTAAATAAAATGAAGTAGTGAAATTACATAGAAAGCAAAACCGTGACGTATCATTTTATTGTCTAACGAATATTGTTACAAGGAAACCTGTTTTTATCAAGATTTTATTTAAAAAGATAATTTAAAAGGAAAATTTTAAGCCCATATTGAATATATTATATTAGAATGGAAATTAGAATTAGAAAAAGCAAAACCAATAAATATTCAAAAAGTTACCTTGTGACATGCCTGTATTAGTAAAACTATATTAGTAGTATACAGTAGATAAAACTAAAAAAAGAAATACTGATAATTAATACAAACAACTATAACTTAGCTTATAATATTTTCTATATAAGAAGGAAAGTATAACAATTACTAAATAGATAAAAATACATAGTATAAATGGCAATTTTGTTAAATTTGGCAGTTTTTGAGCAAAAGCACAGACCCCGAAATCTTACAAGTTTTCATGTTAAAGTAAAAAAACATAAAAAGTAATATTTTGTGATTAGGAATACAAGGTCTTGTCAACTGTCAAAGAATTAGAAATGTATAGTTATAAAGAATATAGTATATAATATAAAGAACGTTAGTAGAGCATATATAATATAACAATAATATTTTTCGGTAACATCCATTTCTTTTAACGAAAATGAAAACAAATTTCATCACAATGGCTGTCGCCTAAATTGTGTATTGTGCTACACTGGCTTGTAAAAAGACGTATACATGCAAAATTCTAGTCAAAATTGATTAACTAGGCTAATAGTTATTAAACATATGCAAATCTAATTTGACTGTTATTTCTCCACTTTCCACTTGATGGAGTATTAGTTTTTTGATAATCGGACCATTGGTTGATTGAGTTTCTCTGTAGATGTCGTTTAGTTTAAGTTCTGCTTTACCTAGAAATTCTATTAAAAAAAAACAATAAGTAATGATTAATAGAGATAAATTTTATGCGTTTTTATTAATAAATTAGTTACAGGTATCATCACAGGAATTTTTATGATCCCAGTTACCCCAAAAATTAGGTTATTTTTTCCCATCAAACCTATGATACGAAATTAAGAAAGTTTATTAGAGGTATTCCGGATTCAGTTTTTATTTTTCCAAAATTTCCCAACTATATATGTGTATTTTTTTTAAACGCAAAGTAATAAGGCAAGGTGAAAGAAATGTTGGAAAGCAATTAGAAAACGAATAACAATCAATTTCGTCTCATGTTTTTTTTTATAAGAAAATTAAAAAATTATGAATATATGAAGTCTAAAAACTCATATTTAATATAGAATATTTTTAGGTGCATCAATTAGTTTTGTAATTATTTAATGTACGATGTACAATGAATAAATAAATAAATTTGTAGATAGGACTTATACTTGAAACTTTAAAATCAGTACTTTAGCCGGAATTATGATAAATAAAAAAGATATTGACTATACGTATGTACAAGCGGATCAAGAAGATAAATATGGATAGTTTTGATTATTTTAGACGTAATACCATCTTTTCTCGATGATATGTGAACATATTATGTTTAAGAACTAGTTTTTGTTTCCTAGAAAGAAATATATTTTCGAAGAATGTCTGATTAAAGGTCGATTCAAACACATCAGTCCCGTCACGTCACAGTTCCGGCGCCGAACGGAACAATCCGTCATAAAAAATATTCTTAATAGAAATATGCCGGCGGCGTTCACATCCATCCGTAGCCGAACAGTTTCCAAACAGACATGCCATATATAAAAGAGGTTGAGACAGGCTTCGACCCGTCTCACGTCCGACCGATTTGATAATCTCTGGTACGATATTTTTTGGTTTTGCCGGAAACATGTCGGGCGGTACAAGTGAACAAAATCAAATTAACGACGAACAATTAATAGAATGTGTGAAAAAATATAATGTTTTATATGATTTGTCACATGCCAAATACATGGACACTAATTTTAAAAGTAATATTTGGAAGGAAATCGAAAAAGAAATGAAAACACAAGGTAATGAACTTCTTTTTATTATTTTTTTTCACTATCATATTATTATAACAAGAAAAAACACAGATTGCAATTTTTAAATTTTTTCAAGTTGACACGGCAAAGACCCCTCTGGAGAATTAAAATAATTTTTAAATGTGTCTCTTACTTGAAAAGCATTTCCTGTTGCATTTCCACCTTGCAAAGACAAATTTTGCAGTTTAGAGTTTGTTCCTACTTTTGGCTCATTTTTGTCATAGTTGTACGTGTATCCATCATATTTTTTAATAAAATTATGTAGGATGCAAGTCGCCAGTACAAGGTTATCTGCATTTTTTGGTGCTACTTGAATTCGCCTATTATAAATTCGAAATTTTTGAGATAAAATGCCAAACGTATTTTCGACAACTCTTCTGGCACGACAATGACGGTAGGTGTAAACACGTTCTGCTATATTTAAATCCTGACGTGGATAAGGTTGCAATAAATATGTTTTCAAAGGGAATGCCTCGTCTCCTACTATTACATATGGTGCTTTAACTCCTGTATTCGGTAGGGTTCTGTTTTGTGGTATTTGCAGTGTTCCTAGTTGAAGTCTTTTGCCTAATGAAGAATTTGCGAAAATTCCGCCATCACTATTCTTACCATATTCTCCGACGTCAACCACCAAAAAATTGTAATTGGCGTCTACAAGAGTCAACAAAACAATTGAAAATGATTTCTTATAATTAAAATAAAGCGATCCTGTGTTTGGAGGTGCTTGAATAGTAATGTGTTTGTCATCCAAGGCTCCCACACAGTTCGGGAAGTTACAGTTCGTGTTGAAATCTTCAGCAATGGCCCTCCACATGTCTTCAGTAGGTTCTGGTAGTGTCTCAGCTATCAAAACGTTGCATATGGCTTTACACGTTTCATGTACAATATTTTGCACTATACTATGTCCTAAGCGGAAGCTAAAAGAGATCGTCAAGAAAGAGTCCCCAGTTGCCAAATACCTAAAAAAAAAACAACTGTAATGCTGTTTTTTTATGTAACATTTTTATTTTAATATCAAACCACTTTTTATATTATCTGTCACTAAAAACACATTAATTTTTTCCAGATCAACTGTGTAAGACTAGATGGGGAAATATTAGAGACACATTTAGAAAATGTTTGAAAAAAAAACATTACAAAAAGTGGACAAAGTCGTAAAGAAACAAAGAGATACAAATACGCTGATCAATTAAGTTTTTTGAAAAAACATTTTAATGAAAGAGAAACGATAACTAACATTAAGGATATTGATAACACCCAACAAGAGACTGAAGAAATAGTGCCTGCAGATGAAGAAAGTAATTCTGATGACGAGAAAGAACAAAATGTTTCTGTATTGGATGAAAGAAATGAAATAATAGAAGAAACCAACAGTCAAAGAGAAGATTCCTCTGCTTCAACACAAAGGACTGAAAAACTACCTATTCAAAAACAAACTACTACATCAAAAAAGAACATCAGTAAAAGAAAAGTTACATATTCTCAGCCTACTGCTTCAGCAAAACTCATGGACTATTTAATAAACAAATGTAAGGAACAAGTTACGGCACCACCAGATGCAGTTGATGCCTTCCTAACTGGCATAACACCAGCCCTAAAATCTCTTTTCATTTTGCCAAATCAGAAATATTTTCGGTTGTACAAAAATATGAACTAAAGTCTCTTCAAGAACCAATTTATAATAATTGTAATCAATAACAATCACATGCTACAACAGCTCCTCCAATGGTATCGCCTGCATCCAGTTACCAATATTCTAATACATCAAGAAGCAATACATCGATGCAATCACCTGTTTATACCCAACTGCAATCTCCACCGCCAATACAAACTATGGATGATAATACAGGCTCTTCTCACTTTCAGGACTTGCAGGACTGTTTCCACAGATTTCATTAAAATATGTATTTTATATTCAAACTAGTATTAGATAGTGTTATATTGTTTGAGAATTTTTTAAATTATTTCAGTAAGTTTCAAAAAATACCATTTGTACGTTTAAAAATTTTAAAAAAATTTATTTTATAAATTTATTTATTTATTTCGTACTTACCTTAAACAAACTGCAAGACGCTGCCTCGATGAAATAGCTCTTCTCCAGTGTGTATCCTCTTTTTTCAGTTCTTTTGAAATTTTTGAAAACAATACGTTAAAGCAATTTTTCGACATCCTAAAATATTTGATGAAATTTGACATCATCATGAAGCAGTTCTTTATACAGTGTCGCGTATTCTCCTTCAATAGCTCTTTTTTTCCATGCATCATGGATCCATTTCCGTTTTTTTGCTTGGCTTGCTTCCGCTTCTTCCTCTTCGTCCAAACATATAGCAATTATTGCTAATTCTTCATCGGTGAAACTTGCCATTTTTGCAACAGATTGGTCACCGACACCGAATACATTCCGTGTGTGTACGAATAGACAAAACGAATCAGTCAAAAAAGTTCTGTGACGTAACGGTACCGGTTCGGCGCCGGAACCGTGGCGTGACTGATGTGTTTGAATCGACCTTTAGGCCCGTTGCACACGAACCGATAAAATCAGGTCCGATGTCGTCATCGGATATACGATAATTCAACACATCGAAATGTAGATGCGCACACATAAAAAATCGGACCGACAGGTGATCCGTCGAAAACGTCGGAAGTGGCAGTCCAATCACAGTATACTATAACAACAGTTAACATAACTATATATACTATAACAACTATACATACTATAACAACAACAGTTGTGTGGTCCAATCATAACAAAATAATCCGACAGTCGGATGTCGGAGGGACCACTAGATGAACTTGAACTTACAGCGCAGTCGCACACCTTCCGATAAAACAAGTCCGATCTCGTCTGACCGCGTTGTCGCTGTTGTTAGTAGACTTTTTTAATTTAGTCAGTCCTTGTCTATGGTCAGTCGTATGTGTCTGTTTAAAAGATTACTACCGCCATGACTTCAAAATATGATTCGTTTACTTTAATTGAACTGGTCGAAGGACGTCCATGTCTATGGGATAAGACCCTAGACAGCTATAAAGACAAAATAGAGAAACAAAAAATGTGGAGGGAAGTGTATATATTTTTAGAAGAATCTTTCGAACATTTAACCGGAAAAGACCAGAAAAAGATAGGTAAGTAAATGAAATTATGGCACGAATCACGATAAGCAAAACATATTTTGTAGTATTTTTTAAATCTAAATTTTGTTTAGTTGCCATGGCAAGCTACCAACATCACTCAGAAAATATTCAGAAAATTTTTTTCTAACATCGTTTGGTTGACGTTGTCTATTTTATTGTGCTAGTGGCAGTGATCTCAATTCAGTGGATGGAGTACTGTATATATCATCATTTGCTACTCTAGATCCATCCTTTAATCTTACTAAGTTGTGAAGAGCTATACTGGCTTTAACTATATCTCTACAGAAGTCTTTAGGAACATTCGTAGGTCGGTGAAAAATCCTCCACATTCGACGAACCTACGAGCGCGTGTCAAACAGTAATTAAATACTTTTTTCTCAATGCTCAATATAATATGCTGTTTAAAACAAATGCTGCGTCTCCTACTAAGACAAATGGTGCAGTTTCAGATAGTGTATGATGAAGGGGTCGAGGTTCTGGAATATTTAGCTCTCTTCTTTGTAAGAACTTCCAAAAGATGGTTTCTTGAAATACCGGGGAATCGCAGTCTTTACCGTATAGGCCCCGACGTCGATAAAAGTAAAACGGCAATCTGAATCAACTACTGCCATCAAAACTATTGAAAAGTACCCTTTATAATTCAGATTCATTGATCCACTACCAGACAACTTGTTCACACCTACATGTTTCCCTTCTACTGCACCGATGCAGTTAGGGAATTGTGCTGTCTTCCTGAATCCATCAGCTATTTCTAATAATTTGTCTTGGTTTGGCAGGGGAAGATATTCTTCATGGAATGTTGCCCATATAGTGCGACATACCAATTTTACAATATTTCGGATAGTAGATTCTCCCAATCTGTATGTGTAATGCAAGTCTCGAAATGTGTTTCCACTAGCTAGGTACCTAAAAAAATTAATTAATTAATTAACTTATAATTTTGTACAATGCCTATTTATTTTTATTTATTTACAACACTGACTGGAAAATGCCTTGTATTAATTTAGTAAATTTCATTTACTTGTAAATGTAACCTATTATTAGTAACAGTAACCTAATATTTACAATTTATATTTAGTGCTTACAAGTTTTTTTGGGCTATTCGCCACTACCTACTTTACCTATCCAAATTTGCCTAACACAACAAAGGGGGTTGAGGAGGGAAAGTATTATGAATACGCCACAAAGATATAGAACTTATCTATATTTAGTGATTTTTTTTAGGTGATTTGATTACTTCAAAATGGAACAATCTTCGCGATGCCTTTGTTAGATCACTCAAACAAATGAGTGGGCGAGGCTCGAAAAAAAAAATACATTTATTACGAAAATCTTCAATTTCTAATAAATATTGTTGAAAAGGACAAAACAGAATATAGTACTCCTGCAACCGAACATGAAGAAATTGAAGGAATGTCTGATGAGACAGATACACAGGTTCCATTTGAAACACCACTGTTCTGTTCTTGTAGTCATCTCAATTTCACTTTATTGATTAGTTTAATACTTAGTTTGATTTAGTTTAGTTCTATAAGTTATATTCTTAAGTGCATTCAAAGTATCGCTTCTTGCTGCTAATATTTTTTTGTTTTACATAATGAATGTCGAGATTTGCCTTGTTTCCTCGCCTCTCCCTATAATATTTCCTTACTTGTTATTCTTTACTTTTACTACAAACCTGGTACATACCCAAATAATACATCACACGCAAGTACCGAAAAGACCGCGGGGAATCGAGGTAAAAACACTCGGTACTAGATCGTCTTACTGTTAATAACCATTTTTACGACCAGTATTCGCGCGGCCTTCCGCAAAAAACTCTTGTGTTATCCTGATCTTGACTGACCCCTAGGTAAGTCTTTTTACTGTCAATTTAATTCAATCACTTTTATATTTTTCGTGCTAAGTCAGCAGGCTGTGGTGTAAAACCGTCCAAAGGTACATGAACCATCGCAACCTATAAATTTTACAGTCTATAGGGCCTCAATTGATTAGAACCCTTTTCTAATCAATTGGCAACCTTCTAAACAACCACAGAGTCACATAAATCATCCTAAAAAAAAAGGCAAAGATAACCCAACCTGATAAATTGGAAACTGACATAATAAAAGCACTGTCAGAAAAACTAGACGAAGATGAATCTTTTTTTCTTCGCTTTTGCCCACTTTTTCGGAAGAAACCTTTGATTTCCGCATAACTGTCATGAAAAAAATTCAGGAAATTAGGAAACAATCAAAATTAACAATTCATGTGGGTTCCAGCTCCAACTCAGTCACGGCACAACCGCATTCACCTCATTCATACATCTCTCAATACTCAAACCCACCGACCTCATCAAGCGAGCTATACCATCAGTCGTACGATGTTCCGGAGTGTTCAAATTCAGCGACAATCAGCCACCTAAGCTCATCGTTGCATGATTTGCAACCTGCGCAGACTCAAGTGCCCTTTCGCGAGTCTTCAGAATACAGTTCATATACTACAAATTCGTAATCAACTGAATGTATACAAGACAGCATAATCCATATTATTGGGTGACCTAATTAATTTATCTTAACTTAAATTTAATGATACCTCTTACTTTTGTCTTTGTATCGCTTTTGAATCAAAAAGTGAAATAAAATCATGATTGTTTCTACAAAACAAAGGTAAAAACATAAAGTCACGGTCTCATCAAATCCATCCACAAAATCCATCAAATCCACATTATAACTAACAACCTTGGTTGTTAGTTGTAATTGTTAATGTGATCTGTGTAGGTCTAGGCCTGATAATGCTCCGATAGGAGCGAAACACGTGTAGCTTTAAGAAATTATATGAATGGAAGACTCTGACAATTGTCTCTCTTGACAGGCAATTTTTACGGTCGTCCGAAAATGTTCATCTTTTCGTACTAGGCATACAATGTACTATTATTTAAATATTTTATTTTACTTACCTTAAAGACACTGCGAGCATCTCATTAGGAGGAACACACAATCTCATAACTGAATTTTGCTTTTGTATACGCATATTTATTCTTTCTAGAATGAAATCAAACGTGGTAATGCTCATTCTGAAATAATGAAAAAACTTGTCGCTATGTAAACGTAGTTTTTCAAATAAAATATACAGGGTGTTTCAGAACTATGGGATCAAACTTTTTTACTTTTTGTATATGATACCATCACAACAATTTGTTCAACAAATGTCTTCCTCGAACCTCAATACACCGATTTAAACGCCGCACATGATTTCGGCGGACTACACTAAAAATTTGATCCTCGTTTTGAATGATTTCAAATGCTGCTGTTATTCGTCCAATTAAGTCTAGCTCTGATTCTACTGGAGTTTCGTAGACTAAAGACTTTACATGTCCCCACAAGAAAAAATCGAGCGACGTTAAATCGGGTGAGCTAGGAGGCCAAGAAAGAAGAGGAGAGAGTTCTGGGAGAATTTCCTCCAAGAAATGCAGATAAATAGGTCCTATTAATTTTTTTCCTGTTAAAGATTTTCTTCGTCCCAAACATGGCTATTCCTACTATTAAAAATACAGTTTCTTGTAAAAGAGGCTTCATCGGTCCACAATACATATCGTAAAAAATTTGGTTGTGCAATGATGTGATCCAGAAGCAATCGACAAAATTGAACTCTAGGATGATAATCGGCTGCAATCATACCTTGAAATTTCTGAAAGTGGTAAGGATGCAGTTGTTGCTCGTGTAGTACCCGCCAGACAGAAGCCTTACTCGTATTCATATTCTTAGCGACGTCACGTGTGCTATTTGATGATTCATTGGCAACTCGCTGAAGCACCTCTTCTTCAAATTCGACCGTTCTTACGTTTTGAGCAACACCAGTATCATGCATCTTGGTCTTAAACATGCCTGTCTCAGCGAGCCGCCGATGAATCGCAATAAACTTTTTGTATCCAGGATGCTGTCGTTCGGGATAACGTTCATGATACAACCGTGATGCTGCTCGTGCATTGCAGTTTGTTGCTCCGTATGCCAAATGCATATCCGCCAATTCTTGATTGGTAAAGTTTTCCATTAGTAATAAATGTTTAAAAATTGTAAGCTATAAAATTTTTAAACATGACATTGAGAATTGACATTTGATGACATTGCGTTGATTTTAAAAATTGTTGTTATGGTATCGTGTACAAAAGGTAAAAATAAATGCAGCAGATCCTATTTAAGTAATTAATGTTTTTTATAAATTTTAACGCGTCTTAGGGCCGTAGTGGCCTAGTGACGCATTTCCGCACATGGGTTCCTATACTCAAATGGATTCTTCTGTTGCACTGAACAACCCCCAAAAGTTTGATCCCATAGTTCTGAAACACCCTGTAGAATGCTCCTTTTACATAACGCACTTGAAGTAACTGATGAATCCAATATTTTCTTTTATATTGTGCTAAACGATGTTTTCTACGTGAATACAATAAATATAAGATCTGAAAACGCTTATTTTTCGAGGAACGCAGTCTGCTTTTACCCGAAGGACTTCACAAACAGTACTGCCCAAATTGGCAACATTTCACCAGCTTATTATCCGGTATCGGTTTGCCAATACGGAAAGTGCGTTTTCTTCTTCCGATTCCGATTAAGGAACTTACCGGATCGGACTCCGATTGTATCGGTTCGTGTGCAACGGGCCTTAGGCTTAGTTATGACCTCATCAATACTGCTACAGTTTAAAAATCGTAATAAATTTAATTTAAGAATTAAAATCAATATGGTTTTCATTTAGGAAACTTCTTCATTCAAATATTTATATCAATGTCAAGCATTGACATAAATTGACACATGTGGAAATTTTATCTTACTGAATATCCTACTAAATTTATTTAAATATCCTAGTCAAACCGTGGAAAGAAACTTACCATCTAAACTAAATGGATTATGCTCCAGAACGACAAAATTAAGACTTTCCTCGTTAACATTCCTCAACTGGAACTGCATGCTGCAGTTCCACACTAGACTCGGTATAAGAGGCGTCCCATTTTGGGGAAGATTTCCATTGTTAAGAGTGTCCTTGGCAAAGTCGGTTTCTTGCTCCTGACTACCCAAGGATACCCTACAGTAAACGTTTTCGGTGTGGGGCTTACCTAGAGAAAAGGATTTCGTACATTTTCAAGTATTACAAGAGCGCTCTTACAAATTTGAATTTTTGGTTCAGTCATATGTTATAAATGGCAGTATGATTTACTTTAATATACAGGATGTCCCAAAGGTCAACAAAAAGCCGAAAAGGGGCAATAGACCAGGTGCTCAGAGATTCAAAAAAAAATACTAAAAAAATTTATCTTGAGTACTTTTAAAATTATAGGCATTCATAAAAAAAGTGACACCCTCTGATCATTTTAGTCCTGTGCCTACAAATTTTTGAATTTCTTAACAATTTTTATTTTAATGTAATCTTGAATAACCCGCGATAAATTACAAAACTAAATTCAAACAAAACTGTTCGCATTTTTACGAAATTATCAGATATTTGCGCAACTTGTGTAGAAAATTGTGTCTTTTGACCATTATTTCTCAAATTTAACTAAGTGTTCTGGAAAAGAAAATTACTTTTATTCACTGTTTGGCAAGTGATTCCAAAAGTTGGCGTATCTAATCTAGATTTCAAAATGGTAGCTAGATACTCTGCTAGATTGTTGCTTCAATAGGTGTGTATTTTTGTTTTTTTTTAGTACATAGTCAAATGTACGCCGCTGCTCTAAGCTAAGTTAATTTTATAGTCAAAATAAATAATGAAACAAAATCAAAGTAAATGAAACAAAACTTTATTAGAGTTACAACAAATGCTCAAATTGTCTGCCCTCATTCCTAATACACATTCTAATCCTTTTTAGAGAAGATCGCGTTATTAATCGGGCGAATCTTCCCATTGTTGATCTATTCAGCGGCTGCCTGTATTTTTTGGCGCAGTTCAGCTACCTCTTCTATAGGATTGTTGTAGAGTTTGTCTTTTATTGCTCCCCAATAAAAGAAATCCAAAGGATTTAAATCGGGTGAACGTGGCGACCACGGGATTGTTGACCACCCTATCCACCCTATCCACCTGTTCGGATATTCTCTGTCCAGAAATTCCCTTACTGGACGAGCATAGTGGGCCGGGCAGCCGTCTTGTTGAAACCACATGTTTCGGTAAATATTAAATGCCACATCTTCTAGTAAGACTGGTAAATGATTTTCCAAGAAATATAGGTAAACTTCAACGTTCAAATTTTCCAGCAACTCGAATGGTCCAATAACTCTACCATTAAGTATTCCTGCCCACATATTTACTTTAAACTGGTATTGTGGCCGGTCCTTTTGCTGTAAATGTGGTTTTTTTACATGCCACTCATGTAAGTTGTGGAGATTTATGTATGCATCCTTCTTAAAAGTCGATTCATCGGACCATAAAATTCTTTCCAAGAATCGCGGATCTTCTCTATGTCTTTGCAACATTATTTGACAAAATTCAAGTCTTGCCGGGCAGTTTCGAGGTAATAAACTTTGTACTCGTACTTGGTACGGATGTAACTGGTTTCTTTTCAATATTCGATGTGCCGAACTTTAAGACACGCCTGTCCTTGTTTCTATTCCACGTACTGAGATAGTCGGATTACGTGCAACTTCTTGTAAGACTTCGGCTTCGTAGGGCAAGCGCGGTCTGCCTGCAGCACCCATTTGATTTGGGAATCGGCCCTCTAGAAGTAATCGATGCACATTTAGAAATACTCTGTAATCTGGATAACGCTCTTTTGACGATCCAGTCTAGAGGTAGTATTAGCATTGCATCGACATTCTCCATAGATGAGATGCATGTTAGCATATTCCCGAGCAGTATAACGATCTGGTATGGTTTCGTTTACTAATTACACAATCACACAGGTATCGATAGTCCAGAAAAGAGTCAAAATCCAAAATTAACAAGCTTCCTGAAAAATTGCTTTTATTGCAAATGTCGAGTTTTGCATTTAGTGTACTAATTTGATCTAACCACAATGCATAGTGTGTTGCCTAAATAGTATATTGTATGGAAATATTACATGCATGCTCTAGATGGCAATAAATTCGGTTTTTATTTAGATATTTGGTTAGTGTAAAAGGATTGTTTTGTTTTGCTGTAAACAAGTGCATTTGCTTCACGTTTTGAAGTGGTTTTGATAAAAAATGGCAAGTAAAAACATATTTTCTTTATAATTATTTATTAGAAAATAATTGTTTTTATTTTTGTAAAACAAATGTGTGGTATCCCCGTCTAACCACCAGGCATCAGTAAATCTGAGAGGTATCAGAAAAGTTTAAGATTATTGGTTTACAGGAAATTTACGAATGGTTTGAAATAAAGACTTTGACTATAATAGTCTCAGGCGGTTCTTGGTGATTTCCAAATCTAATAGGAGTTAAAATATACATTTGCTATGGATATTTTTTATTACTAGTGATTTATTTCACAGAGGGTTTATTTCTTTTTTTTTCAGGTATGTCTAAAATTACTTGGAGGTGGGAAGAATTAAAAAATCTACCTCCTGGCGATTTTAAAAATTTAATCAGTAGCATACCATCTGATAACGAATCAGAGGTGTCTTCCGTTACCGAAGATGATATTTGTGACGGTGAGGACATTTTGGATATTATGGCAATGGACGTTGATATATTGGAAGATGTCGAGAAACAGCAAGATATACCTGCAGCTGTAGTTATACCACAAGATCTAGAAAGTCCTACTGATATTTTTTTGCATTTGTTTACGTTGGATCTGATCGAAAAAATTGTATTCGAAACTAACCTTTATGCCGTTTAAAAACAAGGTGGCAATCGTAGTTCATTTTAAAATTAACGATGCGTTCGGACCTGGTGTGCAGCGAGAGGGGGGGGGGGGAGGAATATGTTTTTATTGGCATAATGTCGTTCCAACAAGAATCGTTATCTGATTGGTCAGGAGAAATGTCAAAGATGTTTTTAGCTTTGGCTTTGCCGCCGCTGAACGCTGCCCTGCCGTAGCAAAGGTCTTAATTAATGACCTAAGATGCGCCACTACCTGTCTTACTTACTCTGTAAAGATATTTCTGAACAGGGAATACCCATACAGGTAGATAGGGCGGGGTAGAAGAATAGCCTAGGGCCATGGTCACCCAATTTAAATAAATTCTTTAAATTTGCCTACTTTACGGAAACAATAATTAGCAAAAAGTGAGAAATTAAAATTAAGAAAAAGTGTGCATTAATCCAATTTAAAACGTCGTATCAGGAATGGAGGCAGACAATTCGAACATTTGTTGCGACTTAAATAATCTTTTATTTCATTTATTTTGACTGTAAAATTAACTTAACTTAGAGTAGTGGCGTACATTTGACTATATACTAAAAAAAAATAAAAATACACACTTACTGAAGCAATAATCTAGCAAGTATCTTACCATTTTAAAATCTAGATTAGAAACGCCAACTTTTAAAATCACTTGCCAAGCAGTCAAGTAATTTTCTTTTCCAGGACAGTTAGTTACATTTATGAAATGATGGTCAAAAGACACAAGTTGCGCAAAAATCTGATAATTTCTTAAAAATGTGAACAGTTGTGTTTTAATTCAAAAGTGAATTTAGTTTTGTAATTTATCGAAAGGTTATTTAGGGTTACATTAAAAAAAATTGTCAAGAAATTCGAAAATTTGTAGCCACAGTACTAAAAAGGTCAACAGGGGCTGTCAATTTTTTTCGGTTTTTCTATGAATGCCTATAATTTTAAAAGCACTCAAGATAGATTTTTTTTGATTTTTTTCTAATCCCTGAGCACCTGGTCTATTGCCCTTTATCGGCTTATCGTTGACTTTTGGGACACCCTGTATAGAGGCTAATATTTTATGATACACCTCTTAACATGTATTTATTGCGTTCAAACAAGTACAGGAATGTCATTTTATTGGAGCTCTATTCTCAAAAAACTTTTCTCAAACTCTACAGCAATTGAAAAAAGAATATAAGTTTAAAGTCTTTTAGATACCCTAAATAATATACAGTGCTATCATTTTGAACCTTCCTTAATAACTTCTTAAAAAAAAAAAAAATACGTCAATACGTTATACAGGGGGACGCTTAATTTTATATTCGACAAAGTTCTGTCAGTCGCCTCCTCCTCACCTCCAGCTAACCTCACTTTAATATGTTAAATGGGAACATATCGATACCAATATTCTAATAAGACGTATCCCACAAATTTCCGATTTTACGTTTTTTACAAGAATGGTTCCAATTCACTGTGTTCCTTCGAATTCTAATATATCGTAAAAATAATTTAACTAGAAATATTTGTTAGGCGCCTTTTCTAATATGTCGTAAATAAAACAGCTGATTTTTTTCTTTCTAATAGGTCGTATACCACAGTCGCTCCATGGTTTTACTAAGTGAGTGTTGATAGTATATACTTTGTCTATACTTTGTTGCATTATTACAATTAAAAAGGGTATCTTAAGTGTAATATTTTCAAAATGTCGAAGGTAAGTTATATTGTAATATCTATTATTTTCTTAATGCATTTAAATTTATTTATACTATAAAATTATAGTAACAATATTTGCTTTTTAAATAATTAGGTCATATACGTCGTATTGTAATTCTGAATAACCATGTTGGATACGACATATTTATAAAAATTACTGCTTAATACAACGTAACGATACCCTGTATTTTGTGGCTTAGGTCGTATTAGAGCTATAAATAAATGTATTTGTATGGGTTTATCTGAGCAAAATCTATAAGAATAATTTATAATTTAGGCATTTTAAGCCAAACTATAAATAGAAAAAAATACAGTGACACCTATAGAAATTTTTTTTGCATTCCGCAGACGTAATCTATGACAGTCTGCCAATAATCGACTTAAATAATACTATTGAAGCACCCCAAACGGATGAAATAGATGAAGATGACCTATCTCTATTGGAACTTAAAAGCAAGATTTGCCAAGCTAAAAATGTACAAGAGCCCAAAGATAATTTTGATTCCGAATTTATACGAATATCACAAGAAGACAACTTAAATAAAGAACAAAATGAAAATAACCCAAATGAAGATAACCCTCATAAAGAAAATTCGCATGAACATAACTCAGACGAAGATAACCCAGATAAAGATAGCCCAGGTTTAGTACAGTCTGAAGGTAAAATTTAACATCAGTAAAATACTAAAGATGGGAGAAAATTGTTGAGTAGAGGCCCAATAAATCTAAAATTTCTTGACTTAAATGTCGAGGTTTCGACTTCAGTAAAGTCATCCTCAAGACCCCTCGATGGAAACCAGATATTATAAGTTTTATACTTTAAAGAACATAGTAGTTTTTTCCGAAATTTAAAAAAATAAACATTTTAAATCCGTTTACCATTGTAGTGTCCTAAAGATAACTTCATAAAAGTCGAACGTCGATATTTAAATAAAGAAGCTTTACTTTTATTGGACCCCTATTCAAAAATCTTCTCCCATCTTATTCGATTTTGGGTTGCAAAACCTATTTGAGAATCAATTTCTTTTTTTATAGATACAAAAATAGCTAAAAAAAGAAGGAAGAAAAAAGCTAATAAAGAATTATGGGATAAAAATGCCAACAAAAGAAAAAGAATGATGGGAGAAGAGTAGATTGGATATACAAGATCTAAAGACGGGACAGTTAAACACGATACAAAAAGAAATAAAAGAATACTTGGACCTAAATGTATGTCGAGTTTTTGTAAAAAAGCAGCAAATCGTTTCTGCCACCTAATGTCAGAAGAAATCCGACAATCAATTTTTAAAACATTTTGGAATATGTCCTGGGAGCAAAAAAGGCTTTACGTTTTGCACATGACTAGTTACGTTAAAAAATCCATCCAGAAGACAAGGTTCCTTTCAGTACTATTTAAAAATTGAGGACGGAAAACACCAAACAGCAAACGTTGCTTGGTACGCTAGGTATAAAAGAACGAATGGGAGGCACCAGGTTAATGAGGGATCAATGTTTGGAACACAAAATAATCAGGAGGACATAAACAAAAATAAGACTAATAAAAAAAATACATTAGTACATTCAGTTGAACAAAATAAAAAGCTAGAACAGTTGCACCTATTTTTAGATAGTTTGCCTAAAATTGAAATTCACTACTGCCGCAAAAAGTCAAACAAGTTATATCTAGAGGAAGATTTTAAATCAAAAATTGACGTATATCAACTTTATAAAAACAAATGTCTAAACGAAGATGTGCTGCCCTTGTCAATGAGTACTTTTCTAAAAGAGTTTGACGAAATGAATCTTGCATTGTTTAAGCCTAGAAAGGATCAGTGCGATTTATGCTGTGGATACAAAATGAATCAGATTGACGAAAATGTTTATCAGAATCATATTTTAGCAAAAGATCATGCTCGAAAGGAAAAAGACTTCGACAAGAAGAAAAACAAGATCAGTCTATTTATTGCTTTACAATGGACGTACAAGCCGTCAAATTATGTCCTCAATTACAAGCAAGCTCCTTGTATTATAAAACAAAATTGCCGATACACAATTTTACCATCTACAACTTGTCAAGCCATGCATGCAAAAATTTCCTGTGGAATGAAACAGAAGGGGAACTATGTTGTTCAGTTTTTGTAACCTGCATCATCAAACATCTGACATCAGCTTTGGAGGCAGACAAAAAATCTATTATTTTATACTCGGACAGTTGCGGTTATCAAAATAAAAATGTCGTTCTGTCCAATACATTGTCCTTTCTTGCAACAAAATTTAATATTGAGATTGAACAAAAATTTCTTGAGAAGGGTCACACTCAAATGGAGTGTGACTCTTCTCATAGCCTTATTGAGAGACGATTGAAGGGAAAAGATATTTTTAAGGTTAGAAATTTTAAGGAAAAAATGGATGGATTTACAACAGTTAAAAAAAGTGATTTCAAAAGACACGCACTACTTTTACGACCAAATAAAATATTACGAAAAAACAGAAGTATCAAACAAGAAGGTAAACAATATAAAAGTACAAAAAAATAAAAGTTCCACAAGAAAGACTGATAAAGCTGTAAAAAAAAGTAAGGGAACAAAATAGTCATATTAAAGTTCCATTTTGTAAAGATTTAGATTAGTTTTTCAATATTTGTTTTGAATTAAACTTCTGTTTCCTAATTTTTTTCTTTAAAAAAGTTATGATAAGGAATAAAGTAAATTCGTTTTAAATATAATCGTTGTTTAATCTGTCTTAACCCACAACATTTAGAATTTAGTTATCGTGCTAACATGACAACTACAAAGAAATATGTTGTATCGAATAAAGTCATAATATCATAATAAGACATAACCCACTTATTGCGCCAATTTAAAAAATAAGTGAAAAAAAAACCTCATAATCTAAAACAAATAATAGAAAAAAAAAGGTATTCTTAAAAAAATATACGGTTTTTTCCTCCTCCTGGAAAATTTGGGTTTTGTGGGATACATCCTATTAGAATATTGGTATCGATATATAAAGCAATTTTATGTAAAAATCGGAATATTTTGACATATTTGCTTTAAGTGGCGATAAAAGGTCATGACTCAACAATGCTATGCTATTGATGTTTGACAATAAATACGCTTGGGTGTTTTTTTAAAATAGCGACCTAAAAATTCATTAAGATGGAAAGAATCGTTATTCAAATGCAGTTTTGATGAATCTATTTACTATTCATGGGCAATGTGACTAAATTGTAGCAAGAACATGCAGAAAGTTCAACTAAATGTACCCTAATTTTAGAAAAAATTGATAAAAGAAAATTTGTGCGAATACAAAATAACTTTATACAATTTAAAAATAATTAAAAATAATACAAGTTTACCCAAGCCTGTAAGGTCTGATGAGGACAACATCGTGAATGTTTTAGCCTACTTTCACGCATATCATCAATCTTCTATCCGGGGTGCAGCAGATGATTTAGGCCTAACTTATTATTCTGTGCAAAAAACTCTGGACGACAATAATACATATGCATCTCTTTAAATTTTCAAAAGTACAACAGCTGAAACTGGATGATTACCAACGTCGCACACAGGCGAAATTCGGGGAAAAGCCGGCCATAAATCGGAAATACCAACTTCCCAATTAAGGCCTATTCTGAGTATAATTCAATTATCTAGTTACCTGGGTATAATAAACAATTACTCTTTTGTTTTTCGTCTTGTCACTTGCAGAAATATTTTAGTTGAAAGTTGATGTTCGTAGAGACTATTTCATTGTGATTCAAAAGCGCCTGTAAAAAGTAGTAATTTAAATTTAGTTTTTCGGCAAAGTGTGGGTGAAAATTTTGTAAAGCAGCAATGGAGCCTATTGCTAGTGGTAAGTAGAATATTAAAAATTATATTAATTAAAAATATTTCTTTACTTTTTTTTATTACTGATTTTTTGAAAAGTTAACAGTTATTTTTTTTAAAAATTTAAATTTCTGATCTTCTGCTAAACTAAAAGTATGATTTCGCGTAATTTCCCGAATTTAAATTAGTTTTAAATTATTGCTTAATAAGTCCTTTGTAAGATCCAATCTTAAGTTGCTGCGATAATTTGCGATCTTGACGAAAAAAGATTTGTAGTCCGGATCCAAATTCGTATAAAATGCTATTGTAGGTCCAAAACGCAAGAAATAATTTTCTGCTACTAACTTGAAGAATAAATTAATTTTTATAAAATAAAACATCATTTAATAGAAAATTTTAAATAGAAATAAAAAAATTGCCATATGGGTTTAAAATTCAATATGGCAACCAATTTTAAATGGCAAAATCTTATGAAAAATAATTAACAAAATTACTTATTATTTCAGGGACAGCAACAAAATCTGCTTGGTTTAAAAGAAGCCAACTTGTCAGTTGGTTAGGAATTTGTCAGTCCAAGAAAAGCATGGAGCAGTGCCGTTATTTGGCAGAAAAAGTGACCTCTACCATGCGAGTTGAACGCTTGTCAGAAGAGTCTTCAAAAGTCATATATAAATTTATCGAGAAATATGACACAAAATGGTCATCAGCATCAAGAAATAAAACTGCATTTGAAAATAAAAATCGAGATTGGTTAAATATTGAGTTGGAATTTTCTTCTGCAATGAATGAAGCTCAACCAGCCGAAATGCAGGATACAACTCTATCGAGTAGAGGGAGGCCATTCACTGGATTTTTAGATTTAAGTGACCGATCAAAAAGAAGAAGAACTGAACAGATGCGAGCAGATCGAAGCCCTGAAGAACTAACATTTGCTGCTCAAATGAAGTTTAGGTCCGAAGGTAAACTGGATGAAGCAGATGTGTTAAAAAATTTTGCATTCTCATCACCAACCCGTGCATCAAAATATAAAAAATCTTTTGAAAAAGAATGTGAAATACCATTTTCAGCGGACGAAGCCTTATCGCTTTTTGTAGAGGCTAAATTGACAAAATTTCAATACAATCTTATAAGAAATTCGGCAAAAAGCCATAGGTCAACTCTTTATCCTAATTATGAGTCAATAACTGCCGCAAAAAAAAGGTGCTACCCAAAAAACCTAAACATTTCTGAGGATGTTGCTAAAGTGCCTCTTCAAAGTTTGCTGGATCATACATCTTTAGGGTTATTTGAGTCCCTTAAAAAAAGTTTTAAATTCTTTAAACCAAGAAAAATATAATAATTTAAATTTAATTTGCAAAGGGGGGTGTGACGGGAGTTCTGGGATGAGTCAATACAAACAGCAGTTTGCAGAGTCCAATATTTCAGATGCTAATATCTTTTTAACATCAGTGGTACCAATTCAGCTCATTAACGGTGATCCGAAATCAAAAGATAAGTTTGTAATCTGGGAAAATCCCAGAACTTCCTCCACACGATTCTGTAGACCTCTTAGAGTCCAGTTTAGGCATGAAACAACAGAGTTATCAGTGAGAGAAAAGCAATATTTTGACCAACAAATTTCAGATTTGCAACCAACAAAGCTTGATATTCAAGGAAACAATGCATTTTTAAAACACATTTTATATTTTACAATGATAGATGGCAAATTGTGTAATGCTGTTACTGAAAATACTTCAACTCAGAGATGCTATTTGTGTAATCTAACATCCAAAGATTTTAACAATATCGATAAGGTTTTAAAACAGAAAATTGCTGACGAATCTAGATTTCAATTTGGTTTGTCATCTTTACATGCTTGGATTCGTTTTTTTCAGTGTTTGCTGCATCTATCTTATAAGATGGAATTTAAGCAATGGCCAGCGCGAGGCCAGGAAAACAAAGAAAAACTTGCAAATGCCAAAAAACGAATCCAAGACTTATTTTTTAAAGAAATGGGACTATTGGTTGACCGACCAAAACCTGGTTTTGGAAGTACTAATGACGGCAACACTGCTCGCCGTTTTTTTGAGAATGCTGCTAAAGCTTCGGAAATTACAGGCATTAATCAAGATTTGATATTTAGATTCAGGGTAATTTTATTAACAATTTCTAGTGCTTTTCATATTAAAATCGATAGTTTTAAGGATTACTGTCATGATACGGCCAGAAAATTTGTAGAATTGTATCCGTGGTACAATATGCCAACTTCCGTGCATAAAATCTTAATGCACAGTTCTGATATAATATCATATTTTTTGGTTCCAATTGGGCAACTTGGCGAAGAAGCCCAGGAATCAAGAAATAAAGATATTAAAAGATTCAGAGAATTTCATGCACGGAAGTTTTCAAGAAAACAAAACATGGAAGATATATTTTGTAATCTCTTAATATCTTCTGATCCTTTAATCTCCAATATGAAAAAATCATCTGCTAAAAAGCTTAAACAGTACCTTTTAGAAGTTTTGGCATTTTTTGATGATCCAACAATTTCTGCTGATGAAAGTGATAGTGAAGATATTGATTGATTTTAATTATTATTAAGATAGGTTAGGCTTTACTATTATTACAAAGTTATTGTTAAGTAAGCTCTGTATATACTTTACATACTTAAATATATTACTCTTAACATGTATTTTAATTGCTTATTTTTACACACAAAGCAAAGGTTACTTATAAAATTAAATAGCACAAAAACAAACAAATCACAACTTTATTTAGTAATTTATAATAAGAAATTTTATTAAACTCAGGTACTTATATTATCAAAAGTCTCAACATTTTGAATTTTATTTCAAAAATTTTCCGTAATATGAATTTTAAACTCTTAACTGAAAAATTGTTGAAATAATAACATTCTGAAATTTTTTTAAGGAAATGCGTACCTATGCAGCGCCTATGTAATGCAATAAATAAACCCAAAAGGGGCGGGGGGGATTTAAAAAAATGTTTAAAATGAACGTGTTATCTTAGTTTTAACATTTTCTTATGATTAAATATGTTTGTGGTTCATATCAGCACTACTACTATTTATGGCCGGCTTTTCCCCGATTTTCGCCTGTGTGCGTCGCGTTCAATATTATGAAACATTTCTGACACGCAGTCAAGAAGATCCAAACTTTCTAAAAAAAAATATAATTGAAGACATCGACATTTTTGAGCTAATCAAACTATCTAAACCACATGTGGTTAAGGAAATGGGATTTCGAAAAAAATGTTGTTTTAATGTTTTTTTTTACTAAACGGGTCATTAAACTCCCATAAATACTTTCAGATTTTGCGCTCAGTGGTAGAAGATTTTCTGGAAAATTGACGTTGTTCTAGACTAGACAAGGACGCAACCATAGGACTACTGAGAGGAAGCTTATTTTAACTGAATGTAAATTATAGAAATATATTAATATCAAAAAATGAGACGGAGACTAGTTACTACCTCTTTACCTCTCGTTTCGTTACCTCTGCTTCTTTTTTCGTTATTTTTATTAGTGAATACACAAGTGGATCTTATGATGCCTAGTATGGGTGAAACACGTGTAATCCTTTGACTTTAATTTAATAAATTTGAGACCTGTGACGAGTTTATTTCATTACTATTTAATGTAAGCCGGTCTCTTTAAGAAAAGATGGACTATTTCTTGACATTGCACTAATTAGTTTGCATATATGCATATTCTTTTCACATATCCAATTATTGCAAGAGAAAAATTGTGGAATGGAATCTTCTTATCTAACTGAAATCTTTTAATGTTTTTATCTGACTCTCTAAGAAAGTACAACAAATATGTTTGCATATGTACTTATTTTAATCTGTTTTCGACATAATCACATAAAATGAATAAAAACGCCTAGAGTAACAATATGTTCAATACATGTAGACCCTACATATGTCTAAAGCAGTAAGTATATGATAGATTATTATTTAGGAAAGTTTTTGACCAAAAATATACTTATAGTCTAAAAATTTTTTAGGTCTCAAAGCTTCTCAAACTAAGTGCCTAAAGCTTAATGCAAAATTAATTAGTTCCAATGAATAAACTTTAAAGTAAAGCTGGTTAAGGCCAAACAATTACGAAGAGGTTTTGTAGTCAAATTGCATATTGGTAATTGAAAATGAATATAGTCCCTTTTCTGAATTTAAGTTATTGTTTTTTTGATGCCCTGTAAACTTCAAAGTTGTGGTTAAGAGGAGCTGTAAATATAAATATATAATTTAAATATTTAAATATCTTTTAATTCCTTTTTTAGATTGTATTGCAAAAAAACTCTTTAAGATATTGATGTCTGAGGGACCTCCATCCATTTTTTGTTTTATAATTATTTGAATATACAAATTACATTTTTCGAACACTAAGAATTATAAAACACAAAGATATCCGTGATAGAAGTCATAATCAGTATAACAGATCATAGGTGAAACACGTTGCTTACAATAAAGTGGCTCATCCAGAAGTATCTCTAATAGGGTAACTTTTTTTTTAACTTTATTTCACCCCTTAGTCGAGTGTCATCATATGTGGCTTACAAATAGTACGAACCACTTACCAAATTTATGTACACTTAATAAATCAAAATTCTACAAGGTGAGCTATCAACTAAGATTTACTAGACGAAAGAAACTTGAAGATTTTCGGACTTGCTAATTCCAATTGGCTAATGCACCCGCTCATTAAACTGAGGTGACACGTGAGTTATTTGAGAAATTCGATGACCGTTGGTTTAGGCGTTTGGGACCATCGGATTGGCCTGCGAGATCACCTGATCTTACACCACTTGATTTTTACTTTTGGGGTAATTTGAAGCATTGGCCAACAAGATCCTTCTGAAATACAAGCACCGACAACACACGGTGTACAACGAAGTCAATGGCAATCGTTTTGAAAAATTATTGTAAATTACTATATAATTGTATAAAGTTATTTTGTATTCGCATAAATTTTCTTTTATCCATTTTCCTGGACATTATCCAGTTTGATTCTAATTTCCCGTATACTCATAAATTTTCTGCATTCAACTCCTTTTTCTACCGGTTAATTAAAATACCATTATCAACAAGCGCCTTTCAAAAATAGTTAGCTACAATTAAACAGATTGCAGTAAATAATGGGTTTCCATTAATTATAATTAATAAAATTTATTTCAAATTTTATAATAAGTACAAGCTCTCCTATAATTTAATCCATAACACCAGCATTAAAAATTCTAGATTTCATTGCCTCACTTACTTTGGTAGTATCTCCTTCCGATTGGCAAAATTTTTTAAAAACTATAATTTACAGATATCATTCGAAACTTCAAACACATTATTTAATAAGCTCGTTATCCCAATCGGGAGTCCACTCCCTTAACTGCGGGGACTGTAATGCCGTTTACGTTGGTCAGTCTGGCAGGAAAATAAAAACGAGAATGCAGGAACACTTAAGAGAATATAATAAATACAAAGATACCGAAATCACCGAGACGAAATCGGCTTTTGCAAGTCATTTAATGTCCTCAAAACACTATCCTTCCATCCCGGAAAATGTAAAAATCCTTCATGAGTGCCCCAAGGGAAAGAAGCTTGACTTATTGGAGAAGATGGAGATCACAAGGGCAAAAAGGAGTCCTGTACTGTCTTGTGTGAATGATGTTTTTACCTTTGAACCGCATTTAATTTTTAACAATATTCATCTGGACCTGGATAGCACGTAAGTTTAGCGTTTGCCTACGAACCCGGTGGTAGCTGAGTTCATTTCTCGACCAAGTCATATTTCACTTTTTATTTTTTATTTAATTTTTTGCTTTATTTTCGTTCTCCCGTTCAACTTAACCTCATTCTGCTTATTTTATTTATTTTTGACACCGGATTTAATGTGTATATACGTCAGCATTATTTTTTATTTTTTATGTATTTATTTTTGTTTCAACTTAAACGTTTGTGGTGTTAATCTAAAAACTTTACCGGTAAGTCATATCTTAACATTGTAATTTATGTCTATGCATTGTTGTTTTGGTAATAGGGTTGCCTTCTTTTTTCTTTTAGATCTGACGATGCCTTAGGGCAAAACACGTGTAATCGTTAAAAAAAAAATAAATAAAATAAAACTAATTTGAGACCATTGACTTTGTGTCCCCCCAATCTCTGAATTTTTATTATTAAGAGGTTTCTTTGAGAAAAATGGACTACTTTTTTGAATGGTAAGTATATTAAGTACTTAAATATGAAAATGATGAAAGGAATAAGTTATACCAGAAAATAGAGTAGCAAGTAAGCACGAACAAAGTCATTTAGTAAACCAATCTATATCATTTACAAATAACCATGTATTAATTTTGCGTTTTATTTATTAGTTGCTTAGAAGTAATTAGATATTTCATATCCAAATCGTTGGATAGATCGAGGAGATTCCCATTCTTCGCCCCCACGGTCTTCCGACCTAACTCCGCTTGATTTTTTTCTGCGGAGCCACCTCAAGTATTTGGTTTCTAGAACTCCAATTCAAAATGTGGAGGAATTGCGGAATCGCATTCTAACGTCTTGTGAAGTAATTCGACAGGCCCCAGGAATTTTCACACGTATCCGCCAATCAATGCAACGTAGACTAGACGCTTGTATTGATGTTCAAGATGGCCAATTTGAACATCAGACTTTGAACAACTCTTGTAATCTTGTTAAGTATTTTCTGAATAAGTAATTAATAATAAATGCAGTAATTTAATTTGTGTCACTCAAAAACTGTATTATTTTCAGAAAATAACCGAGGAAAACTAAGATTTTTCATTCCTAAATTACAAATTTCTCCAGTTCCGTAAAAAATGCCTTAAAATAATAGTAATAATAATAAAAATAATATAAAAAAATTATAGTTTTTATTTTTTTATGCCAAAACCGTGCATTGAACAAAAAACGACCAAGAGACCCGATATGCTCTAAAAGAAATTAAGAATTCAAAAATATATTTTATTTTAAGAAAAAATATAAATATTTCGAATATAAAAATTTAAACGGTGTATAAAAAAGAACGCTATGGATGCTTAGCAACTGCGTACCAATTTCCAGAAAAATATCTATAGTGGTATCAAATTTTTCGGAAAAAGTATGTTCTCCTCTCTTAACTTTATAACCCTGTAGTGTAAAATTTAAGACGTTTAGGACATATTCATACGAACTTTTTAGTTTGATTTCTTCCAAGGAATATTAAAAATTGTTTATTATTTTATTTTATTGTATATTATGTTATTAAATATTGTCGCAATATTAAAAAAACACTCTATATTTCAAATTTTTCATAAATAAAGAAGCTACAGATTTTTTGCAAAGAATTTTAGTTTTCTTAAAATCTATAACAAACAAAATTGCAATATAAAGAGCATTTATTTGCAAATACTTTCCTCATTTAACCCGTTTTTCTCTTTGAGATTTTTAGACACCCTTAGACTGTATAATTAAACCTAAAATAATCAAACAACACACAGAATAGCTAAAGATTTTGATAGCTTTTACCTTTTTTGTTACAATAATTATCGCAAGTCTGCGGATTGCATTTCAGAACAACATCGGTAGCCTCCAACATGCTAACCCATAAGTACCTGCTCGTATTCAATACTAGAAAAAAAGACATGCACCTATATTAAAACCTTACCGGAAGATATAAGACGTTTCCCCTTTTGCACGTAGACAAGCAGACGTCCACACGTAGGACCCAAATGAAGCTCTGCACAGAAAGCACACGTAAATAACACATTAAAGCGACAAAAAGCTGTTTGATACTTGAGTTACCGAACAGATGGAGTGTTCACGTGATCGTTCTGCTCCGGAGGTGTGGCCTAGAGCCTTGATAGGGTTCATGACTTGGGATTTTATTTAATTTTATTATTCGAGCGGCTTTAGATCGGTTTGGTTGAATTTTCTGCTATTCGAATATTTGAATCTTCGCAATATTGAAAAGTTGAGATTGTGTTTATTTTTTGTTAATTTGTTAATTAACAAATAATGGCTGACGCGCCACGTACACCCCCATTGTCACCCCCCCAAGAAAAGAGTACGAAAACATCATTGCTGAAAAGGAAGTGATTATGAACATATATAAATATATACATATATAATAAAAGATAAAAGCTACTTAAGTAATTCTCAAAACCAGATTATGATCATAAAATTATATTTTATAATGGCTGGGTCCATCAGAAAAAAGCGCTAGATTGTTGCTCAGGTATGACAATTTTTATTGGTCCTTACTATTATAGGCAAAACTTCCAGCGCTCGGTTCTGATGAACCTGGCCAATTACACGCTAAATGTTTGACCTGGCACGATTACTTAAAAGGATTTGCTATCCCTTTTCGGTAAACCCCAATATATTAACATAACTTTGCATAAAAAAATACTTAAAAGGGATTATTATATCATTACCTGGCACAACCTCAAAATCGGTTTGGACCCATTTTACAGGCGACCGTATTATATTTTAAAAAAAGCTGCTTACAAAGCAAAGCTGTACGGTAAAATAATTTAAAATAAGTAGGCATAATTCTCCTCGTCTAAATCTGCCAAGATCGCATCGATGGGCGGGCCTATATTTCGCGCACATCATTTACTCCATCTGTTCGGTAATCCGACTTAGGTATAACAAAAATTAAGCCATATATGTATAGGGCACAGATGTATATTTACATCTGTGGTATAGGGTTTGAATCGCTTATTTTTAAGGAAGGTTAATTTGGTTAATTTTAGAGTAACGAATGGTATACAGATATTTTTCTACTACCGTGCGTAAAGTGCCCACCCTAGGAAGTGTGTGTAAAGTTTCACTTTTTAAAAAAGTCTTTTTACGTAAAAGTAATTTGACGTTTATTAGAGTACGTAAAAAATAATTTGACGTTTATTTGACATTTAATTTCTAGTTTGTTAAAAAAATTGTTAACGTTTTTTTATCGTTAAGTAGTTTAAGTGCGTGAAGTAATTTGAAATTCTTTTTTATGTTTTCTTCGGTGGTAGAAAAAATGTTGTATGTTACACGTATGTAAAATGATCCTTTTTTTATTAATGGGAATCGGCGAGCTTCCCATTCATAAAAAAAGGATCATTTTACACACTTGTTGTGTAAATAACTATTTTCTACTACCGTGCGTAAAGTACTCGCTTTACACATTTCCTCTCACACACTATTTACGCATTAATGCGTAAAAAGTAATTTGACGTTTATGTGACATTACATTTACGACACGTCAAAAAAAAAATTTCCGTTTTTTTTTTACACACTAGTGCGTAAACTAATTTGCTATTTTTTATTTCTTTTTGTGTTTTCTTCGATTTTACACATTTGTTACATAAATAACTATTAGGGTAAACAAATAGTATCAAATATATTTTATCAGTGGCATACCAGATTTCTACTATTTATTAAAATTTGTTGTGGAAAACATAACCCATTTCTATCAAATTATTAATCCTATCTCTTAATCCTCTTTCTCGTTGATTTCTTTGTATTGTTATTGTAATCATTGTCACGCTCGCTACCGGCCCCTCCCCGAAAAATCTAAAAATAGATCATAAGCACGGAAAAGATGCAGTTGCCCGCCAGTAAAACCACGGCCCGTCCAACAATCAAACCCTCGAGCTCGACTTCGCAGTCTTTTTCCTCGTCTGTTACGCGATATATTGCGCTCTCATCGGCTTATCTCTATCTGCCAAAAAATTGATCGTTGAACGGTCAGGAGCCTGGTGATTCCGTGGCCAGACAGCCTAAAGTATACCAGGACGGCTCGCATATATTTTGTTTATTTTTTTTAGTACCTTGTTATGGATTCTTGACCATTCCCCAAGTTTAGCGCCGTTCGAATTCATTTTAAATAAACTCTACAATTTGTTTTGCTCAAATTGCACGTAGTTGTTTCAGATCAGGACTCAGATCAGGTATCCACGTAATAATTTTAACTAATCAATCTTAGTTAATTTACAATTTATTATTAAATACAGGCAGTAGAACATAAATTCTAACTAATTTTCTTCAAGGTTCTAAATATTTGAGCTTCATAAAGACATTTGATCTTTCGACTCAGCTAAGTGGTTTTATTATTCCAGGAATTTGAGGTTTTTCTAAAATTTTTTATTTCAAGCATTTTAATCGCTATTTTTATATCAGACAGTTAATGAGTTTTAATATTTCAGGCGGTGCTGCCAGTACCTTTGTTTTCAGGATTTCACTAAAAACACTCATAAGCTATTGTGACGTTTTTAAACTAAAATTAACCAATAAATCCTTCCTTAAAATATACACACGTAAAAGATTTTCAGGGTCCGTTTGGTATTTGAGAAACCGATTACTTTAACTACTTACGCGTTCTCCTTTTACTCTGTTTACTTAATTGGCTAATTTTATGGAAACTCTCTTTAGCATTATCAATCTTCTTGGTCCAAGTACCACATTCATGGACGGTTGTCGCTAATAAAAATATTTTGTAGCCAGTTTTTTCGTCCTGAAGCCTAATTACTCGATTGGAGTCTGTCCCTTGGTCCACAGATTCAGAACTTTCTCTACTCACTGACAAGTTTTGGATTAATATTGGCTGAAAACATGAAATCAATTATAATGACAACTTTAGGAAGGAGATAAGTTTCCAGTACAGCCAATACAGCCCAAAGTACAGTAAGTTTTATATACCTCAATTTTTCTGATTATTTTGTGAGAAAAAATGATCCACGTATACAAAAATTATATAATTATAAAGTAGTGGAATTGGGGGGTAGTTAATAATAAGTTTAACCGAAATATGGGAAATGTTAAGATTCCTAGTCCAAAAGTAAAAAAAAAATTGGCTATGAAAAGGTGATATATTCTAGTAAGATTCTAGGCATAGAGGAATATGCAAGGGTTTATTCAATGATTTGAATATGACACTGGAATAGCACGCGTATGAGTCCCTCTACTTTCTATATTTTATTTAGCTCAGTAACTGTACGATATAAAATTATATAATAAGAAAGGAAACGGGATTTTTGACGCAGTTTGGTGGATCTCCATATCGAGATGTCTAATCAAAGTTTTCCAACTAAAATCCATAACTTTTTCGCATTTTTCTTGGCCGAAAATGTTGATTTTTTTATGTCTTTATCATTCGTTCTGTTTTCTGATTGATTCACGCATTGACTTATTGAAAATTGTATTTCTATTACTATATTCTAGAAAATGTCATTATCTACAACTTTTATTAAAACGTACGCAACCATTTCGTAAGTGTGCCCATTTCCTCCATTTTCCTGGTATTCACATTAAAGAAAGACCAATAAAGTATTTTTAAACATGTAGCTACTACGCTATAAATGCTCACCTGCTTATACATTTTATATATGACATTGGTATTACGTTGAAACCCAAACTGTCCGATAATGGCCTTACTTGGCTGCACTAACATGAAAAAATCGTTAAATAAGAACCCCAAAAGCTCCTTTCCCGTCTTCAGTTTGGTAAAACTGCCGAAATGCAGTAGTTGCCTTGGGCCTAGCCTATTTGTGTTGCTATTAAACGTAAGATTTAATTCGTTTTGTACGCTTTGTTGTAGCCATTGCATTCTTTCCTGGTTCTCTTTCAATCTTACGTTTTCGTTAACGCAACTGAGGAATTTTTCGGCTATTCGGAGCGCTTCTTCTAATAGTTTGTAGTCTGAAATATAAAGACAAAATTGATGAGTTAAACAATGACGACTATATATAAGAGTAGTACCAGCATGGTCCTCATCGGTATTCTCTAGAATCTTACTAATGAGCAATGGATATTTTGTTATCCTTTGCATGGGTTTTATTAAAAATGAGGATAAAGGCATTCCTTTAGTTATATAGTTGTTTTGGCACTTTTTCACTAGCTCTTTAAATGGCGTATGTGATTCAGTGAGTTCTTGAAGTAATGCGGCGCTATCCAGTTGTTTGCCGCAGAATACAATGTACGCCGTCATTCTTGGTAACTAGAAAAGAGAAAATAATATTATTGTAAAAATACGAGGCAAAACTGTGTGAAACATGAACCTGAAAATTCCCCAGGATCATAGCAGAGAAAAACAAAGCACCGAGAAGGGACAAAGGGTTTATAAAAGAGCAAATAACCGTATCTAAAAAATCTGTCGAACATTTCGAAAGCATAAGCAAAAATTTTTCACATAATCAACGTATTTTAGAAAATCGTGTAAAAAAACTAGAATTGGTGGTTAAACAAATGAATTTAAATAATACAAATACATACTCTTTCTTTTTAAGTGAAATACTTGTCTCTCAAGTGATAAATTCGTATCAAAATATATACGATATATTGGATAACATCGAAATAGCGATTACATTCTCGAAATTAAATATATTTCATAGCTCAATAATCGACCCAAAGGAACTTCTAAATGAAATAAAATTAAATGGCCCTAACTTAAGTAAAACTATGTTACCATTTGCGGCAACTTTAGAGAACATTTTACTATTCGAAAAAATTGTCGAAATTAAGGGTTATACAAAGGAAAACAAAATATTCTTTATAATAGAGGTACCTATAGTTGAACTTAAAAAATTATGTACTATATCACCTCTACCCTTTGCCCGTACCCTTAAATTCCATTTACCAAATAATTATCCCTCAAAGTCAATACCTTATCCTAAATGAACACTCATATGTACTGTTCAATGCCAAATGTCAAGAGGTAGCTACAGAAATCTACCTCTGCAAAGAAAACAGTCCTCTGAGCGTATCCGAGGATCCGCCATGTGAAGTACAAATGATGTTGTATTCAAAACATCCCTCAAATTGTCGAGCCATTCAAACCGAGGTCAAGTCTTTGAAAATCCAGAAGCTGGAACAAGAAAAATGGATAATTGTTTCACCCCAAAAAACAGTAGCTGTCCAACAATGTGGCCATAATAAAGAAAATATCACAATCCAAGGCACCCTTGTCCTTGAGTTAAACCCTAGCTGCACCATACAAATTCAGGACTTCCAGATTAGAAGTTTCCACGATACAAACACCCATTTTCACAACATTGAATTACCCAAGCTGACCTTAGACTTAAATGATCGCCCTAATGCTATTGATTTACAGCCCTTTGAACTCAATAGCTTAAACTTCGATGAACTTAAGAAAACCATCAAACCATGATGGACATCCAAGCCAAGAAACCAGCCAAGGACCTGTCCATATAACAAATGTTAGCGTATGGACCATCATCCTGTATATCCTGATGACTACTGTAGCCGCCTTCCTGTTGCTAAGAAAGACAAGAAAATTAATCCAGACCAAAAGAAAACATCCCAACCAAACCACCACCACGACCAGTGACGACGAAGAAACCCTACAGAATCCGAGCCATATTGTCATATAATTCACCCCTGGGCTCATTTCTTAGGAGGGAGAAGTTACGGGTACCAACCCGCCACCTTATTCCGACCCTGCATACTTTATTTAGAAATAGCTTAGTTTGTATTGTCATCATTTTTAGAACCTATAAATATAATGTAATAGACAAGAGCAATAACAATTAATATAGTAATCGATGTAGTCATTATGTATCAATCAAGTTAGTTGTAAGTTAGTTAGTCCCTGTTCTCAATAAATTTGTTTTTTAAAAAAGCAAATGCCGGTTGTTGTCCTTTAACTCCCTGACTCTGAGAGCCCCCGCCCAAATCTGATGGTTTTGCCATTAGAATTTGATTTAACCGTCCAACAATATTAAAAAATGAGTTACAAAAGCTTTCGCGTTCTTTTGTTTGTTCATCAGACTCATCCAACTCCTTAATTTGAAATTGCACGTTTTCAAACTCATTCCACCACTCACTCGTCTTTGCCAGACGTATGCTAACCTCCTCGAACTTAGAATTGTCATAATTCTTCAAAAAATTTTCTTGCATTGTTAAATTACGCTTAAGAATTCCCCGTTTACGAATTAATTGCTTTTTTACCTCTTCAGGTGAAATTTCAGAAGGTTCATCTTCCCCTTCCTTGCCCATTATGCTTTTTTATTTTTATAAAAACCCCTTTTGCTAATATCTGCGAATTCAAACCCTTTAATCAGATTTTAGCCTAAGCTGTAAATAGATGAACTATTCTGTACCGTTAACATAAACTTATCAATGGCACATGCACACAGAAAAAAACGATTACTCCTAACAAGTAAATAAATTTTCTCATTTTTTCAAGAATAATACATTCTTAATTGAAATAAATAGGCTTAAATTGCGGAAATAGAGTTCTTTATAAATAGGAAACAAAATATTTAAAATACAGATTTAAAAAGAGAATACTTTTTTAATCTAAATATTTCATAGATTTAGTTGTATTAAATGTATTCTCAAATAAAAACAAGTGAAATGTCCCATTTGAATAATAAGGTATCAATTCAAGTCATTATAATCTTGAATTTAGTAAATGTTATGTTCAATTTAAGCTTTTCAAGTTAATTAATTTAAATAAATCAGTTTATTGTTTAGAAAGATATATATTATTACTTTAAAGCCCGTATGTATAGTTTAAAATACTCTATTAATCAAATGAAGACTATACCCGGTTCGTTTGAAGAACATAAATTGTTGCTTTGAATATTTATTTTCTTACAATAAAATCAATGTATTCAATTGAATTTATATATTCTCAAATGACACTTTTTGTTCATCTCAAAAATGGGTACGTCGGCGTACCACGCCACGTGTACCCTGCTTGCCTCTTGTACTCTTTTTAGTCATAGACGCGTTGAGTGGTGTGTGGCGTGCAACTTGTGTTGTTCCTCTGAAAAATGGAAAATCAGCGCGTGGAAAGTGTTTTGCGAGAATGGAATGTGTCTGGAATGACTTATCCTATTTTTATATTTACGAAAATTTAACGTGTGACATAATGCACGACCTTTATGAAGGAGTCTTAAGATACGATATGGCTGTAATAATTAAAAATCGTTTGATAAAAAACATTTTTCTCTAGCTAATCTTAACTCGCGAATTAAATATTATACTTATGAGCCAGGTGAAAAAAATATTCCTCCAGCCGTTAACAATGACCACCTATTAAAAAAATGTATAATTATGTCCGCTTCAGAAATGTTATGTCTTTGCAGAAATTTTAGATTTATCGCTGGAGATCTAGTTCCTGAAAATGACGAGATTTGGTCATTTTATTTACTTATTCTTGAAATCGGTAATATACTCAGTTCACAGACAATTACAAATAAATCAATAGAAATAACAACAACTCTTATAGAAGAGCATAATGAATTGTACCTTAAATTTAGCAAAGAAGCATTCAAACCAAAATTTCATTGGCTACTGCATTATCCTAGAATAATAAAAAAGGTGGGTCCACCAAAATTAATATCTTGTATGAGATCCGAAGCTAAGCATAAGAAGTATAAAAACGTGGCTCAAAGTATTCGTTGTAGAAAAAATCTGCCTTTTTCCTTGGCTACGAAAATTCAATTGAAAACATGTCATCGGTTAAATGAACAAAGAGGTTTTTGTGATAATATCTCTATGGGACTTATAAGTGATGTAGATATCAAATATTTGGCGAATTTTGATGAGCAACTTATTAATATTAAAGAGTTTTCTAAGTCCAGCAGATATGAGATTAATAGTTTTAAATACGATCATAATAGCGTGCTTTTACTTGAGGTTTCTGAAGATATACCAACGTTTTTTTCTATAAAAGATACCTATATTAAACAAAGTAATTCAAAAACAGTATATTTTTATGGTTTTATTTTTAAAACAATTAATTACAGTAATCATTACAATGCCTTTAAAATCGAAAGAACATCACAATATAAGTTAATTGCCATCAATGATTTTTTTTAAATATACCAACGATAATTCGAAATGTGAATCATTCAGTCTATGTACATATAAAAAAAATATAAAAAGTAAATTTAAAAACATTCAGTTTCTTGTTGTAGTATGTAGTGATTTTTTTGTAAGTATTTAGTAGGATTGTTTAAAAAAGCTAAATGCATAGATGTGGTTAGTTTGGTTTTCTAAATAATCCTATTGTTACATTATAACGTGTTACGTAGGTCCCTACATATTTGTTTTTATGTAGATACTTACCTATTTGTTTTTAGGAAATAAACCTGTTCACATTTTTATTTTCTATGAGTACCTACTTTGTACTTTGTGATAAATATGTACCTATATTTAAAAAACATACACAGAATGTGTTTTTTTTTTGTTTACTATTTTTGTTACAATTATTTAAAGTAATATTTGTTCCTATATAATGTATGTAGGTTTTTGTTTTTGGATAATAAACATATGTTTGCATAGAACCTGTTCTATTAATTTATTACCAGAATTTAACCGAAAAATAATTAGGTAAATACATAGTAATTTATTGCAATACCTAAATCATAAAATATAAAACGGTTGAATTTTTAATACTTTATAGCAATTCTTACACTTAGTTGAAATAATAATTGACAGTTTTATGTTATTTAGTGTTGTGGTAATTTATAGGGTTCTTTTGCTATCAAAATAAAACTACCAGAAAGTGTGTGCCTTTTGGTATTTTTATTTTGATTCAAAAAGAACCCAATAAATACCACTGCACTAAATACTATAAAACTATTAATTTATTTCAACTGAGTGTAAATATTACTCATTTCAAATATTTAACCTATTTAAATCGAATAAAAAAATATTAATAACAAGCCATAAACATTTTAATTTAATACTATTTAATATTCAATTTAATTTGCCAGGCGGTTTAAAGCAATTCTTCACATCTTTAAGTTGAATTTATAACTTATTGCTAGACTTAAATATTTTTGGTTTGATGAAGCAATTCGTCAAAACGATATGTTCATAGATTTATTGTTAACAGTAGAATTACTTAAATTAAGAATATGACCATTTCAATACAAATTACCAAAATGGTTCAATGTAACAAAAAATAAATTTGAATGAAATAATTAAATTTCATCGCTTTAAAGAAAAAAATATTCCTTGCAAGAATATGATATTCTCAAATGAAATTTCAATATATTCTCACAATAAGTTATTTGTCGACTTAAACCAATTCTATGAACATCTTGAAATTGAAAATATAATATTCTTAAATTGAACTTTTATCTTCTTGCGGATATATAATCCTTAGATATTCTCAAATAAAGTGTCTAATTCTCATTTTAAGTACCCTTTTTTTTCTGTGCATGAATAACAACAATTACAAACCCAAGTGAAAACCTTTACAAAAATCATTACAAGTACATACATATAAATTAAAGTCACGACCAAGTAAATAAGTTAATTAGGTATTTGGTACTCACCCTGTATACCTCCCTCTTACACCTCGTACTAAAACTACACTTTCACTGTTAAAATTAAAACCTCGTGTGTCATTGTTCCCTTTTCCCCCAAATATTTTTAGCCCTTGATTATTTATGTACTTTCAATCCTTGGCAGCCTCCTCCCAGATTAGATACCTCTAACCATATACGGCTCGAGGACCATTAATTGTTGAGTATTCAACCCCGTTGCCGATGTTTTTATAGGCTGCCCTTGGAAATCAAACCCAAAAGTCGTAAATTTAAAAGTGTATTTATTTTCTATGCAATAACTCAAAAAAAAACCCAATATAGAACCACTATTCTAGTTTACCAATAAAATACGACCTTACTCCAAAAAATTACTAAAAAACTTATACTCTAATTGACCAGACCTTCAAGTGGCTAAAAATAGAATGTTTACTTGGTGAAAAACGTAGCGAGAGTTCCCCTCTTAAACCCACGACCCAGTCCAAAGCTCGATGCCGACTTAAAACAAAACATATAAAGTATTTTGCGCGCCTTGCGTCTTTGGACCAAGCATAATGATGTCATTGTTGTACCTTTTTTTAATCTCATTTATGAGACTTAACAACGATAACAAATTTATATTGACAATATTAACTAATCATGATAAAAACTTACATGTTGACAAATCACGTCTCCAATGGTCTCAGATCGCCTATTAACTGCTCGTTTTAAATCTTCTAAAAAGCTCTTGTTGCACTGCAAAATATCCTGCCAGTTCACGAAAATCTCGTCAATTTCCTTAGTCGACACGACTTTACTTTTACGCAGCGGTACTTCAAAAACTTTATGAACCACGGCCATATCATTAACATACGTTTCCTCAGTTTGTATTAGCTCGTTTATGGCCCCAAGGCGTTTCTTGTTTTCCGCGGATACTATTTACAAAAGGGATTTCAGTAAACTGACAACTTATAGAGTAACACATTCTTTATTGCCTACCTAACAGTTTGCACTTAACAATACATTATTGACAAATAAAATGAGTATTTTTCACAATATATAACAATATAACAACAGTGGAAATATGCTGAAAATTATTATTTTTTTTTTTGGAAAGAATGTGATTAAGTAGGGTGGAGCGTATCTGGGACAAAAGTATAAATATTTAAATGATAAATAAAATGTTTTCTTACCATCACCGTATACACCCACCCTACCAAACCTCACTGAAATATAATAAATTAAAAAACATCTATAAATAAAAACCCTGTAGTATACATAATGTACAAATTAAGAGATACGACTTAAAGGGTTAGATTTATCAAAGTAATAGTTTAATAAGCGAAAGCAGATCACAATTGTGTTTATTTTTATGTTAAGTATATTAATTTTAACATTTGCGGAATTTTTTAGGTAAATAATATAACTTTTTTCAAACCACATTAAAAAGTTTTCTCTCTCACACCATGACGGAAACGTCTTTCACTTTTTGTGGCATTTTATTCAATTTTAATAGCAAATTTATCAAAAATTTTTTTGTCTGATTTCTAAAAGTAAGTTTTATATATTGTACAGGGTGGCCCATAAGAAAATTGAGAGATATGTTTTGGAAAATATTATGTACGCCCCTGCTTTTCCTTAAAGAGCATTTTATTAAAGAATATAGTTATATTTTCTGGATAAATATCTTTTTTTTCTATCAGTGGCCTCTATGTCCAGAATTGAAGACCTTGGGGCAACAAGGATCTAAACCACATAATATACCAAATGGCGACTTGTCTAATGTCTCTAATGTCGATTACTATATTATATATATAGCCTTGTTCATTTTGTAACAAATGTCAGTTTTTTTGGCACCAACAAGGTGACAATCCGCCGTAAAAACAATATGGTCGACAACAACAAAATTGTGATGAAGCGGAATTCCGGGTTTTTTTTACTCTTCTAATGAAGAATCTTTTGAAGATTTCGGTTCCGACGACAGTGTTAAAGATAAAGATTATGTAGAAAGTCAGGACGGAAGCAGTTCTTCATCTGATGAGTTTGAAACGGTAAGTTCAAAATATATGTGGCTTGTACCCTTCTTAAACAAAAAAATGTGGCATAAAATTTGCAAACTTATAGTCGTATTTCTAGGTTTTCTTTTCCTTTTAACGATTTTAAAATAGTTCTCTTTTGTCAAAAATTCGCAATATAATATTTTTAATTGACATGTTCTGCGCCTAGTTTCTTTTTATGTCAAAAAATTTAAGTACTTGTGGCTTGTATCGTTATTGTACAAAAGATATTAGCGTTATTATCTTCTTGTTTTAGGAAACCAATGGAGGCATGGCAAGGATTACAACTGTTTCTAAAATAACAGAACATCCAATTGAAGCATATGATGGGAATCCTAGCACTACCTACTCCGGAGTAGAATACTCCCTCAAGATGGAGACAGAAAAATGTAGATAGAAGACAAAAAAATTAAAGAAAAATTAAAAGAAACCTAGGTCCACAGCTACAACTCCCTCGCGAGGACAAGAAATAAAGGCTTGGGAAATTGGAAAACCATGTACCGGGTGTACAATAGGGTGGGTCGAAAAAAATATTTTTTTTTGTTTATTTCCTAATAGCAAAATTATGTTGTATTATCATTTCAAGAGCAACCATTTAAAATATTATTGAAATATTTAAACTCTAAGAGCCCGCGCAAGGCCGCCGCATTATCGTCAAATTTGTAAAATAAGGTAATACCTTGCAAGACACTGCAAGTCTTCCTATATTCTAATTTAAGACGTTTGCTTTACAGTTAATTTATTTTATTCTTTTACAGACCTTTCATGACCTTGAATCTATTTTTAATACGCAATGCATGCTGTTTAGTCACTGCAGCCAATCGCGCCGCGGTCACTAAAATGCTACATTTAGTGTGAATTAATCTCTGAACGCGTACGATCGTGGTTATCTGTTTTGTTTATCAGAGCTTTACTTCGCGCTAATTTCTTACCAAATAGTATGGAAAGTAAAAGAATAAAGTACAAGTGTCCCATATTTGGAACTATTGGTGAACTAAAAGAAAATGTGTTACCAACTTTCCAAGATGTAATGAAGTTTTACGAATGGACGAGAATACAACTTAAAATTCAACAAGGAAGTAACAAAGAACCGTCTTTTTCTCAAATCGCAGACATAGTGGCTCAAAAAATTGAAGATATTTGGCAAAAATCATCTATTCCTATGGTCTCACACACACGAACTATTCAGATTTTAAAAACGTACCACGGAAAGTGCAAAAATCACATTAAATCTCTAAAAAGGTTGACAGAAGAAAAGAAAGCCTTGTTTTTGCGCCAAAGTGAAGTTTTGTTTGATATTTGTTCCTGTAAATGTAAGGATCTTCTTCATCTCTGTAAATGCTCGCGTGAGTCGAAGGTACCCAAAGAAGAACACGCATTTTTGCTTGACCAGAGGGGCGAAAGAAAAATGCTTATCGGTGGAGTAGATCTTGTGCGCACTTTAGAACTGAAAAAAAAATTGGAGAGAAAACGTAAGAGTTTAAAGCCTTTTAATAAACTCATTCCTAGTTGTGATCAACCACAAAAAGAAGTGTCTTCCTCTGCTTTTACGGATTTTGAGGAACGTTATGTATCGCCCGTAAAACACAACGTAGAAGATTTGCCATCCACTTCACAAACCTCCAAAAAGGAATCTGTGGTGGAAAGGACCGTTATGGTGTTTCTGATAGAGCGGCGGCTGCAATTGCTTCTGCGGTATTACAGGACATATCTTCTGATGTAGAGGTAATAGATAAATCTAAATTAAGAAGGGAAAGACAAAAATTACGGGATACGCTTTTGCAAGAACAAACCAATTTGCAGCTTCCCGCGTTGTACTTTGATGGGCGCAAGGACAAAACTTTAAAAGTCATGGCAAAAGCAGGCAAAAAATACAGAAAGGTGGTAGTTGAAGAACACATTTCTGTCCTAAAAGAACCCGGTTCTTTGTATGTAGGTTATACTACACCATTACATGGTACTGCCAGGAGTATTGAAAGATCTATTAGTGCACTTCTACAATCAAAACGTATTTGTTCTGACGAATTGGTGGCTATTGGTTGCTATGGGACAGCAACTAATACTGGAAAGAACGCAGGTGTAATTAGACTGTTTGAGAAGAAGCTTCAGCGACCACTACAATGGATAATTTGCATGCTTCACTTAAATGAGTTGCCTCTGAGGCATTTGTTGCAACAAGCTAGAAGGTAAAACAACTGGTCCACATTCGTATAATGGTCCTATTGGAAAACAGTTGGAAAAATGTGAAATAAAACCCGTTATTGAGTACGAAATAATACCAAGTCAGCTACCAGTAATTAAAATAGAAGATTTAAGCATGGACCAAAAGTATTTGTACGCGATAACCACAGCCGTAATCACTGGAAACTGCCCCACCGACTTAGCCCATAAATCGCCAGGGAAAATTTCCCGTGCTCGCTGGTTGACTACAGCCAATAGAATGTTGAGACTTTATGTTGCTACAATACATTCGACTGAAAATTTATGTCACCTAGCGCAATTTATCGTCAAAGTATATGCCCCTGTATGGTTTCAGATAAAAACACATCCTTCTTGTAAAGATGGGTCCCGCAATTTATGAAAATTGATACAAAATTCTCGATATCTATCAAAAGAGCTAAGAGACGTAATAGATCCAGTCATTCAACGAAATGCATATTTTTTCCATCCAGAGAATTTACTCTTAGCCATGTTAACAGATGAGCAAAAGAATATTAGGGAATTAGCTGCCTTCTGGCAGCTATATTAAAGGCACGAGATTCATTGCCACTAAGAAGGCAACTACGTATGTTTGAAGTACCGGCAGTAAATTTTAATGCTTCGTCTTATATTGATGTAATAGACTGGCAAGAAAATAACAACTGTGATCCTCCAATCCTCCGAAGCTTCTCAAATGATGACTTAAAAAAAATTGTTGCATCAAATGGTGACGAAGATTTAATTTTCATTAGACTATGAAAGGATTTTCTACACACAGAAGCGGTAGAGCGGACGGTCAAATTAGTGACAGAAGCATCAATGTCTCTGTGTGACGAGAAGTCAAGGGAAGGCCTGATTCATGCTAAACTCTCATCTAGGAAAACAATGCCCAAATTTGAAAGTAAGCAAGATTTTCATGCATAATGGCATGTTATTAACAAGACTTTAGTTGTAATTTTGTGTTTTTTTTATATTTAGCATTAACGATATGTTTCTACCATTAAATTCCTAATGTTTATAAAACTTATTATAATTAAAATTCTGGATTCACTATCCTCATGCCCTGAAACTATTTTGTCTTTTTTATCAAAATTTCAAAATTCATGCGCCGGCTAAAGATAAAAGTTAAATTAACTTTTTTTTTCTTTTGTAACTTGTTTTTGTGCAATGCAACATAATACAGCTATTAGAAATTAATAAAACGATTTTTATTTTTTCCCTATATAAAGTGACCCACCCTAGTGTACAACTAAGAGAGGTCGCCGTCCATTATAATAAGCAAAATATTTACCTATTTTCGTTAATGAAATCTGTGCCCAAAAAGAGAACATATAAGAAGAAGTGTAAAAAGGAAGTATCTTCAAGAAAATTTAAGATACATTATTTTGTTAAAGTTAACGGAATTAACGTAAAAATTTGCAGAAAAGAATTTATTGGAATTCATGGTCTCCAAAATTCTAAAAAAAGGATACAACTTCTCTCTAAACAAATCGCAGACGGTTTTTCAACTCCTACTTCTGACAAAAGAGGCACTTATTCTAATAGGCGAAACAAAGTAAGTTTGGAAACTTATCAATCGGTTAAAAATTACATTGATTCTATCCTTAAATACACATCACATTACAGTAGAAAAAAAATCCACAAAAAGTTTATTTGGATCATGATCTAAGTATTTCTGCTTTATATAAAGACTACTATGTTACGTGATGCCAGCAAAGAAATTTTAAGCCAGCTTCTGAAGATAAGTACAGACGTATTTTTTCAACAGAATACAATATAGGATTTAAGCTTCCAAAAAGCGACACATGTAAAACATGCGATCATGAAACATGCTGTCCAAAAATGCTGTCTTGTGTAATATCGTTTGATCTTCAACAGGCTTTACCATTACCAAATCTGACTGTAGGGCCAGCATTCTATTTAAGAAAAGCGTGGGTGTACAACTTGGGCATTCATGATTGTGGAACTGGAAAAGGGTATATATGTATATGTGGTCAGAAAACACTGCTAAACGTGGAAGTGATGAAATTGCAAGCATTGTCTACAAGCACTTTAAAGAAAATAAAAGTGAAGCAAAAAAACTCAAAGTATTTTAAAATTTCCCAAAGACACACATAATGTGTCTTTGGCAAAAATTGGTAAAAGATGGAATATTCGAAAGTATTGAGCATAGGTATCTCATAGTTGGGCATACCCAGTTGCCAAGTGATCGCGACTTTGCTATTATTGAGAAATAGAAAAGGCATTACATGAAGTGTGCCTATGTTCCAGCCAATTGGTATAGTGCTGTTCAAAACTCCAAAAGAACTAACCCTTTTAAAGTGTAAGGTTGAAATAAAGCAAAGAGATATTTTATCTTTTAAGGAACTACAAGCTCAGATTACAAAAAAGACTTTAACCGATGAAAAAGAAAAACTTCAGTTTAACAAAAAATGTTGTGCAAAATTTAATAAAAGAAATCACAATGAAATGCTCATAAAACACTGCGTCAATGAAGAGTTTAAAATCGGCAATATTGGAAAAAGGGGTTAAAGAAACGCAGTATTAATAAATCTAAATGATTCAAAACAAAAATACAACGGACCTGTTCCATTAAATCCGAAAAAATACAAAATCTGATCGAGCTTTTACCTTACATTCCCCCAGTATACATGGAATTTTATAATGAAGTCGGTGCCACACCAGAGGCACAACGACAAGAACTACGTACTTTGGAATATGAAGTGGAACAAATTGACTAATTTTCCGATCTTAGTAACGACGATTAAGTTTTTTAATGTATTTAACAAAAACATTTTTAATGTGCTTTTTTTTGCGACTACGCTTGTTAGAACTTTTTTTTTCCAAACATTACTACCAATAAATTGTTATTAAATATAATTTTTTTTGTAGTCCATTAAATTCCAAATGTTTACAACAAAATAACATGTAGTTTAATTTAATATAAATAAATAATTTTGTTAAAAAAAAAACAATAAAAATAAATTTTACTTAAAAAAATACGATACGTGATTTTTTTTTTAGGAAAAAGGGTACAAGCCACCCTCCTTTTCTTCACATTTTTATTTTTTCTGCAAAAATTTAAAGGTCTATGAACGTGAACCTTCTTTACTACATACGCTAATAAACATAATGTTATTTTTGAAACTAAAGGTCTTTTTTATTTAACATAATTAATCCGATTTCAGGATTTAAAAAATGTTTTAAAAATTAATTTTCTCAAAACTAACGTTTTGTGGCTTAGATCCTTGTTGCCCCAAGGTCTTTAATTCATCGCGCTTTTCTTTTCGCTTTTTTTAACGTTCAAAAATCGTGGGTCACATGAAGAAAAGTCAAAAAACTTATCTTTACCAGACAATGATTCATGATTTTAAAACAAAATTTACTTTAAAAACCAAGTTTAGTTAAGAAGCTTAGGACATAAATTTATTTAAACTTTTGCTTTGAAAATGATTAGTTATACCCTTAAGGATCAGCCTCTTAATCTGAAACACCCTGTATATCAATCATTAAACAATACCAAGACGTTGTCAATGTTATTTATTAAAATTGATAAAAATGATTTTTTTTTTGGTGGGCCACCTGTAATTTCGCTCTCAAAATGTCATCTTATACAGTGTCTCCCATTAAAAATATAGAGTAAAAACTATAAAATTATAGTTGTAGTCAATTTTGAAAAACACTACAATTAAACTTAAATTGGTAAATCATGAGAAACAAAACCTTTTAATAATATCAACATCGGTTTGAAATTTTTATAATCCTAAATAATTTTCTATCATAAGAGTAGTAGAAAATAGTTTAATAAAACACACTCACAACAGATTTTATAAGAGAACCTAATAGTTAGCACTACTATTACCGATTTTAAAATTTTTTAATCCGCAGTTTAGTTCACATATAAAATTAAGAAGCCTAAAAAAATTAAGAATTTTATTTTTAACTTTCAAATAATTCATTTCATCAAATAACTTTAATGTAATAGATGTTAAAAGAAACAAACGTTAAAATAAATACCTAAATTTAAAAAAAACAATAAGAAAATCATTTATTAAATACCCAAATTATACTTATATTGGCGTAGATTTAAAATCGGCTCTAGTAACTGAAAAAACCTTAAATCTCGCGTTGCTACTACTCTTTTTTGCTATTTTTTCCATGCACCGCTCGGAATATTATATCGATTGTGCCTTAAAAAGTAATAACTAGCATCTGCTCATATTTAGAGTCATTCAAACACAATATTAAAGATTACTTTAATGTTATATTATACGAACTATTTTTTTTTTGGTTCTAGTTCCTTACAACTACACAGCGTTGAATGGTAGGATGGGTGCTACTTCCTATAAAAGAAAATGGGGGCATTTTTGAACGTTTTGACTCAGCTGATTCTAATCAGTCAGTCTAGGACCGTAAAACTATTTTTTTAATGGAAAAAAGTTCATGCAGTTGTCACATAGTCAAAAATCAGTGGTTGAAATAGATGCAAAAATTTGAATTTGAAGTTTTTAAATAGTAGATGGGCACGATACACACATCTTGATATCTTGATACTAGAAATGTTAATTCAATGTCAATATTGGACTTAATTGGGGTTCTAGAAGAACGGAGAATTACTTTGACTTAAATTGTTTCCTTCTGTCATATACAAAATGTTCGTAGTTAGCAATTATATTTTACGAATTTCAAAGCTCCATTTCTCGCTTTTTTTTAATGGAACACCCTGTATATTTTTTATCCATTTAATGAAGATTTAATACATGAACGTTTTTTATTATGTAAACATATTAGCTGTCTTTAGTCGTTTTTATAATATTCACAATAATTATCCATTATAGAACCAGGAAATCTGCATTCTTAACAAAATAGGTATTTTAATACCTTTTTTGTTGCAAAGCAAAATATTTCACCCGTGTCTCTAAATAAATTTTTGACATTTTGGTGAGAATATCATTTTTGTATGTGTATTATCAGCTTAAGTATTCAGTTATTTGAATTATCGTAACTGTGTTTGTAAAAGAAATTTGGAGTTTTGTTTCAGAAATCTAATCTGAACGAAAATTGCATACTTATAAAATGCATTTTAGCAAAGACGAACTTGTTGACATGATATTTGTGTTGGGGGAATCTGAAAAGAATTGCCTCTTAGCTTCTCGAATGTATGGGGCACGCTATCCTGATAGAAGATGTCCAGAAGAAAAATCTTTTAGAAGGTTACTAGCAAGATTTGTGGAGACAGCGGGTGTTTGTTTTCCCAAGCAAGATAGAATGATGCCTGTTACTAATCAGGAGCAAGAGTTAGATGTGTTATTAACGGTAACCGAAGATCCTCACCTAAGGTCAGTCAAATATCGGAGCAGCAGTTGAAATAAGTGAAAGATCAGTGCAACGAATTTTAAAAAGAAATCATTTTCATCCATACCACATCCATGAACATCAAGCACTTTTTGATAGGGATATACAAAACCGACTTGAATTTTGTACTTGGAGCAGAAATAAATTACAAAACGACCCCACGTTTTTTAATAATTTCCTATTTACCGATGAGGAACATTTCATAAAAACGGATCAGTAAATAGACATAACTTTCATTATTATTCATCCGAAAACCCCCATTTTATGCGGCAGATCGACTACCAGCATAGGTGGTCATTAAATGTGTGGGGTGGAATTATTGGAAGCACCATTATCGGTCCCTATTTTTTTAATGGTCATCTCAATGGAGAAATGTACAGGGTCTTTCCCCATATATTGACCCCCCTACAGGAGTAATGCAAAAAGTAAAAAAAAAAATTAATACAAAACTTTTGGGGTTTTACTTTAATTTTTTGAATCCGATGTCAAATTTTTTTTTCGTTTAGAAACGTCGAATTTTGACAGATGATCAGTTTTTTCTTATGGAACACCCTGTATATGACTTCATAGTTAAAAAGAGCCGAACTTTCTGATTTCAAATATATATAGTTTAACTATGTTTTATTAAACCGTTTCGGAAATATCGGGCTCCAAACTTTGAAAAAATAATATATTGAAGATCTTGGTAAGCGCTGCATTGTTATTTTTTATTTTTTTATTTATTCATAATACGGGAAAACCCCATTAACTGTAAATTTTACAAAGCAATAATATTTACATAAACAACTTTCATAATCTAAACCTACTTAAAAAATTAATACTAAAGTAAAAAACACCTATACTACATATACTAGAAACAACCTTAATAATTTATATGCATATGTAAATGTAAATACAAAATTTTATGCACAATTATGAAGTAAGTGATCTCTTTAGATGCATTAAGGAACTTATGTTAAACACATCAATATTCGAATTATTTAACAAATTCATATACCTATCCATAGGATTGTTAATTCCATAGGATGTTCTGTGGATTGGAATGTTAAAGGTTACATTATGGCGCAACCCGTGATGAGGAACATTAAATCGTATGCGACCCAACAGATCAGGGCAATCAATAAGCCTATTAACGATCTTATATATAAAACTAGCACCAGAAATATTACGGCGTTGCGACAGTGTCGGAATAGATAATTGACTTTCAATATAAGAATAGTCATGGTTCTCAATAACAGTTAAAGTTCTATGAGCACAATATCTCAGGAATTTATGTTGAACTCTTTCTAAAGCATCGATATGAATCTGGTGGTATGGAGACCAAACTACAGAGCAGTACTCCAATATAGTTCTTACTAGGGAGCAATAAACCCTTCTTGTTGAAGAGACTGAGAAATATGAACAGTTTCTCATAACAAACCCTAGCAATTTTGATGCTTTTATAGAAATTGAATTAATATGATCAATAAATGTGAGTTTCTCATCAAAAATAACTCCTAAATCCCCAATAGATGCAACATAATTCAGTGGCTCATTATTAATGAAGTAATTGGATTGAAACCGGTTGATCCTGCGAGTGAAACTAATAACACAACATTTCCTAACATTTAAATGAAGATTGTTTTGTTCACACCAATTATTTAAGCGATCCATATCTGCTTGTAGTAATTCTTGATCCACAATACTACCAACCACCCTCCAAAATTTTAAGTCGTCTGCAAACATCAAACACTGACTATACAGGAAACAGTTAACTATATCATTAATAAATAAATTAAATAATAAGGGTGATGTATGCCCTCCCTAAGGGAGACCTGATGTTACGCTGATAGGATCAGAAAGATGTCCACCTACCCTGACCCTTTGAATACGGCCAGTTAAAGAATTTTTAATCCAACTCACAAAATCAACATGAAACCCTACGGAGATCAGTTTTGACAGAACAATTTGATGATCAATACGATCAAACGCCTTACTAAAATCGGTGTATATAGAATCAATTTGTTTATGATCCTCTAATTTATTCATAAGATCAGATTGGTAACAGATCAAGTTAGTGGCAGTAGACTTATTCTTGCAAAACCCATGCTGTGAATCTGATATTAAGCCTTTGCATAACCAAGAAAGTTGATTAGCTATAAGGCTATCAAAAAGTTTAGGTATTGAAGATTGAATGCAAATACTTCTATAATTATCTATGACATCCGGACGGCCAGCTTTAAACAATGGCACAATAAAACTCCCCCCCCAGGCAATTGGAAATGTGGATGTTTGTAAGGAAGCATTAAATAACAAAGATAAAGGAATGGCAAGAGTACATACACACTTCCTCAAGAGAAAATTCGGAATCCCATCTGGGCCTGCAGTAATCTTGTTAGGGAGTGAGCTAATACCTTCAAATATATCATATGTTAAGATCTTAGTAATGTTTAAATTTAAACCATTAGCGGGAGCATTTTGCAGCTGATTATTATCAATACCAGGAGAATAAACAGTTTGTAAAAATTCTTTAAACATGTTTGCAATATCCAAACCACTGGACGCTTGCTTGTCACCATAAAAGAGCGTATTGGGAAGGGTATAATTGGACCTCTTATCCTTGATATATTTCCAAAATGATTTAGGGTCATTCTGTAAGCCAGAATCTATCCCTTCAATATATTGTCGGAAGCACAAATCAGACATACGTTTGCATTCAGACCTAAGGCGAGAAAATTTTATATAATTTTCGTCTGTATTATCTCTCATATATAATGAATGAGCACTCCTTTTGTTCCTAGTTAACTTTCTAAGTTCAGGGGAGAACCACTTAGGAAATGAGGAAGTTCTATATTTCTTTAAAGGAATAAAATATGCAATCCCCATAGAGAGATATTCATAAAAAACGCTGATTGATAAGTTAAGATCACTATGAGATAAACACTCGTTCCAATTAATTGAGGAGAGAAAGATATTAAGCTCATTGTAGTTACCGCTTCGGAAATCATAAAAAAATTCTTCATAAGCTAGATTTGAAAAAATTGAGTTATTTGCTGTTATTGTTTGACATTTATTAAAAAACTCATTCAGATGACATTATTGTCATTTCTTGTTTGTTGACCCATAAATGTTAAAAAATGCCGTACAGTGATGAAGAAAAATGTGACATCGTCCGTATATTTTATAAAAATAATAATAACGCAAATGCAGCCAGAGAGGAATATCGTCGAACCTTTCCTTTACGTACCATTCCGGCAAAAAATTCGTTTAAAAATATAGAACGAGCATTTTGCATCAGGAAAACTCTACGAAGAAAACGTCGGACAGTTCTTGTCGATCAGAAGAAGAATTACATATTTTGCTATATTTCGAAGGTAGGTAAGTTTTTACTAATTTTTGAATACATTTAGATCTACGCTATCATGTTCGGGCCTTCGTCTCCCTCAAATTGCCCATCAAAAATGTTAAATTTCTTTTTAGAACACCCAAATCATTCCATAAAAGATGCCAGAATTTACTTTGATCGATCGGCCAAAAAGATTTATTCAACTTTAAAAAAGTATAAATATTTTGCTTATCGAATATTACCTGTTCAAACTTTAAGTGTAGAGCAAAGAAATAAACGGGTGGAATTTGAGATGCTAGTGCTAAAAGAAGAAGATAATAACTTTTTTTTTTAAAATTTGTGGACCGACGAGTGCACCTTTACAACCGCGGGCATTTACAATCGAAAAAATGTTCGCTTTTGGTCAAGAACAAACCCCCGCATAACAAGGGAAATTAAGTTTCAAGGGCGACAATCTCTACATGTATGGTGTGGAATTTTAAATGACCAGGTCATAGGACCTATTTTTTATAACGGCAACTTGACGGGAGAGAGATACCTAGAGATGTTTCATTATCAAATTGAAGCTAAACTTGAAGATCTACCCATAAGGCAATACGAGCAAATAGTTTGGCATCAAGATGGTGCCCCACCGCATAATGTGTTACCCGTTTTGAGATTTTTAAATGAAAGATATAACCTGTGGATTGGACGAACTGGGCCAATTCGTTGGCCACCAAACAGTCCAGACCTGACACCTCTTGATTCATTTCTGTGGGGTTACCTGCAAAATAAAGTTTATGAACAGAGAACTGAAAATGTCGAGGAGCTCCGCAGAAAAATTATTACCGCGATAGATGATATCAATCATCGAAAAAATCATAGACAATTTATAAGGTATACAATGCACAAAATTGAGCTGGATTATATAAACTGTATTGATAATGGTGGTGGTCATATAGAGCAGTTAATAGTTATAATTACATCTAAATTAAAGTTTAACAATTGTTAAAATAATGTATCCTTGTCAACAAAAAGATGCTAAATATCACCTTAGTAATAATAAATCTTCTGTTTTTATTGTTTCTGCTCAATTCATTTATCTTAAAAAAAAAACGCCAAATAATAACAATGCAGCGCTTACCAAGATCTTCAATATATTATTTTTTTAAAGTTTGGAGCCCGATATTTCCGAAACGGTTTAATAAAACATAGTTAAACTATATATATTTGAAATCAGAAAATTCGGCTCTTTTTAACTATGAAGTCATATACAGGGTGTTCCATAAGAAAAAACTGATCATCTGTCAAAATTTGACGTTTCTAAACGAAAAAAAAAAATTGTGACATCGGATTCAAAAATTTAAAGTAAAATCCCAAAAGTTTTGTATTAAATTTTTTTTTTACTTTTCGCATTACCTCTGTAGGGGGGGGGGGGGGAGGGTCAATATATGGGGAAAGACCCTGTACCTTCAATTTTTACAAAATGAACTGCCTAGATTACTTGCAAATGTTCCATTAATTACTAGAAACCGAATGTGGTTTCAACAGGACGGAGCTCCTCCAAATTTTTCTCGAAATGTCACTGAATATTTAAATGTAACCTTTGAAGAAGAATGGATTGGAAGGAATGGACCTATTAATTGGCCAGCCAGATCACCTGACCTAACAAAATTAGTTTTTTTTTATGGGGTTTTTTAAAAGAAATTGTTTATAGTAGAAATCCACCTACAACAGCAGTAGATATGGAGCAGAGAATACGGGATGCGTTTGCTCAACAAACTCCACAAATGCTACATGAAGTAGAAAGAAGTTTTCAGGAACGTATTAATTTATGTTTTGAACAAAACGGAGGACATATTGAACACTTAATGTAATAATAATAAAATGATAAATATTTTTAATATGCTTGTTTAATTATTATCGTGAATATTTTAAAAACGACTAAAATAGCTAATATGTTTATATAATAAAAAATGTTCATGTATTAAATCTTAATTAAATGGATAAAAAATATACAGGGTGTTCCATTTAAAAGAAACCAGAAATGGAGCTTTAAAATTCGTAAAATATGATTGCTAACTACGAACACCCTGTATATGACAGAAGGAAACAATTTAAGTCAAAGTAATTCTCCATTCTTCTAGAATCCCAATTAAGTCCAATATTGACATTGAATTAACATTTCTAGTATCAATATGAAATTAAATGATGTAATGATTTTTAGATTTTTTTATAAAAAAAATTATTGCAGTCAAACTGCGCATGACAAAGCAGCCATATTTAGCGTATACTAGGTAGTCTAAGGCGGTCTTAAAAATAAAATAAAAAGAATGGCATTCCATTTTAAAAAAATGCTGCTTATATCGCCCTACTTGTTTGAAGCCCCTGTATACTTCAAAATATTTTCCAGATATGCGCTATCAGGACCCAACATTTTTTTAAGAGGTTAGAAATTTTTAATCTTATTTTTTTTAGGCTTTATGGAAGACCGACGCACTGTTGCAGGACCCTGTATAATATCCTATGCTATAGTTTTCTATGAGTACAATTTTATTGAGGTCTATTTATTAATGGCTTTTCACGGCTTATTAATAGTTTGATAAACTGTTTTGAATGACAAAAAATTCAAAGGTTACTTATTTAAAATTAAAGGGGCTTGACCTTAACGTAAATTAATGATAGAAAATATATGAATATCAAATATTTTAAATTATTAATTAATTTTGAGAATACCCTGTTCTACCTCTCTTTTTAGCGAAGGAATCCATGTATTATTAAAATCAACCGAACAAGTAACTAAGCATTTATCTTCATTTAACATTATAAATGCACTTTCCTTTAGTTTACGTAATTTTGAAATTGGTTCCTTTGCTAAAATTGAGGAAGCATTCCAGTTTATTCTATGGTTACTGTCGAATGCATCTTGTGTAATTTTGGATTTGAAAATTAATTTTTTTTATGTAAGATTTATGTTCATTAATTCATCATCGTCATTCATTCATCATTAAGAAGATACCTTACAGAAATTGTCTACAAGGAAAGCGACCTACTTTCACTTGAACAACTTCATATATTAAGGCAACTATAAGGTTAATGCACGTTGAAGTACACCTGCTTTTCCCTTAGGTTAATATATCGGCACTAGCGGCATATACCGCAAAGCGTAAAGCGCTTTGGTGGACACTGACGTGATATAACGCGTTTGCTGTATGGCGGTTTTATAGCAGTTAGCGTCAAATGCCGACAATTTACCATGTATTTAGGGTAGGCTGTCATTCTAAAAACCCGCTGGCATATATTTAGGAGTATATGAGTAGTGCAAAAAGTTTTCTGGTTTCGGGTTATAATAGTTTATTGATGACCGCGGTCCAGTTAGCACGTGTTTATAAAAAAATAAATTAAAAAATGGACGAAAACGAACGGCAAAAACTTCTCGTACTTAACGAAGAGTGTGACAGATGAAATGTCTTCAGAACATGACCCCTTAAGCGGAGATGATGACTCGGACTACGAAGCCGATAGTGGCGAATTAAAGTGATAGTGAACTGGAAAATAAAAATTATCAAAGGGATAGACGTAAGTTTATCTATCGTATTATAATATTGTCAAATATTGAGTAAAAAAACTAGCATGTACCGAGTATTTTGTATACTTTGCCATTTAGCATCGACTTCAAGGTCTAATGATGGGGAAAAAGTAAAAACATGCCTCCCGGATCAGACGGATATTAGTTCAGACTCTGAAAATCAATGAGAAGAAGAAGAAGAAGGTAATGTACCTGTTTGATCATCCGTTATTCAGTATTCAGCATATAATATTTTTTTTTAGTTCAGACATCTGCAGAGAGGAATTCGGTATGGGAATCTACAATAAAAGATTGACTGTTGACCTTACGTTTGATGGTTCTAATAGTGGTATTAGGCAAAATATTGATAATATGACACCAATTCAAGTTTATGAACTAATATGGACCCGTGATATTATGAATTTCCTAGTAGAGAAAACGAATGAATATGGCGAGGTTTTGTCTTCAAAATAGACCAAAGAGAAGGAATGAGAGATTTAGAAATTTTCAACCCGTTAGTATGCAGGAAATGAAACAGTTTTTTGGTTTATGTCTTATAGATGGGCAACTGAAATGTCGTTCTGTAAGAAAGTTGTTTTCTCTGGATCCAATTTACTATCATCCAATATTTTTGGCCACAATGTCTGGCAGACGATTTGAACAGATTTTGAGATGTCTTAATTGTTCTAGTGACGACAAAAATGATACAGCCGGAAAATTAAGCCTCCTTTTAAAAAAAATAATAAAAAACAGCCAAGATTTATTCCGCGTGTATATAAAAATTAAAAAAACAAGGTATGGGATAAAATTCTACGAACTTTGTTCTAGTGATGGTTACATCCTTAATATTGAAATGTACAAAGGAAAAACAAATCGCGATGTTGTAGGATCATCCAAAATAGATTCCCTAGTTTTACGCCTAATGGAACCTTATTTAAATAAAGGGCACCACGTATATATGGATAATTTTTATAATAGCGTCACTTTATCCAACAAGCTGCTAGTTCAAAAGACACACTCAACTGGAACATTAAGGAGTAACAGGGCTGGTAACCCCAAAGAAGTAACTACAGCAAAACTACGACGTGGTGATCATATCTGGCGTCGTTCAATTAATGATGTTTATGTTTCAAAGTGGAAAGACAAACGTGAAGTCTTAGCCATTACAACCGCTTATACCCCACAGGTGGTGGAATCCGAAAATAGATATGGGAAAAAGACTGCAAAACCATTAAAAATAGTGCAATATAATAAATAACCACATGTCTGGAATAGACGGATCGGATCAAATGATCAGTTATTATTCCTGCCCTAAAAAAACTGTAAGATGGTATAAAAAAGTAATATTTCACTTTCTTGATATTGCATTGTGGAATGCATTTTATATCTATAGACATAAGTTAGAAAAAAAGCCATCATATGCAACATTCCGGGAAAGTGTAATTAGAGAGCTACTAGGAAAAGCAGGAAAAACGGATGGCAGAGAGTTTGTAGCGGCAGTACCTGTAAAGACTAAAAAAAGAGCATCCAGGCGAGACGACAAAAATAATCATATTCTTGAGGCGATCCCCATTCCCAAAAACTAAATCAAAAAGGAAGGGTAAATTTTATAAGAGATGCAGACAATGTTCCATGCAGTGTAACACCTGTGTTGGAAATCCTCCACTATGTGTCGGTAATTGCTTCGACAACTGGCTTAAATAGGCGTTGTTTCTCAAATTTCAATTTCAAATAATTTTTTGGGCCGTTTTAAGCACATTTATTGCTTTCGATGTGACATGACGTCATATGACCCGTAAGTTTTTTTGATTTAGGCGAAAATACCAGCACTAATTAAGATATTTAATATAACTTTCGTTATTCTAGTTAAAAAAGTAACGAAGATATCAATGTGTGTTTTTGAGGTCGTACCGGATTTTCTCGTGTACGTTTTTGCAATACGCATCTGACGTCATATGACGCTAGTGTCCTTCAACGTGTTAAATCATCATTTCATAAAAAACAAATTAATCATGGGCTAAATACCAGAATGGCTGCACAAAATCTTGTAATCTTACAAAATCCTAAACATACCCTATGTTAGGAAAACATGTACTATGTAGGACCTAAGCTCTATCATATGTTGCCAATGACATTAGATCTAGTCCATACTATAAGGTAAAAAAAGGCATAAATAGGAGAGTAATAGAAGTGTGTTATCTCATTTAATTTACAATGATTTAGATTTTAGAATAATACCATCATATATGTATAATCAGTGTTTCTCTTAATATATGTATTTTTTTTTCCGGGAACATTGGTAATAAATAATAATATTGTTTGACGAGGAATGAATATATATATTTTTTACTTTGTTATTGTTGTCAAAACTAATTATTAAGGATGCACATACAGTATTTTAAATACCATAGTGCATCTATAAAAAAAAGAGGCATTGGCAGTATGATTATCTTTTTGTTATTGGTTAGGTAAGTTTATATATTATGTAATAAGTGATGTTAGCCTGTAAGAGATTACTTTCTAAATTCAATGATTTTAAGAACGTTTTTGTTATGTAGTTCATCGATAATCCCGGTAAAGTAAAAATAAGACATTTTATCTCTACCTTAATCATAACGCAAGCCCTTATAATCAAAACTATCTAATGCATAATGGGTAAATGTACAAAAATTTAAATACATAAACCTTTAGTGCTGAAATCTTGAAATTTAAATATTTCTAATAAAAGTTATTTAACACTCTATGTGACAAAACTGCATTATAAAGAAAAAAGGTCCAGACTGACGACTATTATTACTATTAAATTAATTGGGTAAATTAATTGAATAAATTCACTTACATTGACTTTGCTGAAGTGGCGCCACATAATTGCTAGGAAAGAGACCAGATACCCCGTTCAGTTCGCCTCTCCACCACGCTTCTTCTTCTCGCGCCGTCACGTTGATAATATCGTCTTTAAGGAATGATAACTCGTCCGGATTTTGGGCTGTATATGGGTATAGTGCTATCACTTTATCTGGAATTTTTTTTTAATTATTAATTTATTAGATTTATGAAAACTGGACGATACTGATAAACTTATTTAAATAGAAAAAAGGTAACGTTTTTGATTCTATATCTAGGTTCATTAAATGAGCAGTACCACATAATTTGGTGTGTTGTATACACTTTTTAAAATTAGATTCATGGAAAAATTTTTAAGAATATTACTGAAATTAAGTTATGCTTGTCTAGAGGCTACACTAAGAAATTCCCTAAAACGGCTGTAATTTCTTTTATAATGTGATAATGGTAAAGCTTCTTGCTGATGCGTAGCCTCTGGCCACGTAAAAAGTGTTTCATGTACAACTTTGAAAGTAAATTCACGGAAAAAGCGTTAAAGAATTTACTGGAATCAATTTATGCATGGACAGGAGCTACGCTGATGCTAAGTGGTATGATTATTTGTGCTATAAGAAAAGATTTTTGAATTATTATTCCTTCTACTATATGACAAAACTACACATTTACTAATACTAAAGTACAGGTCAAGTAATCCCAATTTCAAATTCACCCCAAATTCTCTCGCAAGCTTATAGAGTAATATCGTCAATGAAACTTATCAGAAGCCTTTTTAAAATTAGTAGAAATATTAAATACTTGTCCATGTCTGTTTAATAAATAAGGAATCCTAAGAATGACGAACCCGACAAAAATTCCGGGAGAATTTTGAATTACGGCACATGAATTAATGATTTGATTTCTCTAGTCATCAATATCCAGTACCGGAATCCTATACATACACCAAAGTTTTTAAATGACCCCATGTGGTAAAATCTAGTCGATTCATATCTGGTGACCGAGGTGGCCAAAAGTGAGGACCGCCTCGGCCTACCCAACGATTTGGATAAGTTATGTTTTGTCTAAATAACGACGTTCTAATAAACTAAAATGAGCAGGAGCCTCATCGTGCATAAACCACATTACTACTCTTCTAACACCTAGTAGTCCTGGAAGTATGTCTTGGAGAAAACAAGTGTATGTTTCCCGATTCAATCTCTGTAGTAGAAAATGTCGGCCAATAAGGTGGTCTCCAATGATTCAACAACTATTTTCTTTAAATGCATTTCCAACCCATACATTTAAAGAAAATTGTTGTTGGTGATGAGCTTCAACTATGGCGTGGGGATTTTCATCTGCCCAAATGTGGTTATTATGGTAGTTAATTATTGCCTCTCTGGAAAAATTAGCTTCGTCGATAAACAGAACCTGCCTTAAAAACTGAGGATTTTGCTCAATGACTCCTAACATCTAACGAGAAAATGCCTAGGAAAATCTCGTGGTAATAGATTGATCCTTTAAAATAGTCCATACCGTCATATGATTGACATGTAGCTGCAGACTTTCTAGTACTGGTGTCAGGTTGTTCATCAATTAGATTAAGTACTGCTTCTTTCAATTCCGGTGTTCTAATATCGCGTGGGCGACCACAATCATGCTTTCTTGGTTAGAAAAGTTCCAGTTTCTCGTAGTCTATATATATACTTTAAACCTTGCACGAATGTCACTGATACAAATAAGAAAAAATAGTGAGCCTCAGAAAATGCTTTTGATGCATAGAAAATGCATACCAAATATTACTAGAATATTTATAGGGGTTTCACAGATAATGTAAAAAAACATATATTTTTCTTCAATCTTTACCACCCGGTATCTCAAAAGTTAGGTCTTTTAGGACATACATTCATATAAAGTTTTTTTCGTAAAATTTACCCAAGAATCAGCCTCTGAATTTTTTCGCATCTATTTATTTACACCCTGTATATCCTTCCCCTTTATATGATTTTAGTATTCTTAATATTTAAGTTTACAATAGATAAAATAGAAGCTTCATGGTCTACTAAGGCAGACGGTACCACACACGTAATGCAACAATTACTCTTACTAAAATTTACACAAAAATAACCAATTAAAGTACTAGATAAATTAGCTATACGGGTTGGATCCTATTTTTTTTTTTTTTTTTATGGTAAACACAAGCACAAGAGGAAAGACCTATGTCACTCTTGGAGTGGTGCTTGCGCGAAGATATTTGTGGGCATTTATCTTGAATCGCTGCAGGTTGTATGCGTCGGGAAATATGTGAGGTGGAAGCCCGTTCCACAAAGAAGATGTTCTCCAGATGAATGAGTCCCGATACAGCGACGTCCTCGGGGTAGGCAGGTGGACTCGATGTGGATGAGCCGCAACTGCTAGACGCGTCCTTCTTGCCGGAACAGCCCTGGGTGGAATCAGGCCTGCCAGCTCAGAGGAGCACTTACCGTGATAATTACGGTAGAATAAACGGAGATCAGCCACCTTTCTCCTGTGCTCCAGACTATCCAGACTCTTTGTCAGTTCTGGTTTGTCGATAAGACGAATAGCTCTCTTCTGTATAGAATCTAGCAGCTTTAAACTATGCTTGGGTGCAGAGCTCCAGACATGCGAGCAATACTCGAGGGAAGGGCGTATTTGAGCCTTATAAAGAGTCAGCAGCTGTTCTAGTGTATACAGTTTTTTCGTTTCGTGAAAAGCACTCCGAGTTTTTTGGAAGCCGCCCTGGCGACCTCGGCAACGTGGTCATGCCAAGACACACTGTTGGTGACCTCGACTCCTAGAAGATGTAGTAAAGATGATTTCATTGACAATGTTTTCCCTGCCATAACCAGCTCCGGGCCACCAAGGTTAGTCTTCATCGTAAATACTGCAGTCTGCGTCTTTTAAGCGTTAAAATTGACCAAATTGTTATCGCCCCACTCCAAGATTGCTCCAATATCGTTGTTGGTTGAAGCTACTTGTTGCTGCCTAAGATTCTGAGAACTTGCGGTTGTCGTTGGTTTGGCGGACTTAAATGTGGAAATAAGTGTGCTATCGTCCGCAAAGCTGTAGATTGGATTGACAGTGCTTCCTAGCAAATCGTTGATATATACCAAGAAAAGGGTGGGGGATAGAATGCATCTTTGAGGGACTCCAGCGTTAATGTTAAATTTGTCGGAGAGGTATCCATCGACGGCTACTTGGATTGTTCGTTGTTCAAGAAAACTTTTGATCCAATTCAATAATGAGTTTTGTATGCCGATTGAGGAGAGCTTGGTTAGTAGTCTCTCATGCCACACTCTGTCAAATGCCTTGGAAATGTCAAGAGCGACTGAGCGGGATTCGCCGTGCTTCTCCATGGCCTCCGTCCACAAGTGTGTGACGTAGGCCAGAAGATCGCTGGTCGATCTAAGCTTTCGGAAGCCGTATTGATGATCGCTGATTAGTCCAGATGATTCCAGATATCTTAACAGTTGTTGGTTGACTGCTTTCTCCATAATCTTCGATATTACTGGAACTAGTGCAATCGGGGCGGTAATTGGAGGGCAACGTCTTCTTACCCTTTTTGGGTAGAGCTTGCACTCGAGCAGTTTTCCAGCTTGTTGGAAAATGGCCCTGCTTATACGATGCCGTGAACAGTCTACATAAGGGAGGAGTCAATTCGTCTGCACAACGTTTTAGTATTAGGGCTGGAATTCCATCGGGTCCAGAAGCTTTGTTGGTGTCTATGCTTTTAAGAATTTTATTTATAATTCGTTGGGGAAACGAAATTTCTCCCATCGATGAATTCACCCTTGGCAAATATGGCGGTGTTTTGCCTTGCGAGTGCAGAGTAGAATTGGACGCGAAGAGTTTACCCAGTAAGTTGGCTTTTCCCTTGCTGTTGATAGAACCATCATCTGCTGTTAGGGGTGGCAAGGCCGACTTAGCAAATCCTTGACTAACGGCTTTCGATACCGACCAGAAAGATCTTGTTCCAATTGGGCAGTTTAACAGTTTGTTTTTGATCCTGTTGTTGTGACTCTCTTTGCATTCATCAATAATTCGCTTGCAGCTATTTCTGGAGGCTAAAAAGTTCCTCCGATTTTCGATGGAAGGATGTTGACGCCATTTGCGATATGCTCCGTTTTTAGTGTTTACTGCCTTTTTGCAATTCAGGTTGAACCATTGCTTGTTGTTTGATCCGCATTTAGTAGAAAAAGGGATATAAGCTTCCATTCCTGCCAAGATCGTCTCTGTAATTTGGTTTGCACATTCTGAGATGTTATTGGTTCTAAAGCAGACTTCTTTCCAAGGGAATGAGCGATAACATTCCCGAAAATGGTTCCACTCTGCTGATTTATAGTGCCATACCTTCCGCGGCATCGGAGGATCCTGCGTTTTAACCTCCAACTGGCAAGAGACTGTTATCAATTTGTGGTCCGATGTTCCTAGGGGGGCATGTACTGATACTGTGTACGAGTCAGGGTCTGAAGCCAAGACCAGATCTAGGAGACTCGCCGTCTCGATCGGGGATTCTGGTAGGTTCCTCCACAAGCTGCGTAAGCCCGCATATGGTGGCAAATAGCTCAGCTTCTCGTCCTTCATCGTCGTTCTTGTTGCAGAAGCGCAGCCAGTTGATATTGTGAACGTTAAAATCACCCATGACGATGATTTCTGCGCTTGGGTAGCCAATTTGCAGATGGTTAATGCAATCAACCCGGTTCAAAAAGAGCCGTCTATATTGGGTGTTGCTTGGTGGTCTGTAGATACAGCAGATAAATTTCGTGGCACCACTGGCTATTATTTTGAACCACATGACGTCGAAGTCCGCATGTTCAAGCGTTTCCTCCCGCTGGCACCTCAAGTCGTTCTTGACAAATACCACCAACATTTTTAAATTAAAAGAATAAAATATTTCAAATAGGTATTGGGTATGTAGCGAATCTTTATCTATTCATATTTAGCTATTGAATCTCTCTTAGTTTTGCAATAGTCAACCGCATAAATGTGTTAAATTGGTAGAAACGACCGTTCCGTCGGTGATGAATGAGCTGAGAAGTTAAACGCCTATAAAAACTAATTTTTCATCAGATAAATATAAGATATTTATCATTAAGCAATGGCTTTGAAAGCTGCTATTAACAATTTTTAAACTGCATATCGATACCTGAAAGCAATAGTGAGATAACTTGAAATTCAATGTTTTAAGATAATCGCTTTTTTATTTTCTATAGTAGTAGTTTAATATTTATGTTGTAAATTTTTCTTTTAGTCTAATCATATCAGGTTAAGAAAGTTAATAAGTTTTATGTAAACACTGATAAAATTGTTTTGGCCGTTTAGTCTTTCTAATCTATCCGTCTAACCTCACTATTGCATTAATTTTTTTAATTTAATTTTTAGTTATCTTAAAGTGCATCAAATAAATAGAAGACTGTTGAGAAAACAAATTTATTTAAAAAAAAATATATGTTTTAATTCTTTTAACATAAATGACTCATATTCTAATGAGAACTCTCATCACTATTTTGTTCTGTACCCTCAACATTTTCCTTTTCTTTTAAATTAAGAAAAAAGTTATGATGCCTTTGGGGGATACTTCCACATTTACATAATGAAATTATTTGATGGAATTTGAGGTGGTTTATATGGTTCTAATTTAATAATCTCAAATGTGCTTTTCTACGACCCCTATACGATATTTGATGTTGGTAAAGTTTATTTCTAAAGTAAGAAACCTTATATTTTATTAGATCTGGATCATTAATATTTATCTAAATCATCTTTACATTTTGCCAAATACATTTTTCTCCATCATTATTTACATTAAAGTTTTTACCCGTTTGGTCATACACCTTTTTCCAGTCTACAAAGTCTCGAGTTCCCATTTCATTAACTGTATACAAGGGACCATCTTTTTTGGCACATCGGATAATCATGACTAACCCTGATGGGAGAAAAATGGGCCCTTGTTTAAGAAATCGTTTCTTTTTCATACAAAATATGAATTTATTTTTATTTTGGGCAATGCAATTGTCGCTGTACCTTTTTTTACGTTGACATTAATCTTTTAAATACGTATATATAACAGTTGCAATTTCTGTGGCACCTCTTTTCGCAACACTTTTATTTCATAAGTAACAAGTACCCTCCTTACACTTACTGTTATACACAGTGAAATTATAGGCATTTAATTTATTCTTATAAAAGAATGTTGAAATATTTCCATTTGGAAGTGGCATCACCGCTTGCAAATCAAAGGTAACAAGTACAATATGATACAATGTCTCCTTCTGCTAAAACCAAATTATTTTGCATCGAAATATTAAAAACGTTATCTATAATTTAATTCTATAAAATTTTTAATAAGCTTTAATACCAATAAAACAAAACCAGTAATAGAATAATTTAATTTTTTATGTGAATAATAATAAAAAAACAATTATTATATCTATTCCTTGAAAATCTTCTTGTAGTAAACTATTGGCATTTTCAGAAAACTTTGTTTTGTTTGGATTGGTTGATTTGCTAGACACAGTATTATTTTTTATAATATATTATTAGTAACAGGTGATGATAGAATAACCTTGACTAAATATCACATAAGGTACTTTTAGTGCCTAAATCTCTATTTACAAAACAAAAAATGCTCATATGTATTCATCTCACCAAGAACCAAAGCACGAAGTCGTTTTCCCCTTACACCCTTATATTTTTTGAATTATAGTCAATCGCAATAATATACGTTAAAAATCAAAATTTTACAAAAGAATTACTCACTAACAAATTAGACCGCAACAGTTATTGTTAGGTTAGAACATTGGAAAGGAACACAGAAGATACTTAATATCCCAATGAAAGTTTGCGGTTGTAGTGCTTTCATTGGGATATTAAGTATGCTACAACAGTGAGCTATTTTATATTTATCTTAGTGTAGCATTAATGTAGCTGGAGGATTATCTAAGTATCCTTGAGACATGTATAAAATCTCAATGTTGCAATAAAAGGATAGAACAACAGGTCGAAACGCAACACTGCTTTTTACGTCTTTTCAGTATCTTAAATATTTTTGTTGAGATATCTCAGTATTTCATAAAATTAATTTTTTTTTGACTTGCATTTACCATAATTAGTTTAAAATCAATTTTTTCAGATTTATCTCACTGTTGCTTTCAGGTATCGATATTTTGTTTAATTTTTACAAAAAAGAAAATAAAAAAACTACTCCTGACTTAAGGCTATTTACATGATGAACTACCAATTTATACAAAAAAAAAAGGTAAAATTTCTGAAAAAAAATTATGGTTTCTAGCAACCCGTAAAAGAACAAAAATTTCGTTAAAACCAGGGCTTTAAAGGTGGTTAGACTTACCTAAAACTACTTCTTGTTGCATCCTTGTAGTTGATACTGGGGTGGTCCTACCGCTAATTTTGCCAGAACTATTTAAAATCTTAACATAGCTAGCGGGAAACCATCCGACCTGCCTTTTTCTTCCTTTGGCTTGCAGTTCTCCCTCCCACCATCCTGAATCAGTCTTTTTTCTGATCATAATGAGCTGCCCTCTAGCGAGAGAAAGTTGTTCGGTACTAGTTGCCTGATATGGGGCAATTACTGAGGCAATTTCCGGTTTTTTACCTTTAACCACCTGGATAAGAATTGAACATATTATAATAATTTTTATTTGCTAGAGCGCGGAATTCCCACAGAGAAAAAACACATAAAAGGCACAAACCTGCGCGTTGGATGTCATAGAGGCGTCGAAAGGTTTTTCCGTGGATTTTTCATTTATCTGGGACACTTCGTTGTCGACTTGGGCGTTTGAACTGTTGTAGCTTTCCAGGGCTATGGATACGGCCGCCGCGTTTACTCCGGATGAGGCTGGCGCGGTGCTTTCGCTGGTCTGATTCGTTATTATTTGACCAACGTTGCTCTGCGCGTTTGGTTAAAGCGTTAGACATTCACAAGACACACGGACAATTGTATCTGTGCGTTTTAGGTAGAATAAATTTTATCTGGGCCAAAACAAGAGGACAACAAAAAAAGTATATATCGTCGAGAAGTCTTTCGATATGTTACATTAAAGTGCGTGTTATCGTTCACCGAATCAATAACATGGAAGAACTGGATGCTTTTAGGAACTAACTTATAACTATATAATAACTTATAACAAAAGATCGATTGCGATTATTCGAAAATGCGGTTAAAGTGTTTTCTTACAGGAGTGCTTGGGTTTTGCATGGTAGTGTATATGTGAAGTGTAAGGATAATATAGTGCATCGAATTTCCACACAGCAAGATCTAGATGACATTGTTAAAACTCAAAACTAAAAGGTACTGTAAACTCCTTAAATATTGTTTTTTTTTTTTGGATTGTTAATACATATTTTTTATTTATTATACTTAAGAGCATAGAAAGACTCGGATTTAAGAGTAATAGGTATATTACTTCTATTTATATGCTATTTTTTGTTTTGATTTTGCATTAGAAGATTTACATTTTTGTTATTTTTAGAGAATTTACTTGTGTAAAATGAAAATTGGATACCTGAATATTAGATCAGTGTTTACTAACTTTAATGATTTTAGAATTTTATTTGAGGCTCAAAACTTTGATATTTTTTTTCTCACCGAAACATGGTTATCTGAAAACGATAAATCTGATGCTTTTCAAATTCAGGGTTACAAGTTTTTACGGTGCGACCGAGTCGGTAGAGGTGGAGGTATAGCGGCTTATGTCAGGAATAATATTAAACTTCAAACTTTTTCTTTTGATTTTAACCTAAGTAAGGAACTTGAATATTTGTTTTTAAATGTTACCCTAAAGTCGCTTAGTTTGGCAGTTGGGACCTCATGATCGAAATATGAATAGTTTTATATCAGATTGTGATAATGTTTTTTCCTACTTATGTCCCATTTTTGATCAGGTCATATGTTTGGGAGATTTTAACTTTAGGAGATTTTTTTGACCTTGGCAATCCCATTGCTTCCTGTTTGCAGTCTTATAACTTGAGTCAAGTAATTAGTGAGCCAACTAGGACTACGCAATATACTAGCAGACTCCTGGATCCTATATTTTTAACCTGTCGGCAAGAATGCTAAAATATTGTAGGCCTATTCCAAAGATATCCGACCCTAAGGACTTTTCCGACCTTAGAATAGTCAGTATTTTGCCAACGTTTTCAAAAGTTTTTGAAAAATTTGTTTATAAACAAATATACCAATATGTATGTGAAAAAAATATAATTCCAAACTATCACTGTAGGTTTAGAAAAACTTATTTAACGGCGACTGCCTTAGCTACAGTAATCAGTGATATAATTGAGGCCTATGATAAAGGTGATAATGTTATTTTAGCTCTTTTAGACTTTTCAAAAGCGTTTGACACCATTGATCATAAATTATTAATAGCTAAATTAAAATATTACAGCTTTCATTATTCGCTGATTAATTTAATATCTTCCTACCTAAAACAAAAACAAAAACAAAAGTAAGGACACAAAGTCACGGTCTCATCCAATCTATATAATTTCTTAAAAAAAGCTCAAAAGCTACACGTGTTTCGCTCCTGTCGGAGCATCATCAGGCCTAGACCTACACAGATCACATTACAACTGTTAGTAGCCTTATCAACTGTTAGTTGTAATGTGATCTGTGTAGGTCTAGGCCTGATGATGCTCCGACAGGAGCGAAACACGTGTAGCTTTTGAGCTTTTTTAAGAAATTATATAGATTGGATGAGACCGTGACTTTGTGTCCTTACTTTTGTTTTTGTTTTCGTTTGGTCTCTTAGAGAAAAATGGATGATACGTTTCTATTCCTACCTAAAAGACAGGTTTCAGTGTGTCTCGTGCAATGATAGGGTGTCTGATTCTATCTCCATTTTATCTGGTGTTCCTCAGGGTAGCGTGTTGGGTCCTTTACTGTTTTTGGTATATACTTCTAGTATTTTGCAGTCAATAAAACATTGTAAACGCCAAGCCTATGCTGACGATACACAACTTTATTTTAATTTTAATTCTGCTGATGTTTTATTGGCAAATACATTAATTAATGAAGATCTAAAAATTGTAAGTGAACTCTTAGCACAACATAATTTAAATTGAATGCCTCAAAATCTTTATTACTAATTTTTGGCCCTAAAACGAAAATTGATTTTATTAGAGAGCATATTAATGGTGTAGAGATTCCTGTTGTTAAAACTGCAAGGAATTTGGGTATGTGGATGGACACTGATATAAGATTTAAAATGCATGTTTCTAAGATTACACAAAAGGCCTACCTTTCGTTAAAACTTTTATATTCCAGCAGACATATCTTAAGCCAACAACTTCGAAAGAATCTATGTGAATCACTAGTGTTGTCAAATTTTAATTACTGCGATTTTATCTATGGACCATGCTTGGATATCAACACAAAGTATAGAATCCAGAAAGTTCAAAATACTTGCGCTAGACTTATATTTGGCTTAAGAAAGTATTACCACTGTAACATCCGTTTAGAAGAATTTTTAAGTCTTTTAGAGTTTGTATTTGAAAATAGTTATTTCACTTTCAATAATATATATTACAAACAAATCTATGGTCTTGGAATGGGTAACTGTCTATCACCTATATGTTCTGATCTGATTATGTCAGAATTACAGAAATATTGTATGGGGAAAATAAAATTTAGGTTACAATTTTTTAAAAGATTCGTTGACGTCATTGCCACGTGTATTCCAAAAACTGAAATAGAAAACATAAAAAGTACATTTAACAGTTTCCACCCTAAATTACAGTTCACTATAGAGTGTGAAACAAATAACAAACTTCCATTTCTAGACATTCTATTAATCAGAACAGAAGATAATATAATCATCACTGATTGGTATCACAAACCCACTTTCTCTGAGAGATTTCTTAACTACCAATCAAATCACTCATTTAAACAAAAATTAAACATAATTAGCAACCTTAAATCCCGCGCAATAGCCTTATCTTACTCCAGTTTTCATAAAAAAATGTTAACAAAATTAAAGATATTTTACTAAAAAACAATTTTCCTCATAAACTATTAAACAAAATCCTAAACAACAACCCTACACCTATTAAAGTCAAAGAAAACCAAAACCATAAATTTGCAAAAATTCCTTATGTCAAAGGTTTGTCTGAAAGGCTATCAGGAGTTGTTTCTGATGATGAAGTCAGAATAGCGTTCAAAAATGAAAATACCATCAACAAATACTTCTCAAAACTCAAAGATAAAACACCAAATGAGTTACAAAGTGGCGTGGTTTATAAAATACCCTGTTCTGATTGTCAAGGTCTGTATGTGGGTCAAACGGGCAGGTACTTAAAAACCAGAATTAGCGAACACGAAAGAAGCGCAAAAACCAACGAACTACGCAGCATCTGGGAAGACTGCTCTAGCAGAACACTCCTTCAATCAACAACACCAATTTGATTTTAACAGCATTCGGATCATTGGTATTGGTATCAAGTATAAAGGAAGCATTAATAAAAAACAAGACACCGATGATCTAAATGCAAGTTACTATAATTTAATTAATTTACTACCAAAAAGATAAAACTAAAACATAAAATTTATTTTTGTCAAAGAGTGTATGTCCCAAATTTAGATCACACAGTGTATTAACAAATTAAGTTTCTGGTTTTGAACGTATAGATACATACATCTTCCTTATCTACTAATCCTTAACTTATCAACATAACATTGAATCATAAAAATTAAATAAATAAACGCTCGGAAGAATAAAAACATTTGTTTCTTGGCTTATTGTTGATTCTAGTTTGCCCACAATAACACCTACAAATTAACCCATGTTAAAAATAATTCTACGCTCCTATTATAAATGTGTTTTAATTATAACTTAAGAAACCTAGACTTAGGTAAGAGGTGTAATGTATAAAAAAAAAAAAATTTATATTCTGTTTTTTTTTAACGGATTGTACCTGAATGTAATTTTAACTGTGTCGTGGTTTTTGTTTTTTGTTGTTTTAATTTTTGTAACTTAAAGAACATTTATTTTAATAGTGTTTTTTATGTACTTGAAATTACTTGGTTTTATCTCTTTAATTACTTGAATCCATTTCAGTGTCCTGAGAATGACTTAATATAAGTCGAAACGTCGACATTTAGGTAAACAGGTTTCTGTTTTATTTCTGACCCCACCCAACAACCCTCTGCAATATTGAAGATATTGGGTCACAAACACGAAATTGAAATTAAGAAAGTATGATCATAATAGTGCTAAAATTGAGGAGTTGGGATGGTTAAGAATGGAAGATCGTAGAGCTCTTCATGTGGGTAACTTTCTTCACAAATTAATGACATGCCCCAATGCTTTTTATTCATTAAAAGATAAATTTGTTTTAAGAACTTTCGTACATTCACGAGTCCTACGTATTTCAAGTTCATTTACTATTCCTCGTCATCGGACGGCCTTATTTAAACGAAGCTTTGTATATAACAGTATTAAATTATATAATAGGATTCCTGACAGGTTAAGATCTTTAACATATACCAAGTTTAAAAAAGCGTTTAAAGTTTTTATTATAAACCAGGAATTATGAAAGGTGAGTGCATCAGTTATTAAATTATTATTCTGTTAAATTTTTTATGTGTTACAATGATTATATTATCTTTTGTCTAAAACTTGTAATATTTAGACATTATTAGTTTTTTTTTTAAATTGTTTTGGGTACTTTTAGGTCATTACTTTAATTTTGCTAGCATTTTTGTTTTATCTCTTTTAAGTGTAAATCTTAATTTTCTTTTGTTTTTAGCCATCTATGGTGCTTCAGTGGTTAAGTATGAATAGCTACTGCAGCTAGACTTCGCCACTGCTTGCACCTATACCATTAAAATATTAAATTAATGTTTTATACTACTTACTTATGTATTTTGTGGTATCTAATAAAAGACGATTTATTATTATTATTATTATTATTATAAACGTTTGTACCTTTTTTTTTAATTTCTATATTAAATAATAACAAGAGAATGATTTGATCTAGTAAAAATATATTTTTTTAATTTTAATTTTGCCTTTATTATAATTAAATAATATATTAGTGTTTGTTTCATATTTATTGGTATTTGTTTGCAACTTTTGTAAGTAGAACCCTTTGAGCAACTATGTTATATATTAATAGATTGCTTAATTGTCTACTATATGAATATTCTGCCTCCTACTTTATTCAAATATAATCTGGTTGTTTTATTCATATTTAATAATCTCAGATCCTGATAAATATTAGTCTTTTTTCATTGTTGAAAGAGAATACAAGACAAGTTTTCCATTAATATGGCTCATTTTCATAGTAAGTAATTGCATCTGATGTATGGATCACACAAGACAAAAAAGTGTCTTTCAAACTTTTTTATCTTTGAAAATCATAAGATCAAACGAACTTATTTGTAAGTGAAGTTCGATCTTGATTATATGAAGGCCTCATCGAAATAAATAAACAACACGTAGTATCTCCGCCTCTGGCTTAACACACAGATTTTAAAGCATATTCGACAAAAAACCCTCTCTACGACCCCGTTCAACCTAGTTATTTCAAAGTTACTGTTGCAACTAAGGGACTTTGTTGCTAAAAAAAGTTTGGGGAGGTGGGAATTATTTATTTCGATGAGGCCTTCATATAATCAAGATCGAACTTCACTTACAGGTAAGTTCGTTTGATCTCATGATTATACTCGGCCTCATCTCATAAATAAACAACACGTAGATGTTTAAAGTACAGTTGCAACAGTTTATTCCATCTAAGAAAACTTTTATTAATTAGATTTACCTAATAATATACATTTTAACAGTCATCAACGTTTCAAACGTAAAATTCAAACTTCATTATCGTTAGTAATAATTCGTATAATATGTATACTACATTACTGCACACCAACCTTCTAAATTAAACAGGTAGAAGTAATACAAATAATATGTAATAAACACAGGACATTTAAATATTATAAACTTAGAAACTTATTATAAAGTGAATATATCTTATCAATTAGTTCAAAGACAAAATAGCATTCGCAAACTCTTTATTATTGTTGACCAAAGGTCTGTTGTAAAATTGGGCAAAGGTTTTGGAATTTTCAGACCACCCTGCAGCCCGTCTAATCGTATCGAAATTAACAACCTGTCGTGCTGCCGCAGATGTAGCCGTATGCCGTGTACTATGTGGCTTAAAACGGTTTACGTCCACACCACTCTTTTTCAAAAAGTACTTAATCCATTTACCAATGGTTTGCGTAGTTTCTCTGTGGTGCGGCTTTTTAATGGAAATAAATAAATATTTAGAACCACTCCTTAGAGTATCAGTTATTAGCAAATAAGACACCTGGCCACACAGACTACAGGCTCAGAGTTAAAAAATGGCAAAACTAAAAAAGGCTGACTTTTATTAAATCTCGATGTTTTAATCTTCCCTGGAATAGGAATTTCTATTTTATCATCTTTAATACAAATGTTTGGTATTTCAATTAAACTTAGTGTCTGTAGTCTGTGCCAGGTAGCCAAGGCCAGCAATTTTTTAGTAATGACTTCTAAAGATAATATTTCATTCTTATCAAGTGAACGAATGAAATTTAAGATAATTCCCGGATCCCATATGTTTTCACATTTTGGTAAAGGTTGCCTCACTCCAAAGACTCCTTTAAAAAATCTTTTAAGTCGGAAATCATTACCCAAAACAGGACCTACTATTTGCCCTAAGGCTGCTCGATATGTATTCAAGGTTCGATAGGATGAACCCTTCTCAAAAAACAAGGTTAAAAATTCCTAAACCCTTTCTACGGATACCTCATATGGGTTAACATTTCGATTGCTACAGAATTCCCACCATAACTTGAGCCCTGAAGTGTATTGCTTCAATGTGTGCTTCAATGTATTGCTTCAATGTGCCTTCATCACTTAAACTTGCCATGTATTCTTTATTGCCCCTCCCCCCCCTCTTCTTTCACCATGTTGGATAATACTGAACCAACCAAAACCAAAGCAGCTCCAGCTTGCTGTTGGAACTGAACAAGCCTTTCATCTTTGTTAAGGACCGGCTCAGATATAGCGGCCTTCACCTTCGGGTTTATCTTAGGTGAGTTCAAATCTCTACAATTTTCGGGGGGGGCAGATATTTTTCCATTATATTCAGTTTATTGTTTGTGGAGAGGGAAATAGATGACAAACAAATGTTTATTGAACTCTCTGGAATACCTTGCCTTGATAGAGCTTTCCTGATAGCCTCCCGGCCACCAGGGAAAGGTTTCTCCACATGGGGTGCGGAATTCTGCCAAAACAAAGCAAGTTATAGTTGGGTTTTCATATTACTGGATCCGTTGTCAATAAGGAACAAAAAAGCGGGTACCAAGATTGCGAGACCCAGAAGGGGGCAACCGCAATACCCTCTGCTTCATCCTCAATTATCTTTTGGAGGACTTTTGAAATCATTGAAAATGGTGGAAACGCGTAAAAATCCAAACCACTCCAATCCAGTGTGAATGCATCCACCATAAAAGCTTCTGGATCTCGCATCCATGAAGTAAATCTGAAACACTTTTTATTCAATCGACTGGCAAATAAATCGATTTTTGGAACACCAAATTTCTTAGTTATTAATTTAAACGAGTCTAAATTTAAACTCCACTCAGTTTCCTTATGAACTTGGCGAGAGGCCTTGTCCGCTTTAGAATTATCTTTTGAATTAATATAGCTAGCAAATAAAAAGACATTTCTATTTTCACACCAAGACCATATTTGTTGAGTTATCTTATTAAGTTTTTTAAAACGAACACTGCCCATTCTATTAACATATGATGATGCTGTGGTATTGTCAATTCTACATAGAATATGACAGTCCCTATAGCTTGATAAAAAACTCTGAAGCCCATACAACAAAGCCAAAAGCTCTAAACAATTGAGATGTAAAAGTTTTTCAGATTCATTCCAGAACCCCGAAGCACTATTATTTCCACAAAAAAAACCCCATTCTGTCTTGGATGCATCAGTAAATATTTCAACCTCATAATTTTTAACACAAACTTCATTACATGTAATAGGAATATTTTCTTTAAACCAAGCTAAATCGTTAAGTAGATTGGATGAAACTCTTATTTTTCAATCATAATTTCATTTTGCCTTTTTAAGCGCTAAATATTTATGACGCTCTAGAAGTTTAGTGTGTCTAAAACCAAACTTTAAGGCTGGACAAGCGGAAATAATCCGTAAGTAAGTAATCCGTAAAAAGTAATAATAAGATATTATCATCTTGTTGGAGTCAAACTGAAAACCCAAAAATGTACAACTTTAAAACAACTCAAACAATTATATTGATATAATGAACCCTGAAAAAAGAACCGCAAAAATTTTTTATGGTCTTCTTTTATAGGTACTAAATGATAGGCATCCTTAAGGTCTATCTTGCAAAAACAACAACCTCTAGTCATTAAACGGACAACCACTTTCCTATCTTCTAATTTAAAATGACTGAAGTTTTAACAAATTTGTTAAAGGATTTTAGATTTAAGATTAATCGGTTTGACTGACCCATCTGGTTTTGGTACAATAAAAATTTTTGAAACAAATTGATTATCACACTTCAAGGCCCTGGAAATAGCTCCACTAACCGTTAATTCCTTTATTAATGAATCTAAAATTTTTGCCTCATTATTTGACCATTTGGTCTCCTTAGGAATTAAGGTTTGAATTGGATTTCCAATAAAAGGAATTTCCAGACCTTGAATATAGGAAATGATTTTTCCATGAACTGAAAGTTGGAACCATTGTTTTACAAAAAACTTTAATCTACCACAAGGAAGCGTACACACCTGATGAGTTATCTCCTCTTGTCCAGTGGACGAGATCCTTGCAGTCTCTTGCCTTGGCTGGAAACTCTGTAGTATCGACTGTTCATTGATGTTGATGTCTGAGCCTTCAATTGAACTCTCTGTCCAGTCGCCCTCCTGGCTCTGTAACTTAAGGCTGGACGGTAAAAGTTTTCCTGCTGGGTTGAGGCTGAGGTTGAAGCCTTAGAACCCACAGGCCTTGTTTCAGCTTTTTGAGTTAACTTCTTAAGAGGTCTCAGTTGCTGTCCTGACTTCTTCAATTCTTTGACTGCTCTAATTCTTTCCTCTAAGTCTGAACCAAATAACAGCCCTTCTTGGATAAGCCTTGCTATAAGAACCTCATTTAAATCCTTATTTAAAGTCAATTTAATAAGGTCCCTGCTTGAAATGGAATAAGTATGATGTAGGTCCGCTAAAATTCGGCCTTCATCACTTAAACTTGCCATGTATTCTTTATTGCCCCTCCCCCCCCCCTCTTCTTTCACCATGTTGGATAATACTGAACCAACCAAAACCAAAGCAGCTCCAGCTTGCTGTTGGAACTGAACAAGCCTTTCATCTTTCTTAAGGACCGGCTCAGATATAGCGGCCTTCACCTTCGGGTTTATCTTAGGTGAGTTCAAATCTCTACAATTTTCGGGGGGGGGGGGGGCAGATATTTTTCCATTATATTCAGTTTATTGTTTGTGTCCCATCCATTAGTCAGAATATTAGACCAATGATTCGCTATGTCATTATAAATTGGAGCAGAAAACTCTTTTTTCCTTGCATCATCTTTGACCAGTATCGCTCTAACCTCCTCCCTCAACACTGGCATATCCTCTTGATCTCCTCCTGCCTGATCTAAAGAAAAACAACACAGTTTTCCCTATAAATCATTATGTATCTTAAAACAATAATAACTTATTAAAGTGGCCCCGTTCCTGATGATAACCTATATAGGCAAAATTGTTTAAGAAAAGCAAAATATTTAATAAATATTTTTCATAGTAAGCCATTAATTTTACTAAATTTACAACATTTTAAAATTAGCCCAAGTATCAGTCAAACAACAAGCATACTATTAAGCTTACTATGAAGCATAATAAGCATCCTGATACTAGCTAGCCACAGCCTAACATCATTTCTTCTTTTCACTGCGCTCAAATAAGAGCAAGAGTATAGCCCAATATTGATTTTAATAAACAGGTATTTGTCAGTTCACCTACTATGAGGTAAACCTGATGCCTAACTGGAAAATGCCATTTAAGTAGCTTATCAGTTGTCATATTTATTGCTCATAGCAAAAAATAAATAGTTATTTCGGAATGCCAACTAAGTATCCAATAAATTAATTATTTAAAACATTAAAAGCTTCAATACAAGGACACAGCTCAATAAGAGACAATTCAATACTTCCAATAGAAAAATTGATTTATTTATTTAATTAATAATTTTTTTCATAATTTTTTTATTTACCTTGGACGACGTTTTGATTTAGTTCCAATAAAACATTATTTCTAACGCCATCAGGCAAAGGTTGCTGCTTTTGCAGTCGATTTTTCTGGTTTTTGACTCCCCTTTCTCTAGAATCGCCTTTACCTGGATCTGATGAGGCAATGTCAATCACGTCGACAGAATTTTTATCCAAATCCGAATTATTGTCGATGGAGGACGGCGACCGGCGCCGCCGCTGGCTTTTCTGACTTGGTCGGCGATGAGTACGACGACTGCGGGACCGAGAACGATCGATCGATCTCGAGGACGATCAAGCGGACGACGGGGAAAAATGGCGGCGACTGCGTTTTGATTTACGCTGTTGGCGTTGATTCTTTTCCACTTTATCCATCCTCTCTCCCAGCTTTTTCAGTAATCCTAACACCTCATCACCTTTTTCTCGTTTTCTTTTAGACGACATGATAGAATACAACCTTCATACACAAAACCCCGATTTCGCTAAGAAAAATGAAAAGAAATCACGAACACAACCTGCGTGCTTCGCACAGAAATGAAAACTGGGTTGAACGGGGACGAGTCGTAGAGAGGGGAGCGCGCTAGGATTTTTTGTCGAATATGCTTTAAAATCTGTGTGTTAAGCCAGAGGCGGAGATACTACGTGTTGTTTATTTATGAGATGAGGCCGAGTATAATGTTAAATAATATAATGGATTACTAGATAAAATAATAACAAGTGTTCTTTTTAGACTATTTAATAAAATTATCAATTTTTTATACTAAATTTTAATTGAGCGAAGTTTAAAGCCTGAGAATTAATTGAAAACTATCCATTAAGTGCCTGAAATGAGGTAAATTCTATTTTAGTAAAAGCAAAATTAATAAGATCATGTAACAAACGTATTTTCCGTCATTTGCTGAAAATAAACAATTTCTTTACGTAAGTAAAGTGTTCCGTATGTTTATTTTTCTCAAATACCATAATTCCTCTTATAATCAGATTTGAAATACGCGCCTTAATTATCTGAGTCAATCACAGACAAAGCGCCGTGATTGGCCCGCATGGGAGCGGAAATTAATGTATCCTGATTTTTACCAGGCACTCCTTGTAAACGATTTTGTTTTTAATAACAGCCTAAATATATTCTACCTATTGCACAGTACATAACATTCACGAATTGTAATTTAACACCCAAAAAAAAAAACCAAACACAAATCAATTTCACCCAACTCATAATAACCATGTATACTTACATCTACTTTTTGTACGTAATTGCTAGGGAATATCCCAACATTGTCATTTAGTTTGCCAGTCCACCAATCGCCTTCTTTTTTAACTACGGCAATGATATCCCCTGCGTTAAAAGTCAAATCGCCGGGCTCCTGCGACTGATAAGGATAATTTGCTATGTAGTGCTCAGCATCGTCATCTAGTGGCGGAACTAAAAATAAAAATCGTCCAATAAGGTTTGACTTATCATGTAGTTTTCTTTATTTAAGATGCTTTACCAGTAGCGTCTGCCTTAGTATCATTTTCCAAAGCAGTGACAGGCTCTACCGCCACTGGTTCAACGGCTAAAGGTTCCCTAAGAAAAAAAAAGAATATTTTCTCTTTTACTTAATTAGATGAGTAAGGCTTCTTACTCTATTTTAGTAGATTCTATTATAGAATTCTGTACGGTTGTACTTCCTCTGATTCCCACTCCATCAACTGGTTCCGCGTAAGACTCGGGAAACCAACCGGTTTTTCCATTTATTTCGCCTGCTAACCAGCCTGGTTCGCCAGTCTGTTGTTCGGGAACCTATTCAGGTTAAATTTAAAAAAAAAAGTTAATCTTAAAGTCAATAACTCAGAAAGTGTTAAAACGATAATTGAAAATACCTATGATGATTCTTAAAATTCACAGGAAGATCCTATATCAGTAAATTGGTTTAGTGGTGATGTAGTTAATGCTATAGGCACCACACAGGGCGTTATCTCTCAGCTCTGGAGCCGAAAGGCATTTGGGTCGATCAAGAGAGAAAATTCCTCATATGGATTAATATGTTCAGTAAAAAGCTCGAATAAATGATAGAGTAACAACATTACAATTAATGAGTCATCTCCGTGAAGCTCATAATTTGACTGTTTCAAGAAATACCATGTGCAGAAAGTTGAGAAAACGTAATCTAATAAGCCAAGGGCCTTGAAGATGCCAATCCTTAAATCGAGGAAATGGCGCCAGTCGACTATCTTGGGCTCGTGGACATGTCACTTGGGAGGAACATGAACGGCAAAATGTTTTATTTACTGATGAATCTCTTTTCGGCTTGTATCCAGATCCTTGAAGAGAAAAAAATATTGGTGCCAATTTTATTTAATGCATGATAATGCCACTACACGCACAGCTGGAATCACACGAATTTTTTTGAGGAGCAGAACAATCCTATTTTAGACTGACCAGCTCAATCACTTGATCTCAATCCTATAGAGCATGTCTGGCATATGCTTCAGCGAAGAGTTCCTCAGGGTCCGAATCAGTTTCAAAACCCAGATCAGCGTTGCAAAATCTAGCGTGTTAGCAACTTTATATGTGTAGTGATCCATGCTCCAATCTGTATACAAAAATGTATTCTATCTCAAGAAAATTATTGTATTTAAGATTTATTGAACTTAGATTAAATAGAACGTAAGTCTATTTTCTTCTTCTTGTCAATAATTGAGCGTATGAGATTTAAATTGATTTTTATTATAAAAGTGACGCAATACCCAATAAAATAAATAGTTTAATTTGTTGTCCATTTACTTTAATGCATTTTTGACGTCTGTAAATAACTTTCAATTATACATTTTCAATCACTTGCGTATTAATGAGTCTCATTTCTTGTCGAATTCTTGGTTTAAATCAAAAACATTATTCGAAATTCAAATTCAAAATATGCTTTAATCTCAAAACAAAATATGTATTGTTGAAGAAGTAGTCCATACTTGCAGTGGAGTTAATATGTCGAAGGGTAACTAAAATAGTTTCGGTCATCCTCCACTAAATTTATTAGAAAAACCATCTATCCTACATGTTTTGGACATATAAGATGTCCATCATCAGGGATATACTTATGTGTTGTGATGAAAACCCTCATTGTATATCCCTGATGATGGACATCTTATATGTCCGAAACATGTAGGATAGATGGTTTTACTAATAAATTTAGTGGAGGATGACCGAAACTATTTTAGTTACCCTTTAAAATATGTATTGCTGTTAACAAAGCCTAGGAAATACAGTAATAGCTAAAATAAAATAAAATAAAGGTGTTCCAGTTAATACAGGGTGTCTCACGACGCATAGACGCGATCGATATCTCGGAAACTCATTTTTATAAAATTTTGAAAATTTGGCAACGTGCCACAGTCGATAGGGGCTATACATAACTAAAATATTTTGTAGGTGTCAACTTCGCTATTTTAAATGGAACACCCTGTATATTTTTAATTTTTGGATTCCACGTGAAATTCTAGGTATATTTTGTGTATAATATCGTATACCGTTGTATAAGTGTAACCGTTTTTGAGATACAGGGGGGTCAAAAACTAGCATTAAAAATTTTAATGAAAAAATCATTAAAAGGCATTTTTTTAAAATAGAAACCCGATATTTTTATTATTTTTTCATAACGATAACTAAAAATAAGGTTAACTTTGTATAAGGTTATCTAGTCCAAAAATGGATAGTTTCCGAAGTGTTGTCAGTTTAAATTTGGCCTAATAATAAAAGCCGCATAGTAACACGGCTCAAGGATTGTTAATTAGTTGGCCATGATGGTTATCATAGTAACCGCTAGAAGCGGTAATAAGACGCATTATAACGGAAATGTCAGTATTGCTTGTAATTTCGTCATTTTCACTCAAGACAGAACACCAATCTTCGTTTCTCAGCTCCTATGTACCATCAAAATAAATTCTATATCCTGTTTTTTCCTGTATCCTGTATAACCAAATAACTACTAGTATTATAAATTCTAGGATTAGAAAACTTTTAGCACAAGTTCGTAAGCTTAGTAAATAAAGTATATTTTGACTTTGACTATGGTTAAATTGCTGCTGTAATACCACTTGATTACTTGAACCCTTTCGCATAAATATCCATGGCAAATTAAAATGACGTTTTCAGTTTCAACAGTAGGTGGGCTGCTGCCATCTTCGTCGCCTTATAAATAAACCGAAATCGAACCACATATATAATTAAGGTACTAAAACTAATTTCATAACCATGCATTTATAAGTTAGATTGTTTATTATTGTTATTTTGGTTTTATAATTTATTTGTAGTATACAGGGTGCCTCTGATTAAGTCGGCACTATTGGTATCTTTGTTAATATTTAAGATACAGGGTCGGTTAAATTAGCAAACTAGTAGGATTTTTTCTGTTGATTAAAATGGTGAAAACAGAAAAAAAATTAAACATCACGTTTTCGAGAAAATGTGAAAAATGTACTTTTGTTAAATGGAATCCCCTGTATATTTTTACATAAATCAAAAGATAATAATTTTCTTAATAAAAAAGTTTATTTACACTAATAGCCTAAACCTAAAAATAACAAAGTTATAGCGATATTAATAATTTTGTCAAATTTAGGCAAGTTGGCTTTGAAATAAATAACATCAAGTAAAACTACTAATTTACAATAAATGAGCAAAAACATCGCCATCTTGTTCAATACATTTCTGAGCACACTTAAGCATACGTCTTGTAGCTTTTAAGATTGATCTTCTATCTATTGATCCAATTTTTTGCCTAATATGTGTTTGAAGTTCATCAACGGTTCTGTATTTTTTTTTATACATTTTTTATGTAACCCCAAAAATAAAAATCTAGAGGGGTTAGATCTGGTGACCTAGGTGGCCAACGAATCGAACCACGTGTCGCAATCCATTTATCGTCAAACAGTCTATTAAGTAATATTCTTACATCATTTAGTTGATGGAGAGGTTCTCCATCCTGTTGAAAATAGATTTGTTGCCGTCCCTCCAAGTTAACATTATCCAAATAATCTTCCAGCGCCTTAGATAATATAAGATGAACATATCTCCTTCCAGTCAAAGTGCCATCATAAAACACAGGTCCTATTACTTGGCTTCCTATTAAGCCGCACCAAACGTTTATACTAAATTGATTTTGAGGATTTCTGGGATCAGTAAGGAAAAGATTTTCTTGGGACCAATAGTGTACATTTTTACGGTTAAACATACCTTTGTTTGAAAAATTAGCTTCGTCGCACCAAATTATACGGTTTAAAATATTATCATTGGCTTCATATGCATTCCGTAACCAGTTGCAAATAGCAAGTCTTCTTTCGTTATCGCCAGGCAACAATGTTTGTACTGGTCGATACTTATATGGCCCAAATTTGTGTTTCTTTAAGACCCGCCAAATTGTTACTAAGCTCACACCGTAAGCTCTTGCTAAATCTCTTCTGTTTTCTATATGAGCTTCAAAATATGCCAAAATAGAAATTTCAACATCCTCGCTTACTATAAATTGGTTTCTTCTTCTAGTTCTTTTAAACACGTTTTCGTTACTTCTAAATTTTCTGTAGAGAATTAAAAAGTATCTACGGTTTGGCAAGTTACTAGTCTGAAATCTTTGGCGGTACTCTTCTAGCGCTCTGTCACTATTTTTTCGACATACAAGGTAACATTCTAACATATCACATTTTTCAATATGCGTAAAAGGCATTTTACTAATTTAGATTTTACAAAAATCACAAACTTTGCTAACATGTAACTGTCAGTATTTCTTTATTTAATAAAATCTCTACAGCTACTGTCATTTTATTATTCAAAGAATGATTTATTTGTTTTGCTCTCAAAAAGTTCAAGGCCAACTTGCCTAAATTTGACAAAATTATTAATATCGCTATAACTTTGTTATTTTTAGGTTTAGGCTATTAGTGTAAATAAACATTTTTTTATTAAGAAAATTATTATCTTTTGATTTATGTAAAAACATACAGGGGATGCCATTTAACAAAAGTACATTTTTCACATTTTCTCGAAAACGCAATGTTCAATTTTTTTTCTGTTTTCACCATTTTAATCAACAGAAAAAATCCTACTAGTTTGCTAATTTAACCGACCCTGTATCTTAAACATTAACAGAGATACCAATAGTGCCGACTTAATCGGAGGCACCCTGTATACCTAAGTGAAGATTACAAAATGGGGAAGTCTTTATCTCCAAGAAGCATGCATGTAGGTCACTTAGGTAAATGTATTATGCATTTCGGCTGTGTAAACAGCCATCATCAGATACTAAAATAAAATACAGGTAATTGAAGACAATTTTAAAAAAGGAGTTAAAAATTTCAAATATATCGTAAACCTACAGCCACAGATACAGTAATACTCTTTACCTCTAATCATCCCTTTAGCCAAAAATTTGCCGCTTTTAATTGTTTTTTTCATAAATTGTTCAATATTCCACTAAACGATATTAATTTCAAAAGAGAATATAATATAATTTTACAAATCGCTCGAAACAATGGATATCCTATAAATGTTATTAAGAAGAAGATATATAACAAACTACCTTACTCAGTAAACCCAACACCCTCGGATCTTATCGATCTATTACTTACTTTGGCAACGTCTCTTCTAGTGTCGCACAGTATTTTAAGTCCAATGAATTTCTCACTAAACCTAATATTTGTTTTAAAACCAAAAACAACTTGGCAAAACATTTAGTAAACACTAAAGATAAAATACCGATAACACACCAATCTGGAGTTTACAAGTTAACTTGTTCCCACCCATTATGTGATATCTGTTATGTCGGCCAAAGCGGAAGGAAATTTGAAGTCAGAGTCAACAAACATTTAAGACTTATCACCCGAAATAAAAATACTTTTATTAGCAATACCAATTCTCCTTTTGCGAACCAAATATTAGAGTCTGGGCATAATTTTGATCCGGTACCTAACACTGAGGTTCTGCGTGTTTGTGAGAAAGGGTTACAATTGGACTTGTTAGAAGCATTTGAAATAAGTAGAGCCCTAAACTCCCCAGACTGACATGCATTAATGAGCAAACCGAGTTTGACAGTTTACGTTTTTTTGATTCAATTAGCCCTAGAAAATAACTCTTACCTTTATTGTTTTCACTCTTTTATCTTTTCACATTTGTATTAATCAAAATTTAAAATCTTTCAAATTCAAATTCAAAACAAATTTATTCATCATGAAGGTACATAAATAATCATATACAAAATTGTAGCATAATAATATACATATGTTTTACAATCTACCAAATACATGATAAATAGGTCCATGCCTCGATTACAGAGAATCGTTTACACAGGTTCATCATAAGATAGAACCTGTGTGGCATAGCCCTTCAAAAACCTTAAAAGTAAAAAGTAAAAAAAAAAGATTTTCTTAAATAATCGAGACATGCATGTGTTGAGTATCATATTTAAGTATTTAAGAAAGGCGAAGCAGGCGGGGGTTCTGGATATGCAGGAAAGGTAAATTAATTAATATTTATAACAATAATAAGTAGACGGCAATAGAAGATCGAGCGGCTCAGCTCTTTTAATTTTTATTATAGAGTAAGTATTGTTTTTTTGAGAATCAAGCAGTTTATTACGAATATATTTTTTATATGCAGTAAACGGAAAACTTTTGCAATTAGCCGGAAGTCTATTCCAAAGTTGAGAGGCGACAAAAACAAAAGATTTTTGAAAATTTGCTGTTCTATGTTGTGGTATTCTAAATAAATTTATAAATCTAGTGTTTGTAAAATTTGTAAAATTGTTAGCTAAATATAATGGCTCCCTAGTTTTTATAACTTTATACGCGAAGGAATGAATATATTTGATATTGTCTACGATTTTTCATATTGAGAATTAAGTTATTGTTTAAATAAGGAGAAATGTGACTTCTAAATGGAATTTTGTAAGAAAAACGCATACAACAATTCTGAAGTTTTTGTATTGAGTAAGCGGAGTCTTCAGTCAATGAATTCGAATATACCACATCACAATAATCAAATAAGGATAAAACAAGTGTGTTACATAAAAAATATTTAGTTTTAGGAGGTAAATGATTTTTTATGCCGTAAAGTTTTCTTAAGCGCATGTATGCAATTTTGAGCTTATTCTTTATATGTGTTTGAAATGAAATACCGCTATCAAGGTATACTCCTAAGTTTTTGACCTCTCGTACTACTGGTAGCTGCTCATTACGAATGTTTGCATTTAAAGTTCTTGCTGCATTAAGGGCGTTCTTTCCACCACCCAGAAAAATTACACATGATTTAGACGAATTTAATTTCAAATTATGGTCGCAGGAAAAGTTATCTATATTTTCTAAATCCTTATTAAATTGTTCTTCTATTATGGATAGGGTTTCACGTAAAAATGAAGTATACAGCTGGGAATCGTCAGCATATTGTTGTAACATTGAGTACTTTATGCAGGATTTCATATCTGCAACATACAATGAAAAAAGCAACGGCCCCAAAATAGAACCCTGGGGAACACCGGTAGATACAGGATAATAACTTGATTTTTCAGTTATAGAAGCCTTGTTGATTACTACGCAATTCGCTCTATTATTAAGATATGACTTAAAGAAATAATCTAATCCGAAAAAAAAAGAAAAACCGAAATAATAAAGCTTTGCTAATAACATTTCGTGGTTTAAAGTATTGAAAGCTCTACTAAAATCCAATAATCCAAGACATGTTATTTCCTTTTTTTTCCTCATTTATCCTAGTTATTAAGAAGGTGTACTAGACTCGTGGCAGTCCGGGATAATATTATAAAAATCAATAAAGCTGCATATTTGTTGGTGCACAAACCTTTCTAAAATGTTGGATACCAGAGGCAGTATACTAATGGGTCTAAGGTCTTTAAACCCTTTTGGATCAGCTACCTTTGCTAGAGGTTTCAAAATAGCTTTTTTCCAAATTGTAGGATAAAAATTTTGTAATAAGCAGCTATTTAAAATAGTTAATAATGGTTTTGTAAGATATAGTAGGCACATTTCTAGATCTTTTCAGCCTATGGAGTCTTCACCTATTGCGTTACAGTGTATTGTTTTAATGATTTTAATTAATATTGGCTCATCCAATTGTGGCAAAAAATTTAGGTAAGACCTTTCTTTTAACACAACGTTAAAATACAATATTTCCTTATAGTACCTTCTCTTAATATGTAGAATTTTGAATCGTAGGTGTTCTTATTGTACTAAGTTTTTAATTTTAATTCTTTTATTTATTGTTGTTTTTATTCCCGATAACGGGTAATTTTTGTTTTATTTGGTGAACGTATATGTTTTTTGTAATGTTCTGGTAAGTTCTAAATCTATATTGTTATAGCGAATAAGCTCCTTTTTTAAAATTGTCTTAAATTACCTGTATTTTATTTTAGTATCTGATCATGGCTATTTACACAGCCGAAATGTATAATATATTTACCTAAATGACCTACATGCATTTTCCTTGGAGATAAAGACTTCCCCATATTGATTTTATAATCATATAATTTTTATATACACATTCTCCTACAAAACATGGACTTCTATTCAATTATACCTAGATGCATTGTAAGGTTTACATTTTATTTAGAAGATTTGTATTTTATATTAGTGTATAGTTACCTAAAGTTTAAAAAAAAATAAGCTTATGAAATTTTTCAGATTTAAAGCTTTTAATACCCCACACTAGTCATTCAATTTTGAAAAAGTTTCATATTCTAAAAACTGTTTTAAACTTAGGTATAGATAAAGAATATATAAAATCTGTATTTGTGTAATATAAGTTTTAAAACAAATGATGATGTCTTTAACTTACATGTAAAATGTCTCCTGGTAGAAACGATATTTCATCATTATTTCTAGCAGAAAACTCATAAATGGCCCTATATTTATGAACCCCCGGTATGCTATCAAGATTCGGCGGCACCGCATCGTCCGTCTCCCAATTATTTTCAACGGGCCAATCGGAATTTGCGTTAGTACTGCTACCCCAAGCGTCAGTCGTTTTCCACGAATCTCCGTAATCCAGTGGCTTATTAACGGTTTTCATTTGCAAAACTTGGTTCTTTTTGTCTTCGTACCTGTTTAAAAAATATAAATATATATTCTTAATATAAACTCACTCAAAAAATATAAACTCACTTTGTATACAAAGATTGACATTCGGAAACCAAAGTTTTCATTTGCGCTTTAAGGTCTTTCAATTGACTATTGTTGTTTTCGATGTCGGACATTTTTGAGTCGATCTGCGATTGAATATCACTTACTTTTTCCCTCAGGTTCTTAATCGTTACTTCTTTGTTCTCAAATGCCAACTTGGCCTGGTCGGGGTCCTAAAATATACCAGAATTGTTTCCATTACTGGTACAATATACAGTGCATCCGTAAAGTAACGGATAAATTTAATCAAAATTAAATCGACCGTTTCTGAAAAAGAAAAAGAATGTCCGAACCCGCCGATTTTAATATTTGGTTTAGGGTTTTTCTACGGGGAAGTTAAATAAACAGTATGACTCAAAAAAAAGATATGACGTCATTAATATGTTTTTTAAATGGAAATCGCCATTTTTTAATGCAGAATCAGAAAGAACGGATTTTTTTACAAAGGATATGATACAAATGAATAGTGGTTACATAAGTAATTTTGAACGAAAAATTATATGATAAACCGGCGGCAAAGCTCTTAAAAGTCGTCGTTTTAGGACTAAACCCAATATTACGGTATAACTTATTGAGACTATAACCGTTTGATATGTTGGGTCATTTTACATATAAAAATTGTTATGGCGACGTTGGAAATTGGTCGGGGCGTTCTTGACAGCGAAAAAACTAAAAAAACAGCATAAATTAAAAAAATTGATTTTTTAACATTAACTTGTCAAATCTTGCAAACTACTTGACTTATGCGATTTTTTTAAAAATTATTATAAAGGGCATACTTGGATACATGCATAAAAAATAATAATAATTAATATAGATTGTATTTTTGGTATTGAAATTTTTAAGGGAGAAACTTTTTTATTTAAAGGTTTTTGACACACAATCTGCGAAGGAAATGTACATAACATTACAAGGAAGTTTTAAAAAAAAATGCCTTTTAGGTGCAACCGATTACCAGATATCGATCCGACAAGTGCGACCATCATTGTTTTGTCTAGCAGGGAGGCGCGGCGGGCGCGACCCGCGACCACATCTTCGACAAACAAAAAACGATTTATTCCAATTCACTTTATAGCGAATCATTTTGGAAAAATAGTATTTGATGAATTACTAGCTTTTCATGCACTCACAGGCTGCGATACAACTAATTTTTTTTTTTTTAAATTGGAAAAAAACTTGCATGGCAAATATATTCTCGATATTACGAAATTCTGGATTTGCGAAAAATACTATAGATGAAAGTGTAAACATTGCGAGAATTTTTTTTTTGTACCTTTACCGCAATGAAAAATGTAGGCTTAGGTTAACAAAGGAAACTACAAAATCAGCCAAAGAAATTTCTCCCACTGAAGCATCATTTTATTTGCATGTTAAAAGGTAGATATATGTACCTACTTTTAATTAGTTTTTTAACATGATGAGTTGGTATCTTAAAAGATGTTTTATTTTTATTCTTTTTATGTTCCAGGCGTTTTTATCAAGTATATTCCTGGATCAAAAGTGACATCGGTATGGTCGAGAAGTTAGATCCACGAAGTTATGGTTGGATGTATGAAAATGATATTTTAGTGCCCCCGTATTCTACTAATGATCCAATACCCCAAGGACTACGGAAAATTATAAGTCTTTTTTGTAATGAAAAAAAAACTGCAATAGCAATAAGTGTGCGTGCAAAAATGAGAGCGTGCATTGCTCTCTTGAATGCAAATGCAAGATGGAATGCAAAAATGTAACAGAAATCATAGATATAGAAGACAATATAATTTAATAAAATGTTTTATGTTGTTTATAACTACACTATTATTATAATACTTTTGGAATATTTTTTTGGTACCTACTAAATAGAAAGTGCAATATTTTATTATTTAGTTTCACTTAGCAAGGTGTGTCTCAAAAATGCCTTTTTGTTTTATTTGCTTTAAAGTAACTTTTTTAACATTTAAAATTGGAATAAAAAAAAAAAATTGCAATAAATACCCTATCCATTTTTGGAGCAGCAGTAAATGCTGCATAGGCGACCACTGCGCGGTAATCGAATTTTGCGCTGCAAGTTTGAACGTTCCTTTCTCGTAAAGTATTATAAATAGAGAACTCTAGTTTTTTTTTAAAACTTTCCTGCAGTTTTTTGTGCAGCTTCCTCGCAGACCTTATATTGATAATGTTTCAAATAAAAAAGTTTCTCGATTGCTGAAAAATTTGGTTCAAATTTTTCAAATATTTTCAACTTAATATTTTTTCAGAAAAAAAAATAAACAACTTTTGTAAGTATTTTATGATAGTTGGCAGCGCTTATGTATGCCCTTTAATATAAAAAAAAATTTAGAAGGATATATCAAATACTTTCGGCGATATTATAGATTTAATATTAAAAAGTAAGTTTTTCTAAAACCCCGTATTTTTGAAGTTTTTCTACCATAACTATGGTCTCGACCAACTGCGAACGTCGGCATATTAACATTTTTTGTGTAAAAAGATGTGATATATGTAAGCAACAAATGGAAAATAGCATTATGTTGCAAATAGAAATCACCATCATAAAACCTGAAACGCGCAATTCTCAGATAAATGTCATCAATTTATTCATTAATCTCGACTGTAACGTTCAACCTAATAAATCATGTTAGTTAAGTAAATCTAAATAGTTTCGTTACTTGCGGAAGCCATCCAACCGTGTAATCCTTACAAGTATCTTGTAAAAGGACATTACAAAAGACATGCTTAATCGACTAGTATTAGTGACAATTGGTTATACTTCAATATTGGGTTAGTGCACGCAAAAGTCGGCTTGCTGACAAAAAACTCTTATCTTTATACCTATATTTAGATTGTATCTCTTTTGTAAATTGCATATATGCTTAAACAACATACCTATCAACTATATTTCGTTGAAAAACACTGAGTATTTAAAAATAGTCTTGCAAATAACAATGTAGTGAAAATATGCACTTCTTCTAAAAAACTAATCTGTTTACAGCGTTTCCGATGAAATTTAAAACATTTAAAGGTGTTTAGTCTTCAAGAATTGATTTTGTGTAACATTGGTAAATAATTTCGCCTTGGGACTATTAGCAACAACCCTGATCGGAAGGCCAAAGGCAGCAAGTTCAAAGGAGGATTTAAATATTATAATTACAAGCAAACGCAACAGACGCCTTACCGCCCCTGAAATCACAGCAAAAATCAACAAGGAGCGTAAAAAAGCGGTCAGTTTTTCGACAGTAAAATGGCGACTTTATAATGCTGGTCTTAAAGGACGTTTAGCTGTATCAAAACCGCTACTGAAGGATGTTGATATGAAGAAATCACACAAAGAATGGACCATTGATGACTGGAAGAAAGTTCTCTGGAGTGACGAAATTCGAGGTTTTTGGAACGAAGAGGCGAGTTTTTGTTCGCCGTTATGCCAATGAAAGGGTCGCTCGGAGGATTTGAAGTGGGCGATCTAATTGAATCGTTCATTTCAAAAACGACTTAAGTCAATAATTTTGCTTTTTGACATTTCACTACCAAACATTTCTTCGACCATATTCTGTGTTAAAACGACACAACTGACGTCTGACGCTTCCGCCTATATAATTCACAAGTAGATTTTCTACGTTCGCTGCAAAAACATCCTAAGTCGTCGACTTCGTTTTAACACCGAACAGAAATGAAACAAAAACTGGAGGGGGTACATTTTGTTCATCATAGAATGCCGTGTTTGGGATTGGCTACAGTTTATACAGTTTATTTCACAAGCTCAATCACGCGTGGCTAGTCGATTATTGTAGTGTCTGTTGAACTAGAAACGTTAAAATGTCGGGCTCTAGTAAAGGTGTTAATCCTGACCCGCTTAAAAAAAGGAAACCACATCCTGAATTGTATAAAAGAAATATTATAAAAAATGCAAAGGTCAAAAGGGACCAACACGTAAACTGGAAAGGTAGTTCTGTCTCCGCACGTAGTACAGGTCCCGATTGCAAGTAACTTGATTGTTTAAATACTTTTGTTGAGGATAAGTTTTACAATAGTTATTTATTTTCAGCTATAAGATGCACTGTTTTCGCACGTTACTTCAAGCCGACTTCAGTAACTGCATAACAAAACTAAACGGTTTTAATACAAAGGATGAACAGGATATTTATCTGCAACAGTTAATAGAAAAAAAATCTCTAAAATCACACAGACCTCGTAAAGGTGACTTAAGCATTCCCCGTGAGTACTCATATTTATTTATTGACTTGTCCTCGAAAAAACAAGTTGTTTGCAAGAAAGCTTTTTGTTCAATCTATGGCATTACGATTGCCCGTGTAAAGCGTCTACTTAAACTTAAAACCCCAGTCAGTAACACCACACGATAATATGGTGATTTTGAGACATAATATTCATGATCATATTATGTCTTTCCCAAGCAAACAAACCCACTACTCTGGGCGTCCTATGGAATATCTAGACGCACGGTTGGACGACAAGTCTATGTATTTACTTTTTAAATCGAAATACCCCGACCTGAATAAAAAGTGCAAGTTTTATATTATGTATTTTAAGGAAAACTTCTCACTTCTTTTTGGCAGGCCCCAGGTCGACACGTGTATAACATGCGAAGAACTTATGGTGAAAATTAAAAGTTCCAACTTGGGAGATCATGCAAAAAGGGCAGCTGAAGCCGAGCTAGCAGTCCACAAACGACGAAGTAAGAAGTTCCATAATAAAACATCTGAGGTCCAAGAGCTTTGTAAATCCCGGGATGACGTTAAGGAATTGTTTTTATTTTCGGATAATTGTCCAGGGCAAAATAAAAATCACACTGTTATAAGGTTTTTTTCTGCCCTAACTGACACGGGACGCTTTAATAACATTCAGCACTATTTTGGAGTTACCACTTTGGAGTTATTAAAAGGAAAATTAAAAAACACGATCGTATTTAAGTTCCGGATGAATATTATAGTATTATTGCTAACGCCAGTAATGATTTTAAAGTATTTATGCTTCAATCCAACCAGATTTATGATTTTGTTCAATGGTGGCCAGAATACTATACGAAGACATGTATTTCTATTGAGTCTGTTGGGAAAGGAATACCTAAGGCTCTCAAACAAGCATTTGCACCATCCACGTTTATGTATTATGAATACAAGAAGAACTGAAAGGGAGTTATAATAACTAGTAACTATATTGATGGGTTAAAAACTCATTCTTTTCCTTTGATGAGAAATAAAGCTCAACCTATTAATTTTCCACTTCTCGGAAAAGCCTACCCAAGAAACTGTGTGCCAATAAACCCAAAAAAAATTGAAAACATCCGACAAGTGCAGAACAGTATTTTAGAGGAACATAAGGGCTTTTACGAAAACATCCTGCGTTTGCCAACCGATGAAGATAATATAGAAGAGGCTGAAAATGACCTTGAATTTGACTATGTGCCCTAATTTTTTTTTAAATTTGGTTTATGAATTTTTATAATGCGGAACTACAATGTTTTTTTTTATGTTCTTACTTAAATTTTGCAATACATTTTTCTTCTAATATTTGTTTTTGTTCCTTGCAATAATGATCTAAGTCATTTTTTGTATCGTTTAAACAAAAAACGATTGATTTTTTTTCTGGGTGGTAAGTGTTTTTCAAATAGCTTAGTATACTAGGTATTTCCCCAATGCGTTTTCATTAAAAATTAATTTATTCTGTGTAGTATTAGTTTTTTGCTTCTCCTGTAAAATATAGTTCTCTGACTTAAGTCGTTTTTGAAATGACCGATTCAATTAGAATAGAGGAAATTCTTCGAAAAGAGGGTTACAAAACAATTTTAAGTGACAATGTACTTCCTTCTGGTACTCGAATAATTGGGGAAAACTTCATCTTTCAACATGACGATGACCCCAAGCACACGTCGAAATTGTGCAAGCAATATTTAGGTCAATGACAAAGGCAACATCTTCTGAATGATATGGCCCCCACAATCACCGGACCTCAAGTGCGAAAATCATGCCCCACATCAAAAGAACATCCAATCCATTGTGCAGGATCATCCAAGAAGAGTGGCACAAGATACCTCAGGAAACTTTGGAGAAATTAATTAGAAGACTACTGAAACTCTGTGAAGCTGTTATTCAAAATCGAGGCGGACATGTAAATGAATCCAAAATTCGATTCTCTTAAATTTAATGAATTGAAAAATGTATTGTTTATATTCACTTTGTTATAAATAAATCGTTTCATAAGAATAACTGATGAGTTTATTATTTTTAGTTATAACTTTTAAAACAGGTATATGTGGGCAAATACTTTTGAGCGGTAGTGTATCTATCTAAATTAAATGTTGATATTTTGGTTTTTTAGTTGCTGTTGTCAGTGTCAAAAAGTGAATGTATTTTGGTGCAACTATTTGAAGTATTTTTACATTTGCAAGTGGTATTTATACTTTTTAAGAGGCGAAAGCAGTGTCATCCTGCGTTTTATTAGTAACTATCCTTTATTACCTGTTATTGTATGAAATATGAGAAAATTAACCGAACGTGAAAGAATCGAAATCTTGGTTTTGCATCATTGGTTTTGGAGATATGTCGCGTACTCAAAAGGAGGTGGTTCAGTTATTTAATGCAACTCATCCGGATCGGTCGTCTATTAGCCATTAGCATGGTAAGCAGAGTTGAAGAAGCAAAGTTTTATAAGTTCGGGATACTCAAAAAGCTGGTCGGGGTTCAATAACTGAAGAAGATGAGCTTAACGTTCTGTTAACGGCCAAGATAATCCCAAAGCCAGAATCCCAGGTACGGCTTCAAATGTTAATTTATCGCGATCTACTGTGCTTAAAATATTGAAAAAAGCAAAGTTTCACCCTTATAAAATATTCTTACTTCAAGAGCTATCAGAAGATGATTTTGATAGCCAAAATGCAGCAATTATGTAATGATAACAATAATTTTATAAAACGCATTATATTTTCTGAAGAAGCAACGTTTACTTTCAACCGCCATGTGAACAGACTGAATTGTCGATACTGGGCGACCTAAATCCCTCATTGGTTCACAGAATGTCATACACAACTCCCTCAAAAAGTCAATGTGTGGTGCGATATAGTGGAAGGAAGAGTTTTAGGACCTTAATTTTTTGATGACACTCTCACTGATGAGAGGTATTTGGACTTTCTTCAAAATGATCTTATCCCCGCTCTGATAACTTTGTATCCGGATTTGGGAGAACCCGACATGCACCAACGTGATTTTTTTTTTCAGCAAGATGGAGCAACAAATCGCTGAATAGACGAGGGTCCATTGAATGACCCACCCAGATTGCCAGATTTAACTCCCCTCGATTTCTCTTTATAGGGATACTTAAAAAGTAAAGTGTATGTTACTAAACCAGCGAGTTTAGAACCGCCAGGAAATTAGAAATATTACTCCAGATGTTACTGACAACGTTCAAAATGAATTTTTAAATCGCCTTAGTTATTGTCAGGTTGTTAATGGTGCATAATTCAAACATTTCATTTAGATAGGTATTTCGTTAATTTTACCATCATTTTTCGTTCAAAATTGCTTATGCAACCACTATTCATATCCTTTGTAAAAAAAATGCGTTCTTTCTGATTCTGCAATAAAGAATGATGGTTTCCATTTAAAAAACATATTAAATAAAATAACCCTAAACCAAATATTAAAATCGACGGGTTCAGGCATTTTTTCAGAAACCGTCCATTTAATTTTGATTGAATTTATTCGTTACTTTACGTATGCACTGTATAGAAAAATAAAAACTACCTGCGTATTAATCTTATTTCTAGCTTCTAGTTTGATCTTCTCCTGAGACAAGGCAAGCAGTTTAGCGTTTTGATCTTTCAATTTATTTTTTAACTGTGACATTTCTTGCATTTGTGTATCCCTGGTCGTACGCATCCCGTCTATGGTAGACTTCACATTTGAAACACCTAAAAAAAACGCAAAATTATCGAAAGGATTTCAACATTTCGCGTAGTCCTGACCGATCCTCGTATCGCAGATCTTCTGTGACAATTCCTTGACCTGGTCGTTTAAGGACGAAAGCTCAATGGTCAAACTTTGATTTTTGGCTTTCAGTTTTAGGACGTTTTCTTGCTCTCTTTGTCTTTGTTGTTGCAGCTCTTGTAGCCTTTGTTTTTCCCACTCTAATTGTCGTTGTCTTTCCATCTCTTTTCTAGCAGCTTCACGTTGTTCTGCTTGTCTTTTACGTTCTAAAATTGACAATGAATGGAGAAATTTAGGTGGAAGCATCATCACTCATCAGCTGTGATGCGATTATATTTATACATATATGAGGATTATAAGAAAACTTGTATTCATGATATTAGGATAATAATATAAATAAGGTTACCAGTGGTACTCACCTTCCTCTATACACCGCTCCTTTTCTTGTTGTTCCCTCATCGCTTTCTCCAAATCCTCAAGTCTTTTTCTCTCCGCTTCTTGTCGCGCTTTTTCTTTTCGCTCTTGTTCCTCCCTTTCCTTTCGTTCACGCTCCTCTGCCTCTTTCCTTTGCTGATCCAGCAGGGCTTTTCTGCGCCTCTCTAATTCCGCCTGTCCTTTCTCGTAGTTTTCCTTGCGTTTATCGTCAAATGATGCTGTTATCAAAAAAAAATGATAATGTTACACTTTTTTGAAATATTAAAGCAAAAAACAAACTCACTTTGAAGTAAAGTACTGGCAGGATCTTGGTCGGCGTGTACTGTGCTACCTTGACTAGAAATCGAGGCCGTTCTGGCCGGTCTCCTAAATGACGGTGGTACCAAATCTGGTGGTAACTTGGCAGGTGGAAGAGTTCCTACCTGGGCTTGTTCGCAGAGGTGCATCGCCAGAACAAACTCTTCACATCCCAGGCGTCCGTCCGCATCCATATCAGACAGAGCCCTACAATAATAATTATTGAATACTATTAATCCTTTAGCGTTCAACGTATCAAACAACAACACTGAATATTGTTAAAGATGGTAAAAAAGGCTATATTGTTATTAGAGCGAAGGTTTTATTATGTGCTCGTGACAAATCGAGCGATTTTTGGGACCGGTCGGACATAATTCCTTATAACTTTTGTTCTATGGCTTTTTTCGCGAAAACAGCCGCTGCAGCGGTTTGTGGAAAACTGACTGGGCCGAATTTTCTGAAACTCAGTGACGTCAAAGCCCTTCATGAAAAGCAGTGCAGAAAGAGCGCTTTTTAAAAAAAAAACCCTTTGGAAGTGGGATTTTTCTGTGAATGAAATTTGAACTTTTTGCGCGGTACCTTAAGCGCGGACTTAACCGGTTGTGGGGCCTAAACGGTAAACTTCCCAACAATGTAGCTTTCTTTTTTGTTAAAACTATTTTTTTCAAAAAAATACTTCTTCCGAGATAAGCGAGCTCAAACTTAATTTTTTTTTTGAAAAAAAAAAGTGAATTTTTCGAGAAATAAATTTTTCCTACCCTTAAAAAATTGTTTTTTTTTGTGTACAGCGTTTGAAAGCTTAATCCCTTAGGATTAAATAAAGGTATTACTCATGTCGCTAGTTATTATACAGGGTGTCAAATATGAACCCCTTTTTGAGCCTTTTTTTTGACCGATTTTTCTATTTTTCTTAATAACTCTTTATTGGCGGCACCTAGAGATTTCAAACTTTCAGCGTTTTAAGAACTTTTTAAAAGCTATTTTTCGACATAGACTACACCATTCTACGTAGAGCAGTTTTTGCTGGCGGGGTTTTCGGTGTCATGGCGGCAAATTCGACGTTCGGGCGGATCCGACTTTTTCAATTCGAGAATTAGCGGCTTAAAATGGGTGGAAATGATCAGGAATTGGTAGTGGCGGTATCAGGAAACTTTGGATTTTTCGGATATGTGCATATCTTTTATCGAATGGTTTTTATTGCGGCGGGAAAATTCGCCGCGCATCTGACGTCTCATCTTATTTACATTTTTTACGGGCCCATTTGCGTTTCGAGTTAGAGTAGGAAAGCGGTTTGGGAGAAGGATGGTTATGTCCGGCAACAATTATAAACGGGTCGTGTTCGTCTCGCGACGTCATAGGTTATTTTATTAATTAATTATTTATGTTATGTTATGACAATTTTTAACGGTTTTTTGATAAATTACTAGGATAATTAAACTAAATAAATATAAATATTAATAAATATATATTTTGTGGTATACAGAGGGTATTGATATTACGGAATATTTATGAGGATAATAATAGTATGGAAATAGAATTACGTATAAATACGAATACGTAACTTACAGGACCTGATCTTTTTCTTAAGATTGTGGCACTCGTATGAATCGTGGAAAAATTTGTTAATAAGCTTTTTTACTACTTTTTAAATCGTCTTTAAGCAGAAAAAATAACTTGATAGATAAAATAACTTCTTAAATGCAAAGAAATAGGTTTTCCGTTCATTTTAGAGCCAAATCGATAATAATCTTTTTTAAAGGTACTCTGAAGTAGTGCAGGATAGAAAAATAAAAAATTTAATTTTTTTCATAGGGCTCTTGATAATTTGATATTTATGTTTTACAGTTTTTTTAAATTTTCTCCGATTCTATAATAGCTAAAACCGATTAATTTTGAGATACGGATACCTTGTAATATTCCTAAGAACTTTTATTTAAAACAAAAAGTTGTCAGAGTTACAGTTAATTTAGAAAAAAATAAGAATCATTTTTTCGACATTTTTCATGGGTATACCCCTTTCAATTTTCAAGCAAAAAAAAATTGGGTTTTTCTTAAGTGAAAATTGCCAGCTTAGGGCTAACATTAAAATTTATCAATGATCATTTGATCACCTTTTTTGGTTCAATTTTTTTTTTATTGAACCAAAAAAGGAATTTTGAATTTGGAGCATAATTTAAAAACGTAAATGAACATCAATTTACTTACTGAATTGATGAATTGCTATGAAAAGGAGTGAACAGGAGGAAATCAAAGACAGGTGCTGAAGGGATCAACGTTAAAGGGAAGCCAACTAGCACAATCACTCAAAAGGTCCCTGAACGAAAAGAAGATCCCTGTGTCCTTACCCAAAACAGGAAATCTCTAACTAAAGACAACGTCTAAAACCTGAAATGAAATCTCTCAAGAAAACTACCAGGTATAAGGAAAACACACAAAAAAATATATATTATAATAAACTCTTTTAAATCTTATAATTATGCTCGATTCGCCTTTAAGTTACCCTCTTACTCCTATCAAAAATATCTAATTCTAAGCACCAGTATAAATCCACCCTAAATAAATCCCTGAGCTTTCTTTACGACCGGCAACCGAGAAAAGAATCAAAAGGCCCTTTCAATAACTTGTAAACGATAAGGAAAGATGGAAAGATATTTTTGGTATGAGGTTATGGTATTCAGTCTCATGCTTTATTTGCTTAAATAATAATAAAAATGGGGTATTTCGTAATTATAACGCCGTTTCACTTACACATTAATAATTGGGCGAGCTTTCGAAATAGGCCGATTTTACCCACTTTACAGACAATCAAGTGAGACTAATTATTAATTTTATATTGTTGAATCACAATTTTTAGTGCTTTTTGTTTTAGATCAAAGCCTAAATGATAATGACTTTAAAGAATATTTAGGCTACATGCTAATGCCTAAGTTGCTTTTATCAAGAGGTGATTGTCTTTTACACGTGAGAACTTAGTAAGTAAGTGCCTTAGAACATTGACAGGCTAGAATTAGCAAACAACAACTTTGTTTGAGTCCAACATGTGCACAGGGGCAAGAGAGGTGTTTTGTTTACAAATATATTAGCCGAATCTCAGTTGATACAATTGATTCCTATTTTATTTTATGTACCAATATATTATCAAAGTAGGTAAAACATGGTGCTAATAACTCCGATAATAAATTATGTAGCAATGGTGTTCATATGCTCAGAGCAAATTTGATTAACATTACTTGGCTTTAAGGCTGTATCTGTGTTCTATATGTGACTTTAAGTCTGTATATAATAGTAAATTTTGGTCCGTTCGCCGAATCAACCCGATTAAAACCGATAGCTTCTAAATAGTTCTTGTGCATTTTTCTCTGAATAAAACTAAGTGGGGTCGAAGCTTTTCCATTGAATTTCATTCATAATTCGGATGTTACTCGGGTCAGTAGTTGGACATACGGAAGGATCATTTGGAAGAATGTATTAGTACATAATAGTGATTATTACGTTTAGAATAATTAAACGATTCTTCATTAAGATCTGAAAGAGGTTATTGTATCACCATCGATGGCCTCTATCCTCACATTTTGAAGACACATTTTTTTTAAAGATATTAACAGGACATTACTGATATATTCTAAATATGCAAAATGTATATTCCTGCAACATTCCTAGTATGTCTTTGTCTTATCAGAGTACTCCTTTGATTTTTTTTGTAATAAAGAACGTTTCTCCCTTCTGGTTCTCAAGTTCAATGCAGCTTTTATTCAAAAGAATTATACTTACCTAATTACTTATTTTAGAACGACAATTAGCTTGATAAAAGGGTCTATAGAAAACCATAGCAGATCTAATAGATCTAAAAGGTAACATACATATATGTAAATTGATTTTAAATAGTAACTGAGGATAACATGTTAAGGAATATAATATCTTAAATAGAATAAAAGCACAATGAGTACCATTGCTAGGTAGAATAATAAAATTAAGAGTGGTACAAACAGCTCCGGATATATTATAAAAATCTTTTCTGAACTTGTTCAATGCACCACCTATCTATCACACATATATGCCTTCTAGACACACGTGCAGTACTGTAGTGTAGATATCCAGAGTATGTGGGGTAAAGAGTTATCAGGAAAGATTGAATGAATCCAAATCCTTAATAGTATTCTACATACTTTACAATTTCGTATTCTATCACGAAAATACGTTTATAAAGATCAACTTGAAGTATACTACAACATTCAATTGAAAGCCATTACAGACATATTTAAGGAATATATTTAACAATAAAGCATCTAAATGGGATTTTGATGCAGACCAGAAGTGACCTTAATGGTTCTAGAATAATGATTCTGAATCTAATAGAACAGAAATCGAGTGACACCAGAGTATTCAAATTTAGCAAGTCTGCATAACATTACGTTAAAAGCTTTTAAAAAGTCCGCGAATACTGAATGCATTACACAATCCTTCAAGATGGCCGTAGTAAAGCTAAGTTGCTCATAATAGGACTAGATCGGAGATTAGAGCCTTAGTAACCAATTTATCTAAAAACGACTAATAATACTAACTACCTTAAGTTAGCTCAGATTTCAAAATTCTTGGAAACAGTCTTGGAAAAAGCAAAGCTATCAGCTTCTTAAGAATATTCTATAAAGTTAACAAAAATGTTTAGGTTTGTTAATTTGTCGAGAAAACAAATTGTGAGTTGTCAATAAAGGTCATGTTGTTTTATTAAGTAGAATATTGGAATAAACTGAAGAAAGTAATTAACAAACAAGTTTGCGACTTTTTTGACAGATCCAAATTTTCTCTTTGGTCATTTTGGCGCAAAACCGATGGAAGACCAATCACATGATGGTTAGATTTGCTCAAACTTTAAGAATTGGAAATTAAAAAAAAATGAAAATTTAGCGTGATATAAAAATCTTTAAAAGCAAATAAATAAGGTAAAAGCTATTTTTATTAAAAATTGATACCAAAGGATTTCATTATCTTATTTATAACACCGAATTTGATTTCTTTGAACACTAATATATTTAATAATATAACAATAGTGCAAAGCGACCGGAGCGGCTAGTCTTAAAAGGTAGAAGTCTTAAAAAACTGTAGGTATACAGTCTTCTACCTTAGGTCTTTACATTGTTTCATTAAATATATCCATACTTGACATGGTAAGGTTTATCAATACGAACTCAAAACCGACAAGGCCTTGTACCCTTGAGAAGACTTTTGAAAAGTTGAGATGCATTAAATTCTTATAGAATAAGTTCTTTCAATAAAATACCTATGATAACTGGTGAATACTGACTTTTTCATACCTTTTTATAAAATATTAAATACACTTTGGGGTACATCTTAATAAAACACTTTTAACAGAATACATTTGCTTTACAGTTTCAGCTTCGGCTATGTTCCTGATTATTAAGAGGTCAGTTTCTGACAGCTTCTGATGCAAGGCTGAAGAAAAAAATTATATTCCTAACCATAGAAGTATTTACATCCAGTGTTAAATTCTTAAACTATTAGATAGCTTATTTTCTAAACATTTTTCATGTAGAAATATTTTCATTGATAACCAACATGGTTTTATTCAGGGTAGGTCCACTTTAACAACTCTGCTTACCTACGCATATAATCTGCTAGCTACCGTTGGAAAGGTAGTCAGACCGAAAACTATTAATGTATTTACATACACTTCTCAAGGAAAGTCGACACAAATTTCCAATGGAAGAAATTTTTAGCTATATTTTAACAACCATTATAATAACCATTTTATGTTTTTTTTGTTGTTTTGGCAGAAAAAAGGCATACTACCTGTGTACCTATCTATATATAGTTATGTTCTTTAAGCTTTTATTGCCTTTTAATTTTTTATTGCCTTTAAAGAATTTTAAAATTAAATTTATTTATATATTGATATCTATGTATAAAGTTAATTTTGTCTTTCCCTAAAATTTGGTCGATAATTTTTTTTTATCTTTTTGCAACTTACAATAATATATATCGTAATTGGCACCACATATTAATTTATTTTTTGCTTTTTGATTAAATATCAACTACTTATTATAGATTGCCTAATGATTATGCCCAAGGGAACAATGGACTTCATTAATTGAAATCAGCACAATTAAAAAGAACATAATATTTGTTTGTTCAGATTACATCCTTAGAAGTGATTTCTTATACATACAGGTTGTCTCACGACGAATAGACGCGATCGATATCTCAGAAACTAATTTTTCAAAAATTTTGAAAATTTGGCAACATGGCACAGTCTATGGGGGCCACACAACTAAAATATTTTGATAGTTGTGACGTTTCCGGTTATACCAGAAGTAGGTGTCAACTTCGTTATTTTAAATAGAACACCCTGAATATTTTTACATTTTTGGCTTCTATGTGAAATTCTAGATATATTTTGTGTATAATGTCCTATACCTCAGTGTAACCGTTTTTGACATATTTTTAATTTCATGTGAAAAACTATGTTTATAAGCCCTAACATAATTACCGATTACTCCCTTTTAGTAGCCTTTATTTATTGGTTAGTTTTAGTTTTATTTGAGAGGAAGGACCACTTTAAAAGACTATTTTAATATTTAACTAAAAAAACGATACAGGGGGGTCAAAAACTAGCATTAAAATTAAAATAAAAAAATCATTAAAAGTCAATTTTTTTAAATAGAAACCCCCTATTTTTATCATTTTTTCATAAAGATAATTAAAAATAAGGCTAACTTTATATAAGGTATTGTAAAATTGATAGTTTTTGAAGTATTGGTAATTTAAATTTGGCCTAATGTTTAAAGCCGTATAGTAACACGGCTGAAGGATTGTTGATTAGTTGATCATGACGGTTGTCATAGTAACCGCTGGAAGCGGCAGTAAGACAAAGCGTATGTACCGTTATCAACTGTCAGTACTGAATTTACTGGACGTCGTTCCGATATTTCTTTCAGTTTACTGATTCAGTACTGAATGACGTCATAAATGCGTCAGTGACGTCATTAATCTTTACTGGATTGACTGGGGATAAAAGCTACTGTAGGTACAGTAAAATAGTGGGGGAATGTCAAAACTGTCAGAAGTGTTGTTGATGTTGATTTCTTGAATCTTCTTGTTTACGTTGTGGGAATTATTTTCAAGCAGTTTGGTTGCAAAGATCATGTCTGAAATAATAATTGTGGTTTTAAAATGTTTAACAATAATAAAATTTACCACTTAAAAAGCTCTCATACAACGCACTAATCTGTTTGGGCTCTTTCGTATTCTTCCGGTGTAACTTCAATGTGGTATTCAAAATTATTTTCTGCGTTTATTATTCTTACCATCTTGCTTTTTCAGTCATATTTATTTTATTAACAAATGTGGTCTGGTTTTAATAAAGCAAAACACCGTACCGGAAAACAAAACAGAAACAGGTAATTTGGTTTTATAGGTTATGTTGTGGTTGTGAAAACAGTGCTGAAAACTGTTCCTTTTTTGGAGCAAAACGGCACGCTGTATAAAATTGGAACGACAAATTACAGTAAAATCAGCACAGTACAATCCTGTACTGACAGTTGATAACGGTACATACCCAATGGATTATATGCATTAAATTTATAAGTGACTTGCTATTTAAGTTTTCTTCGTAAAAGTGTTATTTAATGTATAATTTAATTAAAAAGTGTACATTTCTGTTATAATCCATTATCTTACCGTTGCTTGTAGCGGTTACTATGAAAACCGTCTGGTCAACTAATCAACAATCCTTGAGCCGTGTACAACTATACGGCTTTTAACATTAGGCTAAATTTAAATTGCCAATACTTCAAAAACTATCAATTTTTGGACTAGATGACCTTATATAATATTAACCTTATTTTTAATTATCTTTATGAAAAAATTAGAAAAATAAGGGGTTTCCATTTAAAAAACTTGACTTTTAATGATTTTTTCATTTCAATTTTTAATGCTAGTTTTTAACCCCCCTATATCTTTCTTTAGGCCAAATATTAAAATAGTCTTTTAAAGTGGTGCTTCCTTTAAAATAAAACCGAAACTAACCAATAAATAAAGGCTACTAAAAGGGAGTAATCGGTAATTATGTTAGGGCTTATAAACATAGTTTTTCACATGAAATTAAAAATATCTCAAAAACGGTTACACTTAGGTATAGGACATTATACACAAAATATACCTAGAATTTTACGTGGAAGCCAAAAATGTAAAAATATTCAGGGTGTTTCATTAAAAATAACGAAGTTAACACCTACTTCCGGTATAACCGGAAACGTCACAACTGTCAAAATATTTTAGTTGTGTGGCCCCCATCGGCTGTGCCATGTTGCCAAATTTTCAAAAATTTTCAAAAATTAGTTTCTGAGATATCGATCGCGTCTATTCGTCGTGAGACACCCTGTATAAGGGAGATAATATTATCAGTAGCCAGACTTTATTAAATAAGTTAGCTCTACCTCAAAGGTAATTTTTTTAAATATATTTTCCTAGTATATTTATAGAGTATGACTATATTTTTCCTAAGAATTATTGATAAAGGTTTGAATGCTTTTATTTACTACATTATGTAAGCTAAAAAAACAACCTTTTAAAACTTGTGCTTGGGCAAGATTAGTTACATAACATTTATCTTATGAATTTATATCTAAAAACAATTGAAAATTTATTATCAATAAAACGTATGTTAAATACATTAAGAAGGTTACTCCCTTGTATTAATAGGTTTGTGTGAGTAAAAAATATTTATTAATATTAAAAGAAAAGAAAATATTTAAATTCGATTAACTTTACACTTTCTACCTGGTTTCCTGTTTATAAATAAAAAGCACTTCAACTCACTGATCTCTGATTGATCGCTACTATAAGAGCACCCATTCATTCTAAATATCGCTTTCACAAGCCCTCTAAGAACAAACCCATTTTAAATAAATGGATAAGTTCAGAATACAAACGTTTAATATAAGAAATGACATCAGGGAAAATTTCTGAAAATTGCAGTTTGTTCCTTAAATTTTGGTCCCAATAAAATACTTCTTGCAAATTTGAAGATATAATTATTGCTAGATCAGGAATGAACAGATTATCAGTTCTTGGATACTGAAGAGACTGTAAAAGCAGAAGCTGAACCCATCACTAGTAAGGACTAGTAGAGACATTTGAGTGTTGACTTGCAAGCAGTAGTGGTTATGATTTACTATTAGTGTCTAATCCCACATTAATTCCGCTAGCAGCATCCTTAAGTAAAAATTAAGCTATTAGCCATATAGCTTATTAATATTTGCCTAATCTGTTAAACCCTTATTTTTGTCTTTTCACTTTCCATTCTCTTTTAATAATATTATTACTCTTAATCACGAATTCAAATTAAGGCGATTACTATCTAAAGCTATACTTATACCCTCTGAAGTTGGACAGTGTTATGCAATAGAATGTTAAGCCACAAAAATTGAAAAAATGAGTTATATGTGCCAGCACTTTTTATAGCATATAATGGCGCCATCTCTACGCAGCTTAATCATGTTATGAGGGATAACACTCTGTTGCTAAATAGGCAGTTGGTCGTTAGCCAAAGTTTACTTTTTTTCCCCTTATTATATTGTTCTATGCCGTTAGCGATAACATCGTATTGTTTGGTTCGCATCAACTTTTGTTCCTAAGCAATTTAAAAGTTATTTGTGTGAATAAAAAGTGAAAATTAGTGTTGGTGGTAATAATTAAAAGCCTTAGACGACACTCCGATATCAGGTAGGCCAGCAATTTAATGTACATTTTAATTTTTCTTTGTATGAAAAAGTAAGGTTAGGGCTGCGATATATTTTGATGCGTTTTTTTAATAATAAATATTATTGTGTAACTTTTAAATATCAAAAACTGTTTTTCTATTTACTACAGCACATGATATTTAAATGTACAAATTAATAAATTAGTTCGTTTCTGTAAAATTTAGAAAATAAAAATTATAACACGTTATTGCGAAATGTTCTCAATGCTTTTTATTCCGTTTTACAAAAGTATACGGAATATATATAATAGGTACTTGGTTGGTTATTACTAAACGTGTAATTGATTTATTAAAACGTTATACATACGTAAAAAAATTAAGGCATTTAATTATTTTTTGCATAACTATAAACGATCCTTAACTTATATTGTAAAAAGTGTTATATTGGTTGCATATTTTATACTTAAAGGGCTGAATCGTATTAAATTTTGTGATAGAAAGTATTAGGTTTTTTTTTTGTAAATAATCAAAACTATTGAAACAAAAACAAAAAAGATTTATTTTCATATTTTTGAAACTTACCTGTCAATAAAAATATGTATATACCTACGTATAACAATTTAAATGTTTTTGATAAAGGATACGTTTTTCAAAGTAGTTTTATATTATTGGTTATTTGATATTTAAATAGTTTGGATCAATTAAATATTTTGGTACATAAAACTGATTTTCTTATTCCAGAATGGAATCGAATTCAACGTCCATGCGAATAGTGAAAATTTGCAGATCCAAAAAAAAATAATAAGGAAAACACTTACCCTGAAACCTCCTTATCAGAAACTTTTTATAATAATCAGAATTTGGAAAACAATATTGCGAAAAACTCTATGAACAAGTTTGAGGATAATGTTTTAAACCTGGCCTTACACAAATTTCAAATGTGACTATTTTTGAACCTGATGATGAGCTTATGCAAGTAATAGCCAAGAACTCTGACTTAGATGGCAGTTTACCCAACATATCATTACTTGAAAATACTAACCTTGACCTAAGTGGGTTGAATTTGGCAAACCAAGAAAGTTTAGGTACTAATCCAGATCTTTCTGTCTCTTATCTAAATACAGAATTAAATGGTTTGGAAGTACTAGATACTGACATGATTTTGAATGATGTCCCGGCCGATATCAATGAATCCAAGCAGTCAATCACCAAAGGAAGCAACAAATCAACAAACTTCTCTCCAAGGCGATTTAAGTGGTGACCATAGCAATAATGCTCAAATAAATATCGAGAGCGATCAAGAAGAGATAGAAGAGCAATATAGCGACAGTAATATTCAAGACCAATTACAGGACCCTAATTTTTTACCGGATAATAATGAGCTTAGTGAGGAAGAAAATATCGATGAAAATACAAGAGGTAGGCCTAGGCAAGGAAGAAAAAGAAAACATCCTGACCAAAATAGGCAGATTCGAAAGAAGAAAGCCAATACCAATCAAGATCATTTTAATGGAAAAGGAAAAAAAGTTGCGGCCACAAAATTCACAAATTTTAATTGCACTTGTCAGAGAAGTGTACCGAAAAAGTGTCTGCAGAGATTCGGCAAGCGGAATTTGAAAAATTTTGGTTGGTTGGATCATATGAAGCTAGATGCGCGTTATTACAAGCAGGTGTTACTCTGCAGATTCTAAAACACAGTTTAGTAGACAGTACTATTTTTCAGGTGTCGAAGTATGTAAAAGTACATTTATTAAGACTTTAGGTATAAGTCAGACACGAATTGATTTTGCGTTAGCAAAATCTAGAACTAACCAACCAATTAATGATAAACGTGGAACCAATTCTGGAAAGAAGAAATGCGACTTCGGAAGAAAAAATAAATGAAATAAAATCTTTTATTAATAGTATGCCCAGATATATTTCCCATTATACACGTAACACTACAGCAGCCAAATTTTTGTCTTCAAATCTTAACTTTCAATCATTATACGACCTATACCATGAGAAATATCCAGAGGGTGTACATTTATCCAAATTTAAAAAGATTTTTTACACTTCGTTTAATCTTCGGTTTAAAAAACCTCAAAAAGATACGTGTTTACGTTGCGACACCTTTAAAATCAAAATGCAGGCGGTAGATGGCAATGACCTAACTGTGGTCAAAAGTCAACACGATGCTCACTTAAAACATGCCTATGAATTAAGAAAGCAAATGAAAAATGATTTAAAACTTGCTAAAACAGAAGTTGCCATTGAAACCCTTACTTTTGACTTAGAGAAGACTCATAGCCTGCCAAGACTTCCAACTAGCATTGTATACTACAAAAGACAGCTGAATTTATTTAATCAAGGAATACATTGTGGAAGTAGCGGTAAAGGATTTTTCTACGTTTGGTTGGAATATGAAGCGGGCCGCGAACCCCAAGAGGTAGGATCATGCCTAAGGCATTATATTGTAAATCATTTGAAAACTACAGCTAGCAAACTAATATTGTGGGCAGATTCTTGTGGCGGACAAAACCGCAGTATTAAAATGGTTTTAATGCTTCAACATATTCTTCAAAATCACCCAACTCTTAATACTATTGTGCTACGTTTCTTACAACCCGGACATACATTTTTGCCAAACGATTCAGAGTTTGGAGATGTTGAATGTGCGTTAAAAACTCACAATCGTTTATACA